>NW_012267246.1:12537212-12597258 GCF_000151885.1 Dipodomys ordii | reverse complement strand
AGATACAATCTATTCAACATCAAACAACTATGGATTACTGGGCTAAGAACAGCAAAGTAGAATTTGGCAAACCAGAAATTATTAGGTTTAGGGAGAAATGTTGGGAAAAATAGGAATAGAGGGATGTGGAAAGGTAAAAGGAGAATGAAATTAACCAAGTCCTAATCTCAAAGAGGGAAATGGATTGGACAGAATGATATGAGAGATAAAAAAAAGAGACAAGAAAAATGGAAAAACAAAAATTTAAGTTTAAAAAGTGAAACTTAAAAATTATCTAATTTTGAAGGTGAAATTGAGAGAAGAAAGGGGTTGATGAGAGGAGGGGAGGGAAAGGAGACATGAAAAATTAAAAAATAAAAATTCTTAAAAAATTATATAGGTATAGACAATACTGCTCTTAAGGAATTTACGCCGAAGAGGTTTTTTTGGGGGGATGGGGGAGTCTGGTTGTGGGGCCTGAACTCTGGGCCTGGGTGCTGTCCCTCAGCTCTTTAGCTCAAGGCTAGCACTCTACCACTTGAGCCACAGCGCCACTTCCTGCTTTTTATTTTTTGCTTATGTAGTGCTAAGGAATCGAACCCAGGGCCTCGAGCATGCAAGGCAAGCGCTCTACCACTGAGCCACCTTCCCAGCCCCCCTAAGAGGTTTTGAATTAAATAATAAAAAAAAATCTGGATTAAATCTGTACACAATGGGGGATAAGGTCTAATAATTGATGATGGGTATATATCTGGGATGAACAGAACAGCAGTTAAAGCATGCAAAAAAGAACAAAAGAGAAGAAAAAATGAAAAGAATGGAAAAGAGAAAAAAGTAGTAGAGATTTTTTAAAAAGCACACACAGACACATATACACCCAAAATAAAAATTATGAGAGGAAAAAAAAGATTAATAAAAAACAATTTTTAATTAAAAAATTTAAAAAGGTACAAAAAAAGAGTTCTTTGATTATTTTTTTGGGGGGGTATGGATGAGAAGATCCTGTATCTCCCTTGTGTCTGTAACCAGTCTCTTGGTGGAGTCTCTTGTCCACTTGTGGTATTTGGTTTTCCTGTGGCTTGATTGGTTTCTTAAGTCAGTTTGTTTGAGCAGACAGAATAATGCTCTGCTTTACCCAGGATTTTGTGATTCTCCTCCCAGGCTAGTTCAGTGGGAGGGAGATCTGCTTTGAGTATCACAAAAGAAGGAGATGGCTGTTTCCTCTAGTTTGGAGATGATGAGGTGAGGCTAGGTTCTGGGTAGAGTTGAGGTCTTTCAGCAAACAGCTTTTCCCTGAGGGGCTAGCTTCTGAGACACTCACAGTGCCAGCCTGGAGCCATTCTCAGGGTTTATGTTTACTGAATTTCAATTGATTGTCTAGGCTGCTGTAGGAAGGGGCAGCCTCTGGCTCTGTTTACCCAGTGAAGAAGGTCACTCCTCTGGGGGTAGAGCTTTTTCTGCCTGGGCTGGGTGACTATCCCCTGGGTGGAGCTGAGCCTGGCAGGTCAGGTCAGGTTCCTGTGACCTGCTAAATGCCTCTTTTGTTTTCTTCGAAGGCCTGAGTTGAGCTAGCTGCTCAGCCTGGCTTTTGTCAGTATTAAAGATGGAAAATGAACTTTACAACTTTGGGGGGAAGGAGGAAAGAGGGAAGGGAAAGATAGGAAGGGATGGGAAAGGGAAACAAAGGAGGACGCAACAGTGCTTGATAAGAAATGTACTCATTATCTTGCCCATGTAATTGTGACCCCTCTGTATGGTATTTTCACAATTAAAAAAAAATATGGAGATCTCCAGTAGGTGGGGTAGGGGAGGGGTGGCCTTCCCTCCTCTGCTCCCTGAGAAGGATTTTGGATGTCAGGGTTCTACTCATGCCAGAGTCTTACTTCCTGGGTTGTCTCTGGTCTGCGATCTGCAGGATGAAGATAACTGCTCCTTGTCAGTTCTTGCTGGTGTTGAGTAGAATCTGCTTACCCACTGTGTCTGCCGCCTTTGGCCTGGACTGTCTGTGTTGTAGGTATGGTGGCTATGGCTGGCCGCCACCACTGCCGCCACCGTTGCCGCAGATGTGGCTACCAGCAAGTGCTCAGATCTGTCTCCTTGCCTTGATTTTCCCTCTCTGGCCAAACTCTCTGTACTGTGATGGCATACTTGGTGTGATTCTCTAGGCTAGGACTGTTCACTGGAACACTAAAACTGCTTTCCATGAGAGACCTTGTTTAGCCTCCAGCTTCTCCTCAGCCATCTTCTCAGAACCCCACCCCTTTTTCTTTTTCTTTTTAATTTTTTTTTTACTTCACCTCCACCTCCCAAGTAACTTGGACCACAGACACACATCACACCTATTACTTTTTTGCTTATTTTAATGAGAGTATATGAAATTATTTTTTTTCTTTTCCAAGATATTTTAGTGGTAGCCAGGCTTCCAGCTGAGCACTCTGGTGATTTGGAAAAGGACAATCAGCACTTTGCAATCTTGATTCAGGCAGGAATCCTCTGTGGATGCTCACTGTGGAGGGAAGTTGGATAAGGAAACAGGGAATTGTATGAAGTGTCTCCCTACTCACTGAGTATGAACTACAAGAGGGACGTCTGTAAGTAGTCCCTGGGAAATCAGTATGCCTCCAAATGCGACACTCAGAACAACCTGGCATCAATTTTTTGGAATCTGAATGGGGAATGTTTAACCTGAATGTAATCATGAGACCATATCAGGATAGAACAAACTGAGATTGATTCTATAAAATAGCTGCTTCATACATTTTAAAAATGGCAAATCGTAGAGACAAAGAAAGAGTGAAGAACTGTCTTAGAGTAGAAGAGACATGATAACTACCTTCAGTACATTATCCTTGGCTAAACTTTTTCCTAGAGCAGAAAAATACTAAGAGGACACTATTGAAACAACTAACAAAATAGAAAGAGTTGTTGTAAATTAGACAGTAGTAGGGTGATAACATCCTTGAATGTGATAATTGTATAATGTTACAATAGAGAAACATTCTTGCTGGAAGGAAATACACACTGAAGTACAAGAGGTAATGAGGCACAGTGCAGGCAACTTACTCTCAAATTCCTTGCAAAAATAATACATAAACACGCATAGCACAGAAATATAATTGTAATTTAAAATGTTTAAAATTGATTAACATGTAAAAGCAAGTGTGAGTTATTGCCAGTATTGTCACGATTTGTAAGTGTAAAATTATTTCATCTGGGCACTAGTGGCTCATAGCTGTAATCTTAGCTAGTCAGGAGACTGAGATCTGAGGTTCTTGGTTTGAAGCCAGCCCAGACAGGAAAGTCCACAAGACTCTATGTTCAATTAACCAGCAAAAAGTCAGAAGTGGAGACGTGGTTCAAATGATAGAGTACCAGCCTTAAGGGAAAAAGCTAAGGGATAGCACCCAGGCCATGACTTCAAGACCTAGTACTAGCAAAAATAAAAACAATTAATTGATTAAAGTTATTTCAATAAACACAAGATATATTTATTGTATATTGTTTATATAAGTAATATGCATTAACTACATTATATAAGATACATTATATAACATATATCAATATGCATATATACATATTGATACATATACATTAATATATAAAATACATTAATATATAATAGCCATTATATAAATAATATACATATAAAATAATATACAATATATTTATTTATTGTACATTATATTCTACAATAAATAAGCTTATTTCAAAGAAAAATTGCATTGTCTTTAACAGTGCATATTCCACCTCTGTGTAAATTAAACCTTAAAACAAATTTTCAAGTAATATGTGTGGTTATACAAGGTGTACAATGTTCACTTCATCATTAGTGTTCACTAATTTTGTTAGTCTGTGAACAAAGTTCTGACAGGACCAATCTATCTTTCATCAATCAGAAATGACAGGTACTATATGGAAGGCAGTGAAGTAAGGCAGAGAAATCTGAAAAGCTGTAAACTCAGATCAGTTTCTGGCAATGAGCAGGTCATTTCACCTGCCTGGGACTTCCCTCACCTACCAAATAAGGAAATTGAAATATGATGGAAATTCTCTCCTTATCTACACTTCTAAAATTCTGAATTAAAGTTTTAAGAAATAAGCTAGGCAGCCCTGGTTCAGGACTATAATTCTAGCTACTCAGGAGGCTTAGAACTGGAGTTTTGATTCAAAGCTAGGCAGGCAAAGTTCCCCAAGGATAAAAACAATTCTCAAGTAACCAGCAAGAAACAGAGCTGGAGATGTGGCCTAAGTAATAAAACTCTAGCTAAGTGATCAGGAGACCCTGAGTTCAATCTCCAGTATCAGCAAAGAAAAACAAAAATACAAAGTTTAAAAAAATAAAATGTGAAGTATCAGCAGAATTAAAGTTTTGACCAAAACTAAAGGGAAAATGTTTCTTATGCATTGTATTTTCAGCTTGTTAAATAAATAGAAACTTTGATCAACCCCCCTTTATGGGCAAGGACAGCATAATGTCTGCAAAGAAATACAGAAAAGGTTTGAACTTTCTCTCCGAATGTTCAGGATTCTGGCAGACTGGCTGCAATATGCTTGAGGAAGAAACTTAGCCAAAGGGCCCTGAAGCAAAAGGAAATATCGCTTCTTCAAACCTCATTGCCCTGTCACAGAAGTTAGTTCTTGTTTTGACACAGGCAAAGTAAGGACTTCAGCAAAGCAGCCTCACACAACACTCTTGGGATGATACAAGTTGTACCATTCTCTCTCCTCCCCCAAAGGACTTGTTTTTCCAAAGGTTTTAGTCATGCATGAGTTCTATGTGAACAGTCAGGGAGATTATTTACTTCCCAAACAAAATGTAAAATAAGAGAGACAAGGGTAGATGCATTGTACTGTTGATTTCTTTGACTACCAAGCAATACAAACAGCAGAGGGGAAAGAAAAAAAAGGAAAAGACAGAGAGAAAGAGGAAGGGAGGGGTAGAGGAAGAAAAGAAAGAAAGGAAGGGAAGCAGAAAAGGGTACGGGAGGGGAGGGTGGAGGATTAAAGTAAAAAGGATCACAATGCCACCATAGTTAGTGAAGCTTTGTATGCTGAAGCCAATTTGCAAAAAAAGTAACTGTATATGTAGCTGACTTCAAACTAAGCTGTAAGGCATTAAGTCGTCAAGTGGTACCAAAAAAAGATAAATTTAAATTCGTCATTAATTACACAATAGGTAGGATAAAATTGTTCCATTGCCCAGTCCAAAAATATTTGTTGTGTACTTAGTCTGTCTCCGGCGCACTCTGAGCATGTATCAGCCTACTAGGCATAAAGGTGCAGCTGAAGTGCAAATCTGTGGGTACCACTGCGATAAGTAGTATGGAGAGATTAAAATAGATGACTGGGGGCTGGTTAGTTCATCAGAGAAGGCTTTTTTTGGGAACACACAATTAAGCTATGATCTGAATTATGTAAAAAAAAAAAAAAACAGTAAAGAGAACATTCCAGCCCCAGGAGTACAAAGGTTCTGGGGTAGGAATGAACTTGTTGAGTGGAAGACAATGAAAGCTAGGTGACCAGGACTTAATAGGGAAGGAAAAGGTTTGCAAAGGGGCAGAGGCACCAGGGATCATACTCGATTGTAGGAGTTATGGACACCCACTGGAAAGGCTTTAAGCAAGAATAAGGGAGGAGGAGATTTTTCATTTAAAAGGATGACTGGGGCTGTGATGTGCAGTAATCTGGATGTGGAATCATGGGACCTGGAAGAAGGCTGTCAGTGGACAGAGGGAGAACTCTGAAAGAGTCCACAGCTACAGGAAGATAGCTACAGGATGGATGCTGAGTGAGTGAAAAGAATCAAAGATAACTTGGGGAAGTTCTGTGCTTGTACAACTAGGGACAAATGAGTGGCAAGTGAGTGACACACAATGGGCCTCAGAAGGCCAGGGGTGGGAGAATCTGACGGGATGAGGAGTCACAGATATATTTTGGACTTGTATTTTGTTTTTATTTTTGCTGGTCGTGGGGCTTGAACTCTGGGCCTAGGTGAGAGCTCTACCACTTGAGCCACAGTGCCACTTCTGGCTTTTTCTGTTTATGTGGTACCGAGGAATCAAACCCAGGGCTTCATGCATGCTAGACAAGCACTCTACCATTGAGCCACATTCCCAGCCAGACTTGTACATTTTAAGATGCATTTTCAACCGTCCAAGTAGAGGTGCCATAGAGACGGTTGAAGCTCAGGGAATTTGTAAGGACTAGAGTTGTGACCCTGGGAGCAGGAGCCCACGATGGTATTGAAGCCATAGGAGTGGACAGTCACCTAAGCACAGAATGGAGCTGGGGCAAAGCAGGGGACTCCAGGTCCCAGGTCCAGGCACGGAGCTGATTGGACAGTGGGGATGAGGGTAAGTGAAGTAAGAGGGAAATTTGGAAAGCATGTTGTCACCAGAGAGGAGAAGAATGCTGTCCACTGAAAGCAGAATAGCAACCGTGAAGGCATAGCTAGAGCTGGAGCTGACGCACTCCTGGCAATGGCTGTTGTGTTTGGAAATAGGAAAGGGAATGATGACCCACAAAAGAATAGCCTTGGCCAGAACGGTGGAGCTCCAAGATGAGTGGGTTCTAAAAGGGAGATAAGATAGAAAGATAGAAAGTGAGGAAAGCTATGTTTTCCTTTCTGCCATGGGAAGAGCCACTGCTAACGTGACAGCAAGAAGGAGATACAGATTCCAGGGAAGGTTTTTTTTTTTTTTTTGGTTCATTTTTCTTGGAAGAGCCCGCTGATTTAATAGCAATCCGAGTAGCAAGAGGAGAACAGATAATGTGACAAGGTGACAATCTTAAGAGCATCATCCTCCTCCAAAGGAAGAAGGGTGAGAGTCCAAGGAAAAGTTTAGCCTTGAGACAGGAGCATTTTAAGGAAGTATCCTTAAGGAACTCTTTGGGGAATTACCAAGCCTCTTCTCTTACAAAGTACCATTACATTAATAGCTCATCCCATTTGACTCTTACAAGACCATTCCCAGTTTTCAGAGGGGGAAAATAACATTGAGACAAGAGGGATACTTTCTCCTAGGACATACATTTAATGAATTGTAAACCTAGAATTCAAGCTGTTCCTGTAACTCCACACTGAATGTTCTTTTCATTACATAACCCCACGATGAAGTCGCCTTGTAATGTTCTGTCTGACACACTGTGAGTAATGTTCAGTAGGCTGGGTACAAAGAGGTACAGTTGTTCCCATGCATTATTCCCATTAGGTGGTAAATGGTTTGACAACATTACATTTGAAGTCCCAGGAATCCATTCATGTGGAAGTTTTATGTCTGCATTCTTTTTTTTTCCCCTGAATTTAGTGACTGCTGGAATATAACAGGTCCATAATTATATTTGCAGCTAAAAATCCTTAAAAACACTTCAAATGTATTATGCTTTTCTCGTCAAATTTGGCTCCTATACTCAAGTTAAACATAAATTGTGTTTATGTTTATCATACTATGGCAAAGAAAGTCTCCTCCAGTAAAATAGCAGTAAAAGTTGAATACCTGCTGATAAAATTTTAAAAACAAAATCAAAGTAAGGACAGTATATGTAACAACTAACTGGGAGCACGAAGCAGAAGAATTTGTTATCGTGTTGTCCAAAAGTCTTGTAATTTGTTATCTAATGTCCTGAGGTTAGCTGTCAAATACGATAAATTCTCTTGGTGACCTATTTTTGGTTATTTAAGTTAAATAAGTCTAACAACATGTATAAAATAAATGTGAAAAAATAGGTGGGTTAAGTGAGATAATGAAATTGACATAAACTTAGTATTGTATGTATACTAATTCATGGTATATTTTGTGTGTGTGTGTGTGTGTGTGTTTGTGTGTGTGTACAAGTGCACTCATGTGGGGGGGAGGAGTGCCAGTACTGGGGCCTGAACTTATTATGGCCCCGCACACATATCACTCAGCTTATTTCTCTACTGGCTGGTGCTCTACCACTTGAGGAATGTCCCCAGTCTGGCTCTTTGGCTGATTAATTGGAGAAAGTTTCTCCAAAATTTTCTACATGAGCTGCCTGCAAGCTGTAATCCTCAGCTCTCAGCCTCCTGAGTATCTAAAATTACAGGCATGAGCCACCAGAGACTGTCTTCATTTCCTTTTTAGGTTTTTTGTTGTTGTTGTTTTGTTTTGTTTTTGTTTTTTTGTCGGTGGTGGGGCCTGAACTCTGGGTCTGGGCGCTATCCCTCAGCTCTTCAGCTCAAGGCTAGCGCTCTACCTCTTGAACCATAGCACCACTTCTGGCTTTTTCTGCTTATGTGGTGTTAAGGAATCAAACCCAGGACCTTATACATACAAGGCAAGCACTCTACCACTGAGCCACCTTCCCAGCCCCTCTTTTTTAGTTTCTTAACAAGTATTATTAACCAAATTCACCTAACACCTTTCTAACAGTGGTGTGCTAGTCCTTATAAAGATACTTAGATAAAAGAGAAATTTCTGACCTGGAGATATTTATTCTACCTTAAAAAAAAAAAAGAAAAAAAACTCCCCACTATCTTCACTATATCATTGCCACGTTCCTGAAAAAGCTCGGCCATTCTTGTCAGCCCAGAATGTAAGTGCACAGCCATATATTCCAATAACAGACATGCATTGAAGGAGCCACATAGCAATAGCACAAATGTGACACAGCTCTGCTTCTCTAGTGGTTAGAGTCAAGTAGACAAGCACCTTCTCTGAATAATTATCTGCATCACTATGCATCACTTCCACAGAGCTCACCTAGCTCAACCACAGCTTCACAATGAAGACCTGGTGTCACCTTTACTCTCCCATAAAAGCTGCCTAGCACTGTACCTTGCTTAGAGTTTAGGTTCTCAATATATGATTCTTAGATGGAAAGAATATTATGTACCATGTTTTTAAAATATGAAGATATACTGGTAGACTTACAAGCAAGGTGTTTTTTCTCATAATGTCTCTCTGGTTACATTTAATAGCAAGTTAAAATTAGATCTGTTTTTTTTAAAGAAAGAAAACCATAGCAACTGGGATATTGAATGTTTCAGAGAGCACATTTTTAAGGTTTCTCTTTGTCTTAATTGTCCATGTTTGAACTGTATGTTTTAGTGAAAATCTAATAAACAATGTGTATTGCTAATAATCTCCATGTAAACCACCAATTAAGTGTAAGAAGCAACAGAAACTCCCACATAGAAGAGAAAGCATGATAAAATGATTAAACAAAAAAATGTGTTTAAAACAATCTACTGAATACCTTTAAAGTGGTTATCCACTGGAAATGATCAAACATTGACCTCTCTTTGTTTCCTGTGTCTGTAGTTTGTATAACATCTTGGAGATCATTCTCGTATTTCATACCAATAATTTGCTGGCAATCTTATGTAAAGGCATCTCTCTGTAAAGAAATCAATTTTATAGCTCTCTCTTCTAACCAATGAGCACTTTTGCAGAATGTTATCAGCAAATATTTCTTTGACATACATAATGATTGTCTAATAGTTTTCTCTAAAAGTATTTTTATTGAAGTAATGATTTAAATGTAGTTCAGCGCCTTAGGAACACTGACTAATGTCATGTTAATCAGCTTGACTACTACAAAAAAAAAAAAGCAAAAACCAGTGAAGAGGTTGAGAGTTTAAACCTACCCCTTATATGATTCACCAAACTACCAAAGAAGAAAATGTACTTTACCTAGGACCAAATTTAAAACAAAACAAAACAAAACAAACCTATCAAGCCCTCTTAGAAACATCTTTTTTCAAAGTTTTAGCCCTACGGTTAGAGAAAAATAAATCCAAGCCTTTTTTCAGAATAGAATCTGTATAAATTAGCCTTGGATTCACAGCATTCATATTGATCAAAAATATATATATGCAAAATTCTGAGCTAATGTCTGGATAAGTAAAGCATGTCTCTGCTTTTAGGGAGTTTATTGGGAGAAATCCATCATTTAGGCATAACTGTGATTTAAAAATCAGTACTATAAATGCCCTGGCTACTCTGAAGAGGTATAGAAGAATAATTCCTGCCTAAATTGAAGCAAGTAGAATGGATGGGAACAAGAAGATGGGAAATTCTTACTAGACAGACTGGAAGTGAGTATCTCTTATGCTGAAAAACTTCTTCAATAGAGGAGAGATAATCATTTTTTAATTGGAGCTAGCTTACAGGTGAGGTGTTGGGTTAAGGGAAATAACATTGGGCTAAGAGGTGAAAGGCCTTGAATTCCACATTACTTAAAGAGAACTCCATAGGTTTGGAAAAAGCTCTCAGTGAGCAGTTCCATAACTCTTCTGATATGTGCAACAATTTTAATGAAGAGCATGTCCGTCATCTGAATTGAGGTCACGTGATTTGCAACCAATCCAGTAAATACTGGTTGAGTTGCACCATTCTTTTTCAGCCTGCCTGTTTAGGACACTTTGACACATTTTAAGTATGTGTTTTGGATTTGAAGAGGGGGCTTACATCATTGTTTCTTAGCTAAATTGGTAATGATTGATCTTCTACAAGTCTGAAAGCCAAACATTTGCTAACCTGCTCAATTCCCCTGAGCATTGTATGCACCTCATGTCTGTGTTTTTGTTCCTTGTGTAAACTTTCAGCAAAAACCAAACTACAATTGCTAGAGAAAGGCTTCAGGATTGGTACAGAAGTACTCAAAAGCCTCTTTCTTAAAAACAATAAAACCTTTCTTCTTGTCAGGAGAGGTAGGCACAGGGAACAGCTGGCAAAGGATTGGAGCTAGAGGAATTCAAAGATAAAATAGTCAGAGGAAGTGGAAAAAAGGAAGGAGACAGAGAGAACAAAATATTCTTTAGAACAAACAGTTGTAAAGATAACTGCGCATTCTAATGTGCTCAAGAGATGTGAAAAATGCCACCAAGATAGATAATGTTGCTATAGATGCTGAAACTGTTACTAAGGACAACCAATCTCAGATATTCTGAAATATTTAAATGTTTGATGTAGACAGTTGACCTAAGACACCAGGGAGAGACCATGAAATTTGGGGGATATCTCATTCACCAACATTTACTGCTCAAATTTGTGTAGTCTACTGTGATACTGGATATGAATCAGAAGTCCAGTATTTTGAGCTTGAATTTCAAGAGTAGCATCTCTACTACTGAAAGAAACATATTAAACAAATGCACAACTGTAATGATCATTACAGCTAGCTTCTTTCCTTCCTTCCTTCCTTCCTTCCTTTTTCTTTCTTTCCTTTCTTTCTTTCCTTCCTTCAATCCTTCCTTCTTTTGTGTTGGTACTAGGGTTTGAAGTCAAAGCCTTGCACTTGTTAGACAGGTGCTCTACCACTGGAGCCATACCTCCTGCCTTTTGTTTTAGTAATTTTTCTGACAGAGTCTTGCATTTTTGCCTGAGGATGGCCTGGACTGAATTCCTCTCCTTATGGCCTTGAATTCAAGTCACTGGGATGACAGATTTATCCACAATGCCTATCTTATTTATCCAGATGATATTTAAGCTAATATTTTGCCCCAGCTGACAAACTACTATCCTCAAAAATCTCTGCCTTCAAAATAGCTGGAGTTACAGATGTAAATGACTATACCTGGCTTGCTACAGCATTTTTCCCCAGCAGAACTGTAGCTTGAACTTGTGGCCTTGTGCTTACTAGCCAGGTGCTCAACTACTTGAGCTCCCATCCCCATCTTCTCATGAATCTTAACTGAAAGTCTAAGCTAATTTTTCCTAAATCCAAATCTTCCACCGCACAAAAGCAAACACAAGAGTGACTGCCAAGACATTTTTCCCTCTGGCTACTTTAGTCACATTTGTGATCCAAAGGCATACTGGATGCCAGCAATGATTTGTGAGAGAGGAAAGGGAGACAGGGCCTTGCTCAGAGGCAGACTCCACTCGTAGCCATGTGGAGCACCCTTAACACTGGCACGACACACACTTGCAAAGATCCCAACCTTTTCCATGCTTTTATGTCATAGAAATACTACTCTAATATGTCGATATAAATCACTGGAGAAGTATTATTCTAGTATTTCACATCAGCAAATTAATACTGAAGATATTTTTGGAATTTCAATATGTCCATATGTAACCATACACATTTGTTTCCTTTAATTATATAATTTTATTGTGTTTAAGTAGTCACACAAAAGGAGTTACAATTCGACATGTCCATCATTCTATCTATTTTCCCCAACCCTACCCCACCCCTTAATTTTCCTATACAGTATATGATAAATATTATGACTACATTTGCCCACCCTTTCTCTCTTCATTTGCCAGCTCCTCTCCTTGACCTTACCACATGCTCCCACTCCTGACAACTCAAGTAGCAGCTTTTTGGTATTCCTGTGTTAGACTGTAAGTCATTGTTCAAAGGAGTTGCACCACTGGAATTCCCCTCTGTATATATCAAGCCTTAAGATGTATATGTGCCTGTGCATATGACATTGTATGTGCTTATGTATATATTTATAATTTGAGCTAATTTCCACATATGAGAGAAAACATATATCCTTTCTCTTTCTGGACCTGACTTACTTCACTTAACATAATTTTTTCTAGGTCCATTTGTAAATGATAGAATATTGTACTTTCTGATAGATATGTAAAATTAATATATATGTGTATATGATTTATCATATATGTGATATATATCAGGAATATGATATATATATATATATATATATATCCATTTATCCATTTAAGGGTTCTGGGCTGTTTCCATACCTTGGCTATGGTGAATAGTGCCACAGAGCATAGCTGTATAAGTGTCTTTATTGTAGCCTAACTTGAAGTATTTTTAGATAAATTCCCAAGAGTAGAATTGCTGGATCATTCAGACAATACCTACATGGAGTATAGGGAAGAAGAAAGAGCCCCAAGAGTTAAATGTTAGGGAAAGTGTCATTCATTTCTTTCTTTTATTTTCCTTAAGGAATCTAGTAGGTCACACTTCAGGATATTTAAAACTCTTTTATAGCCAAACTTCTATCTCTCAAGTAAATGAAATAATCAATATTAACAAAATAGTTGGCTTTGAGAAGGAACTGAGTTTTTTTCTTGAGTAGAAAAATTGTCTCCTTGTAGACAAATAGCCCTAATCATCCCTTTCATTTCATTATTATATTATAATCCCACTCAGCCCTCTTCTTATTGTCTCTGACCTCTTGGTGGGTTGGTGTGTTTACTCTTAACTATCCTGTATATAGAATGAAGTCCAGCCTGGACGAAGGAAGGAAGAGTAATCTGAACATAAATCTTTCTGAAGATCAGCTGCCTCTGTCTGATCAACACAACCTTTATCCCTGAGTTTCTTTGCAATATTACCACTCCAGATTACCACTCAGCACTCTTATCAGAACAGGATGTGATAACAAATAAAAACTGTGTTCATTTTGTTAAATATAAGCTAGTGGTTAGAAGGAGTTGTTATTTGTTACCCTATTGCAATCCTCCCTGTGTGTACCATGCTTTGTTCAATGTTTGTGTATATATGCATATAAACCTGTATATGTTTTCATATATGCTTATAATTCAGATCTAACTACCACAGATGAGAAAAACCACATGCCCTTTGCCTATGAGCCCAACTTCTCTTAACATAATTTTTAACTTATAGTTGAACAAAATGAATACCAGGAAGCTGAAACATGTGTGGAGGAAGGGGGGGTCAAGAGGAGGAAAGACAGACAAATAGAGAGAGGTGTGGGTGAATAAAGTCATGATATAAGTGGAAATGTGGAAATGGAATCAGGTAACTTCAAGGGATGGGAAGGGCTGAGAGACATGGGGGATAATGATGGAAGAGGTGACATTGATCAAGATGCATTGTACTCATAAACTGATATGTTAAATGGAAATTTCTTTGTATAGCCACTTAAAGATAATTTTGAAAAGAAATAGAAAATATACTAAATAACTATTCAATCTTAAACCATTTTATATTTTGCAGCAAATCTAGCAGTGTAGTAAAAAATACAGAAGATTATTACACATTTTGATCAATAGTGCTTTAGGAAAATGCCTCCTCTCCATACAACTTTGTCAATCACATTGCAACAAAAATATTAATGCAGTAGACTCAAGGTAAATGTGTTGTCCTGTTAGAAATAGCTGGGAATGTTGAGGTGTAGGAATAAAGACGCAAACTGATAGGAAGTCTGCAAGGCAAAGTTCACTTCTGCAGAAAGGTGTGCCATCTGCCAAAAATCTAGCAGGCAAACACAGGCAGGCTGCTCCTTTCAATCCCTAACCCAGCAGGCCCCGCCCCTCTGCTCCCATTGGCTGAGCTCAGGTTCAGAATCTGCAAAAGGATGCAGCTTAATTAACAGATGTAACTAAAATTCAAGGAGAGTCTTAAAGTGTTCAGGGAAAGTATGTATGTATGTATATATGGATGGATGGATGGATAGATGGATGTATGGATGTATGAATGGATGGATGGATGTAACTAAAATGTAATGAACAAGGGCCAACCCACAGGAATTGGTCAGGAAAACCATTCTTTGAAGATGAACAGAAAGAAAGCCAACTTCTTTGATAGAAAAAATGCTTTTTCTCAGAAACTCCATGTTACAATAGCATTGAAGGTCATGTTCTGCTTCAAAATCTGTTCTAAACAACAATTGTTATTAAAGTTGTTTAAGCCTGAGATTTAGTTTATTAATAGAAGAAGCAAATAGAGGAAACATAGTGCTCACATTTCTGGTAGCTTTTCAGAGGAAGCAACTGTGGTTTTTTAGACTTCTAAGTCTATGATGCAGGTTAGGCATGTATTTTATAATGAGTTCTGGACCCCCTGCCTTTCTAGGAAATTAATATAAAGATGGATTTGGGGGATAGAGGTCTTTTTTGGTCTTCAGTGGCTATGTATAAAATTTTCCTAGCCAATGACCTTAGGCATCTGATAAAAGTATCCATTCAATATTATTCACCTATAGATCCTTTTTCTAAGAAACAGTATAGATGTATTTTCAATAAATTATTTTCTTGAAGAACCTGAGAAAGTCTTGAATTCTGAGACTAAAGCATATACTGTCCCAGTAAAAGGTCATAGATAAGATAACTTCAGTTTTACTCCAACGAGATACCTATATTGAATTCCAATATAATATTACTCAAATCTATAGTGTTTCCAATGAAATGAACTATAAACTAAACCAACAGAATTTCTAAATGTTTTCTGAACTATTTTCCTTCTCCTCACCCTTACAGGATGAGCTCAGGAAGCAGTAGGAATTTGGAAAACACACCTAAGAGAGTCCATCGGGATCCTCTTGTTCCCAAGTTAAACACAAGCAAGAAAATGTCTACCTTAGCAAATTCACCCAGCAGCCTGGAAGTGCCACCAGAGACTAAAAAAAGCTGTGGAGATAAACAGACTGAAATCCCAGCTGAAAGAATAAAAATGGCCAAGATGATCAAGGAAAAGCAAAACAACGATTTAGAGAAAGTGAGCTTTAAACGGAAGGCAGAAGGTGAAGAAAAGCCAGTGGCTAAGAAAGAGGCCAAGGGAACAGAAATTGACAACCAGCTCCACACCACGCCTCTGCCTCATATCTCCTTAAAGACCATAATGGATGTGGAAGCAAAGTTGGTCTACATTGATGAGGAGGATGTGAGCTATGAGTTTGTAAAGTCTTTCATGTCCACCGAGGTTCAGCCAGCCTGCCGAGCTGCTGAGATAGCAGACCCGCTGAGCGGACCTAATTTCAGCTTCCTACCTCAGATTGACAAATGGCTTCAGGTGGCCCTCAAGGATGCCAGCTCTTGCTATAGACAAAAGAAGTACGCCATGGCCGCGGGACAGTTCAGGACAGCGCTGGAGGTATGGGATTAAAGAAAATATAGATCAGTAGCTAGAAGGAAGGAGATGGGAGGCGAAGTTACATTCAGCGGCTCCAATCACACGGTCATGAACGGTGATCGTTAGTAGGGTGAAAATTCTTAATATCAGGATTGTGCACTCCACGATTTATAAGACAGGCTTGCAAATTACTAGGGCCATATGAAACTTGATATACAGAAATAGCCCCAAAGTGTAGAACTTATGCTTTCATTCTGTTAATGAAAAAAAAAAATACTCCCAGGTCTCCAAATGAGGCTGGTTTTGTCACTTAGATGCACATCTATAAAAGCCACAATGTTTTAGTGCAATTGGGTGAGTAGAATGTAGATTCCCGACAAAGAGATGATTAATGAGTATGTGAGTTTTCCTCTTCTGGTATGTGGTTTCATTGAGCCAAGCATTACCTCCTTTATCTTTGAGCATGAACTCATTGATACTTCATATGTGATACTTACTAGAAACAAAGTTTTACCTTGTCATTAAATTCCCTTTCCTATGCTAATATACTTTATTAAGAATTACTTTGACATCTACAAACAGGTTTGGTTTATCAATATCTTGACATTAAGCGTTAGCCTTTGGGCACCAGTGGCCCACGCCTATAATCCTAGCTCCTTAAGAGGCTATCTGAGGAGTGCAGCCTGAAGCCAGCCTGGACAGGAAAGTCAGTAAAACTTTATCTCCAATTAACCACCAGAAAACCGGAAGTGGCACTGTGGCTCAAGGTGATAGAGTTAGCTTTGAACAAAAAAGCTCAGGGATAGCATCTAGGCCCTGAGTTCGAGCTCCATGACTGATGAGAGAGAGAGAGAGAGAGAGAGAGAGAGAGAGAAAGGGGAGGAGGGGAGAAAGTGCCTACATAGAACACAAGTGATTTGTAGAACCCAAACAAATGCATCTACAAATATTTCCCTTGTCCTGAAGTATCATGACACCAGTAAGACAAGTGTGATGTACTTTTTAAGCTTCTTAACAGTGTAATGAGTGGTGGGGAAATACAGGTACATTCACCAGCATCCAACAGAAGCCGAGCTATCCTGAGAGCTGAGTCCTCCAGCCCAGGAAAGCCTGCTGAAAGACTGCATGAAGGTCCTGAGCCTCCCTTCAGGACCATTTCCAGCTGGACTTTTTTCCACTGGAGGAGGGTTAAAGATATGATTTTATAGGTAAAGAAAGATATAATTTTGGTAATGAAAAAAGACATATATCTTTTTTAATGCCATACAAACTTCACATTGCAACTGGCTAGAAGCAAAAGGTTCCTAAGTTAACTGGAAGAAATACCCAACTTTCGATAAAGCCCAGTGTTGAATGCTAATAGCAAAATTCTGAATCAGTATTTGATGACCTAAAGATATAACTGTACTAGAAAACGTATGTATTCTTTCTCCTCTCCTCTCCTTTCCTCTCTCTCTCCCCCTTTTTCCCATTCTCCTTCCCTCCCTCTGCCCTTCCCTTTTCTCTCTCCCTGGATTTTTAGGAAACTTTTAGATGCTGACACTAATTACTGGTAATTAACAAAGGTAATTATTTTGAGACCAAAACTTAGCTTAGACATATGGCCTAGCTTTCATCTCATTATCTTGGGAGTTAACTTTGAAATCTCACCTAGAATGTCTCTTAATAAACCAAAAGCTACAGGGAATAGAACAATTTGTAGCTTCTTTAACTCTTCTGCTCCTGAAGTGAACTTGCATATTTAATACTTTCTCATTATTCCCAAGAATTAAGTAATGTAGATCTCTTTTTATGTCTATATCTTAAGTAAGGCAGGGTGGGTGACAGATACCAAGAGCAGAAAGATGATCAGAACTGGTGGATGGGTTAGCAGATATTTCAGTTCGTATACATTAGGGTTAGATTTGTCTGTGACAGAAAATCTGAACTAACATGGTGAAAAAGGAAGAAGTTTCTTTTCCTCTCAAAGTTTGGTACAATCTGATCCACAGGCAGATTATGTTTTGTTCCTTAACAAGTAGGCTTGAAAAACAGGCTCACGCCTGTCACCCTAGCTACTCAGGCAGCTGAGATCTGAGGATCATGGTTCAAAGCCAGCCAGGTTAGAAAAGTCCATGAGACTCTTACCTCCAATAAACTACTCAGAAAAAGCCAGAAGAGATGCTGTGTCTTGAGTAGTAGAGTCCAAACCTTGAGCAAAAAAGAGGCTCAGGGACAGTACCCAGGCCCTGAGTTCAAGCCCCAGGACCAGCAAGGGAAAAAAAAAAAGTGTGGTCTTGACCTCATGATCCAAATTGGCTGCTCCTACTGTGTCATCATATACACAGTCCAGCTAGCCAAAAGGTAAAAGAGAGAGACTCACAGGGTATCTAGCATTTCTATAGTTTCCCCACTGATCAGAATTTAGTCGTGTGACTACCCATTGCCCAGGAGGAAGACTGGGAAGCCCTAACATTCAGAGGTTCTACTAGATAAGTAGAAATACTTAGTATTTGGGAGGAATTGTAATCCATATAAATACTTGCCAGATATGTGGTATACAATCAGCTCCAGGAGTGACCACATTTCTTGTGGTTAAAAGTAGCAACAGACAAGTGAAATAGAAAAGTATGAGCTAAGCAAAGGCCCTAGAGATATGCAAATATTTCTTAATTAACATGATAACTTCTAATGCATATCAGAAACCCATTAGGAATATTCTGTTGTGATATTACTTTTCTTGTACTCTTGGCAAAATAGTCACTCCTTGTGTTTTAAAAAAGTCTTTTACCCATATATGCAATTCTATCATAATAATCCATAATGGTTAAAATAGGTATGCAATGATTCAAAGACAATTTAACTTCCAAAAAGCACTAAACTTTAATCTTTGAGGTATTTCAGAAAATAGCAAGCATTTATTTAAATGAGCTAAATGAAATAACTTAGTTTCATATGTTTTATTTGTGCTATATAAAGTTAAGCCAGTTGTATGGATAAGCCATTGTTCCTTGGCTCTTTGATCAACTGATGAATTGTCCTCAAGTTTTCTTCAAATGAATCATTATCTGCTCTTGCGTTTGAATGTATATTCCAAGTCAAGGCATTTGAGCAAAATGCACAAACTGAGGATAACACAAATTTGAATCATGTTCATGCTGAGATGCTATTTTTCTATAATTTTTTAAAGAAGGCTATGAAATTCATTAATTATAAAAATAGTAGGGCCTCACCAGCTGAGGTGTCACATACCTAAAATCATGTGTACTCAGGAGGCTGAGTTTGAGGCTAGCTTGGGCAATATTTTGGGAGAACTTACGTCACTCATAGCTGAGCATGGTGGTGTACGCCTGTCCTCAGAGCTATGCGCTAAGTGTGAATAAGAGGACTTCAATTCAGGTGGTCCCAAACACAAAGACAACTAAAACAGAAAGGTCTGAAGTTCTGGTTCCACACACATACACACACACATACACAAAATAAGGATTTTATAATTTAGCCTCATGTATAGTTGCATTTGCATAGAAGGCAATATACACTACTGTTAAACAAATTTCTTAGCTGCCAATAAAAAGGGAAATTTTAATTAATAAACATTGTAACCACATTTTCAAAAGAATAATAACACTAATTAAGAAAGACTTCTGGGAACTTGTAAAGGTGAAAGGACAATAGTCAAATGTTTCTTGTCACATATGGAAACCAAGTCAAAACCATCAGTTCAGCTTCAATCAGAGGGTGTGAGTAGTTAAAAGGCTTCCACTTCTGAATTAGAATAAGTGTGTATTTCCCCTTCAAAAGTCTCAGCTTCAAGCAATCTTATTGAAGAAGGGAGAACAAAGCTTTCCCTTCCCCCACAGAAACTTTCACATCACTAGGAAGAACTCCTTTCAGTGCTAATCTTCTTTTAATATCTTGATGCCCCTGATCCGTAAAGTTAAATAATTTGCAATTACACAGCTTTTTCTGCATGCCAGGTACTGCATTTTCCCTTCTGGGAATATTTACATTCATTATTCCATTTTCTTCCCACACCAGCCAATGAGATAGGATAGACAAGGGAAGGAACTTGCTCAAGGGTCTACAGCTAGAAAGAATGGCTCCTGAATCTGATCCCTGGCATACCAGCTTAGCCAGGATGCCTTTGCTACTTTGCAGATGAGTTGATTGGAAATTGGGATTCCAGAGCCTGCTAAACCTGCAGAAATGGAATCTACAATCCAACAGATCCTCCATGGGCCACAGGGCAATTTGAAGAGCACTGTGCACTGTGAGGTGTCTACACTGAACAGATTTACTGCAGTCGTTTTTATGTTAAATATCCTCCAAAGTTTGTGAGCTGAAGAAGGAGGTCCCAGTGTAGTGCTCTTACCAGTTAGTGGATGATTATTAGCTAATTGGAGGTGTCCCACTGAAGGACCGGGGAAACTACAGCCCCTTCCTTTTTCCTCCCCTGTTCTCAGCACAGGCTCAAATGATCAGGCCCACCACTTATGTTCTAGAACCTCCAAAACTGTGAGCCAAAACACCCCTTTCTCTTTATGAAATTATTATGTCATGCAGCATTTTGTTCTACTGAAAGGACAAATGTGACTGTGTCACATTTACCCTCCAGTTCACACTGTGTACTTTGACCTTGACAGTCTTACATGTCTAATACTGACTTCACAGAAAAAAGACAAAACCTTTACTTAGGCATTTTTCATTTTTAATCTTAATTTATTTTTAAGTAGTAGTACAAAGGGTTTCAATTCAACATTATCAGCCAGGTACAAGTGGTTCACGCCTATAATCCTGGCTACTTAGGAGACTGAAATCTGAGGATTGCAGTTGGAAGCCAGGCCAAGGCAGGAAAGTCTGTGAGCCAGAAGTGGAGCTGTAGCTCACGTGGTAGAATCCTAGTCTTAAGCAAAAAAGCTCAGGGACAGCACCCAGGCCCTGAGTTCAAACCGCAGGACCAACACCAACAAATAAATGATTCAACATATCAATTTATGAGTAAAATTAATCTTGGACACTGTTAACCTTCTATTGTTCTCCTCCATGATTCCCATGCAGTATGGTTACAGGCTTCCATTTTCACATATGCACCTTGAATACTATGAGACCACCCTTCCCCACTCCATTGATATGCCCCTTTGGCCTCCCCCACCTCTGACAATACTGCCTTCAGCTTCATTGGTATTCAATTATGTTAAACTATAAGTGTCCAAAGGCATTACTGTGCAGGTAGAAAAGAGCGTATTGGGGGGAGAGCATACTCCCGCTCTGCACAGATGGGGGCATGTGTAAGGGGTGCAGGGGAAATAAAAAGAAGGGAAGGGAAGGGGGGAAAGGGACAAGGGGCAAGGGAAATGCTGCAAGGAGGCCAGTGGCAAAACAAGGGGTGGAACTGATGATGGAGACTGATAACGGGAAAAGGGCAGGGAGGAGGTGTGGCCCCAGACAAGACCTCAGAACCTGGGGGATGGCCCACTGCCCCCTGGCGTTCTGGTTATCTGGGTCACAAAGGCTGGGTGGGGGTTTCTAGGGAAGAGGCCATGTGTGCACCAAGGAAGAACAATGGGGAAGGGGTCATTTTTCCAGGGTGGACCTAACACATACTTTAGATAATATGTTTGTCTGTATATGCACGTGACCCTGTATGTTTTCACATACATTTATAACTTAGAGATAACTTCCACATATGAGAGAGAGCATATCTTTTGGTTCTCTGAGCCTGAGTTACTTGATAGCGCATACTTTTTGGCCAGGTCCATCTTTTTCCCTGCAAATGATATAATGTGAAGTCTTGGGAAACAAGACATATGTCTGAATGCATATATAAATATATATACAGGTACATATGTACGTATATATGTATGTGTGCATAGATAGCAATTTTTTAAATCCATTCATCATCTGCGCTATTCTGCATCTTGGCTATGGTGACTAGTACAGACTGAGCATGGTATGCACTATCTTTACTATATGCTGACTTGTAATCTTCTGGATAAATGCCCAAGAGTGCTATCACTGGGTATAGTTCTATTGTTGTAAGGTGAGAAAACAGAGAAGCCACATTTTGAGAGGTTGAATCTTGGAGTCTTTATTAAAAGGCCCTGACTGCATGGTTGGACTCCTGACTCAAAAGACCAGCAGCCAACAAATACACTCAAACTGTTAGGAAACTGAGCCATGAAGGCCAGAGAGGAAAGAAAGAACAAAAGCAATACCAATGAACCAATTCAGCTCCAATGGAGAGTTGAATTAGGATGTTGTGGTGACAGGAGAAGAGCCAGGACACAGAGACAGGACACGAACACGGAGACATGTGGCATAGCATAATGGAGCCTGAGCTGGTCTTGACCTAAATAGGTTGAGGCCAGGGGGCAGGGTCACAGGAAACTCCTAGTTTCAGGCACTGGACTGACAGGTTCAGTAACCTATCATCAGCCAAGTGCCCGCCCCTGTCTCCAAGACCTCAATAAGGCCCATCATCTGGAAGGCAGGAGTCGGGGGCTTTACCCTTTCCCCATCATGAAGACAAAATAGCAAGCCCTACTATCCACCATGTGGCCAAGATGGTGCAGGCTAGACTGGAACTCCCTATTTCACTGTTTAGTTTTTTGAGAAATTTCTTACCTTCCACAGGGGTTGTACTAGTTTATATTCCTACCAGTAGTGTAGTAGAGTTCCTCCCCATATACTTGCCACCACCAGTTATTCCTACTCTGGGGAATGGCCATTCTTACTGAGGTGAGATGGAATCTCAGTGTTGTTTTGGTTTGCATTTCCTTTATGGCTAGAAAAGCTGAGCGTCTCTTCAATTTACTTCTTCTGAGAAGTATCTGTTTAGCAGTTTGGGCATTTATTAATTAGGCTATTCATTCTTTGGGGTTTAGTTTCTTTTTTATTTTTTTTTATTGTGAGAATACCATACAGAGGAGTTACAATTACATGGGCAAGATAACCTGTACATTTCTTATCAAGCACTGTTGCCTCCTCTTTGTTTCCCCTTTCCATCCCTTCCCATACTCCCCCTCCTCCCCCCCACTCGATCCTTCTTCCCCAAAGTTATATAGTTCGTTTTTTGACATAAGGGCTTGTACATCTCATTGTTGCAATGGGTCCACCTCTATCCCTAAACGATGTGTTTTTTCTCTTCCCCTCCACAAATTATACCAACATCAAATACAGTGAAAGCAGGGGTTATACCATGGGGGAAGGACATACAAAGCAACATAGAAATCATCCTATAAATATGTTAGAAACAATTGCATGAAAGGAAAAAACAAAAACAAAAAAAATATTTGAATACTTATCTTGGGGTTCATTTCCCTAACATCAACTTATCTGACCTTTTCTGTTTGACTCAGACATATACTAGTTTTTACAAATAAGGGAAACCATGGGACCTATGTTTCTTTGGGCCTGGGCTTACTTCACTTAATAGAATTTTTCCAAGTCTTTCCCTTTCCTAACAAATGGGACAATGTCATTCTTTCTGATGGAGGCATAGAATTCCATTGTGTATATATACCACATTTTCTTGATCCATTCATCTACTGAGGGGCAACTGGGTTGGTTCCATATCTTATCTATGGTAAATAATGCTGCAAATAACATAGTCTTGCTGGTAGCGTTAATATGGTCTTGTTTGTGATAATTTGGGTAAATGCCCAAAAGTGGGATTGCTGGGTCATAGGGGAGCTCTATGTAGAGTCTTTTGAGGAACCTCCATACTGCTTTCCAAAGTGGTTGAACAAGTTTACACTCCCACCAACAATGCAGTAGGGTTCCCTTCTGTCCACATCCCCTCCAGCATCTGTTGTTATTAGAGTTCTTGATTATAGCCATTCTAACTAGGGTGAGGTGGTATCTCAATGTTGTTTTGATTTGCATTTCTTTTATGGCTGGAGAGGTTGAGCATTTCTTCATGTGTCTATTGGCCATCCTTCTTTCCTCTTCAGAAAAGTTTCTCTGTAAGTCTTTAGCCCACTTATTTATTGGGCAG
This sequence comes from Dipodomys ordii, assembly GCF_000151885.1. Lineage (NCBI taxonomy): Eukaryota > Metazoa > Chordata > Mammalia > Rodentia > Heteromyidae > Dipodomys > Dipodomys ordii. The sequence goes on along the minus strand of NW_012267246.1, from coordinate 12,573,542 downwards.
TTGTTTCTTTGAAGATTTGTTGTTGAGAGATTTACTTTTTTGAGGTATATTTTAGATATGAGACCCTTGTCCGTTGTATGGCTAGTGAAGATCTTCTCCCAATCCGAGGGCTTTCTATTGATCTTGCTAGCTATGTCCTTTGCCATGCAGAAGCTCTGCAATTTCGTGCAATCCTATTTGTCCAACCTTTCTTTGATTTGTTCTGTTTCTGGGTCTTTATTAAGAAAATTTTGGCCTGTGCCAAGGAGACCTAGGGTTTCTCCTTCTTGAGCTCCTTCTTTTAGCTTCCTTCTTAAGCTTTTTTCTTTTTTCAGACTTTCTATATATTTAATTATCTTTTTATTATCTTTAAGGGTTACCATTCCACATGTCAGTTTATGTGTACAACACATCTTGATACCATCCTCATTCATCATTCTTCCCCATTCCCTCTCAGCTCTACCCTTTCCCTCAATTTTCCTATTGAGCTTCTTTTATATTCTGGGTATTAAGCCCTTGTCAGATGTACAGCTGGCAAAGATCTCCCATTCTATAGGGTTTCGCATAGTAACTATGTCCTTTGCTGTGCAGAGACATTTTTAGCTTGATGTAATCCAAATTGTCAGTTTTCTCTCCAATTTGCTGAGCCCTTGGAATTCTACTCGAGAAATTCCTGCCTATGCCAGTAAGTTATAATGTTTGCTGCCCTTTCTTGTAGTAGTTTCCAAATTTTATGTTTTTACATGGAGGTCTTTGATCCATTTTGAATTGCTATTAGCACAGGGTGACAGACAGGAACCCTGATTCTGTCTGCTGCATACGGACATCCAGTTTTCCCAACACCATTTGTTGAAAGGCAAGAAGTTTTAAAGCAATTGTTTCAGTATCAATGCTTCAGAAGTTTGGGGCCTGTGAAATTATATTTTTAAAATAAAAGAATGGGTTAACACTGAACTCAGATTGCACAAGAACATTACAAAAATTGCTATTACACCATTATTTCACAAAATAATGGTTCAGAAAATGCAAAGGTTCAGCACCAAAACAAGTAGAAAGGAAGAAAGCAAATGGAAAGGTCATATGTTCAGAATGAAGGATATTTTTTAAATATATTACATTTTAATTTTAAAGAACGATTAGTAAGGTGTCTTTATTTTTCATGTCCCCTTAGATCAGGCAAGCACAAGTCTGAGAACCAGCTTTTGGAATCATTGTTCTAGAACACATTCCCTTTATGGTAAACGTTAGGTATCCAGGACAATTGAACCCACACCAGGGCCTTCTTATAAGATTACTTCCAATGTAATGGAATTTGGTATGAGGCAGGTCCATTTTGGAGCCCATTCAAGGGGGTTTATTTAATGAAGTAGCAAAGATATCTCATTATAGGGCCGACTCACCTATAATTGCTCTGCTGAGAATAATTCTGTAGCAAGTCTCTAGGGCATAACAATGAGAATATCCCAGAAAGCTCAGTTTAAATGGATTCTAACACAGGTATTTCTTTGTGCACATAGTCAGGAAATTAAGAGTTTACCCAATTCTCAGAATGCCTGAGCTGTAGGATTACATATTGGTGGATCTACATATGAATTCAGTACCTCAGTTCCTAAATTCTTCCTGGACTCTGGGCTTCTCCCCCTCCCCCCCCATCTAATCCTATCAATAACCCTCTACAATCAATATTATCATCCCATTTTGCAGATGAGGAAACTGATGTCCTCAAAAGTTTAAATAACTTAAAGTGCCTCAGCTTCTCTGTCACAGAGCAGAAATTAAATTCAGGTGCCCTGAATTTACATCAGAATTCTTTACACTTCTACTTTTTATTTTTTAACTTGCATAAAAATTGCACAGGAATCTTATTAAAAATACAGATTCTGAGTTATTACGTGGGACCCAAGATACCTAATTTCAAATAAGTTTCAGATGTTCTCTGTGCTGCTGGTCCAGGGCCTATTAAGTAGCAAGGACCAATTGGTTCTCAAACAAGTGCCATCACCCCTCAAGCAAGAGCAAACCTTCACTTAAGTGTACAAACTATTATGCTACCAAGTGTGTCTTCTTATTTTCTAGGTATAAACTGACTGTTGAACTCTGTGTGTTCAGAATTAGATAGTCCTGTTTTAATTTGATTATTGCCATCTTCCTTCTACCCAGGGATATCATACTAATAAGAATTTAATGAAGAAAGATATTTGAAAGAAGAAAAAAAAACACTAGCACACTTCCATGGGAGGAAAATACAAAATGAATACCTTTCTGAACCTTCAAAATTAAAGGATAAAATTAACTATTTTCCTATAATTAAACACTATGTAAAACTGATCTCAAGAAAATTAAAATGTATGATCACTAAGAAAAAAAAAAGTATGCGAACACCACTAACAGATACCTGTTTGGGCTTGACACAGTCTAGAAGTGGAAATGCAAATAGGAATAAAGCCTCCTCCTGCTTCCCAGGAGCCAGAGGTTAGACACTGAGAGTCCTTTGGACTGTGTGACAAGACATTTTATGCACTTGGGTTATTTTTTTATTGCTTGGTTTGTTTTATTTTAGTGTGTTATTGTTTATTTTTTGCATAAAAGGTGACCTTGAAGTGGACATTGAGAAAGACTGACTACGTTTTTTCAGTTTAATTTAATTCCATCCAGGGCTCATCATCCCGTCCCTAGAGGGACCACACACACACACACACACACACACACACACACACATATGGAAGCTAATTAGAGGAGAATTGATTATCAGTTAAGGGTTTGGGTTGGGGGGTGTTAAGAAGACAACATGGGAGACACTAGGGGCAGAGGAGATACTCCCCAATAGCCTGAGCCCCTGTGGCTGGGGGCCTCTGACCCCAGATGGTTGCCCTTCACAGGGCACCCACCCTCAGACTCTCTGACTCCTGCTGTGCGTTTTCTGGACTGAAGTAGACATTTGCATATCAGCTGAAGGAGCCAAAATTCCTATTGGTATGCAGTGTGCCCACTGAGGAGGCTGCAGGAACTGGGGGGAGGGGAAATCAGAAAAGCAGAGAAAGTGACCGTTAATGCCAAAGGATGCTTTCCTGGTAGACCCTGACCTCTCTCATGAAGTTTTCCCATTGCCCAACGATGACTGAAAAAACGGAATGTAGGGTAATTTTCAATAACTTAGTCTATATTATACTTAGTGTCCCTTGGCCAAACAATAAATGGCATTGCATATAAAAAGACTGTAAAGTCATAGGTTGTTTTTTGTTTGTTTGGATTTGTTGTTGTTATTTTAAGTACTGGTCCTGGGGCTTGAACTCATGGGCCTGGACACTGTCCCTGAGCTTGTGTGCGTAAGGCTTATACTCTACCAATTGAGTCAGAGTTCTGCTTCTGGCTTTTAGGGGTGTGGGGGTGCCTAATTGGAGATCAGAGTTCTCAAGGACTTTTCTGCCAGACTGCCTTCCAACTGTGATCCTCAGATCTCAGCTTCCTGAGTGGTTAGGATTACAGGTAAACTTGCCCAACTCAAAGTCATAGCTTCTTAATAGCATTGTAATCACCTGAAGAGTTACTATACCTGTCTAGGTGCCCAGACCTACTCCCAGGAGTCTGATACAATTGCCTAGCATCTAGACAATGACCATGCTGACTCTAGCATCTAGAGAATGACCATGCTGGCTCTAGCATCTAGAGAATGACCATGCTGGCTCACTAGCATTTCCTAGTCCTACATGCATCACTGGGTAGCTCCAGGTTGAGAACCACTAGCACAGAGGATGTCCATTCTTTTCATCTCTTAAATTTATCTACAGCTCTTGCTAACCCATCTGCAACTTCTAAAGAGAATGAATGGGAGCAATAAATAAGCATTCTAAAGCAATTAAACAGCATCCAGATGACTTGCCAGTTATCCTGAGGGGATCATCCATGATTGTAACAGGATTGAAAGACCCACTGTGCCATTCCTACACAATTCCCCTCTACTGTTGGACAATTCCTGCGTGTATTTATAAAATATATATCAATTTGTAAAAACAAAATTAAAAAATCAGACAGGAAAATTTAAATGTCATGCCTCACATTTATTCTTTGGAAATTTTATACTTAGAGTAACTTTTTCATATCCACTTGAGATAGAAATTAACTTAAGGACTCCTATTAACACTAAAGAAGAGAGATTGATACTAATCTCTGCTAGTGGTGGTGTGAATTATTAAATTTATTCCTGATTGAAGATGTCACCAAAAAAAAAAGATTAATCCACAGGAGCAGAATTGATTTTTGTATTTATGAACAGGATCATTTTCATAATTACAAGTGGACATTTTTGTTAACTTTTACAAATATAGTTTTATTCAAAATCTCACTTATTTTGGGGAATCAGAAAAAAAATCGATTTATGTGGATTGGCATTAGGAGTGACCTTTGGGAATAGACTGACACTACCCAGGGAAGAACCTCACCATGCACACGAATGCTTTCTCAGTTTCTCCCCCAAACCTCTGGATTGAGAAGTTGAATGAAAACAGGAGATTGCCAGCCCTGGTGTCAATAGTGAGTGACAGTGCTGATGATCATGGTGCCAGATGTACTGGCATGAAGATGCCAGAACACAGCCACAGAATTGCCTCACCTCTGACAAGAATTTGCACCTTCATGGTTTCTTGGCTAATATATAGACAAATATGGTCCCTTTGCCACTACAAAACCATGCGAGTTCTAGTGTCTTGGGTTGTTGAGAAACGGAACATGTCACTTCCACTCCAGTCTGATATGATTTTGTTTGGGGGTTCATGTACATTAAAAACGTTTCTTACTCAAATATTGGTTAATGTTACTAAACACTTCTCCTACGATTTGCCTTTTGATATTTATTACAGGGGTAACAAAATAAAACAAAAAAAGAGCCATGCCTTGTCTCTCTTGTACCTCCTTTCACATTCCAGCTTTCACACACAGCGCAACTCCAAGTTCAGATGGACTTCACATGTCCCGAGTACCTGAAATCTACTTTGTTTTGTCACAGAAATGGACCACAAAGAGAGCTTAGAGTGGCTCTTTTGATTCAGTTTACCTAAGAGAAAGTTTATTGGGAAGATCACAGGTGAAGACCAACCTGGGCAAAATATTAGTAAGACTTCCTCTCAGTGAATAAGCTAGGTGTGGTGGACCACATTTGTAATCCAAGCAGGGTAGAAAGTCTGGAACAAGAGGATTGTGGTCCAAAGCCACAGTCCTGGAGCAAAAAGCACAAGACCCTCACCAGAACAAAACTACAGTGAAAAGTGCCTATCTAGAAAAGTCTACCTAAGTTCAAATCCCAGTACTGTCAAAAGTAAAGGAGAGAACAGGAGAGGGGGAGGAAAGTGGGAAAAAATGTGGAATAAAGGAAGGAACATAGGAGTTGGAGAAGAAAAAGGAAAAGGAAGAAAAAGAAAAAATAAAGGAGGAGAGGAGATGTATTAACTCAGACTTTTACTTTGAACTTTGAGAGAGATCTTAATTTCCATTCATTTGGCTTGCTAATGTAAGGGAATCTAGTTTAAAAAATGAGAAGCCAAGATATGCGAAGATTTATCCAGAGCTGAGTGTCAGAATCCACCAAGATGACCAGGTGACCCAGGGCAAAGAGGGACCATGACTCAGGAAATGTGGAGAGGTCGTTTGGAGTCTGGAAGATACAGAATAGACTCTCTGGAAGAGTCTAGAGGCTAGACTCTCTAAGATGACATTGTTTTACAGTGCTCAGGTACTAAAAGAAAGTAAGGGGAACCATGTGATATGACTGCAGGGTGGACTTGTGCTCCTTGGAGAAGCTAGCAAACTGAAGCCCGTGAAGGAAACAACCTTTGATCAAGGGTATGGAGTACATTTTTACAATAGGCCATGTGCATGAGACAGAACCACATTGAACTGAGGGGAGTGGAGAGGAAGCTACAGAGCACAACTGTGTGAAACATGCATGGAAGCAGAAGTAGTAAGCCTTTATCCCAGCCTCCAGCTGGCTGATGGTCCAACCTGGGTAGGGATCAGTACCTAATCCACTTGTGCTGACTGGCTTCAGATAGCTCAGCAAGCCCTGGCCAAGACAAAGGAAAGGAAGGGGATGTTTATATTGAGTACAGAAAAGAAATGAGTATCTCCTGTACCTCTCCTGAGTCTTTTTTCCTATATACAGTAGCCACAACACAAAGTGAAAGGGTTACTAGAAAGGGTTACTAACAGTAAGGGTTATTAGAATTATGCAAATGGCTACAATGACAAATTACTTTTATTATACACCTTTAAAGTTGGTAGGCAGGGTTGTTTGTATACTTTGACATGTTCATCTATATTTATTGGGCTTTCCTCCTGTTTTTGATATTTGAAATATTACCGAATAATTGTTTATGAGCACTTAGAGAAAAACAACCTAATGCAAATAGTACTGAGTATCTTTTTAAATAAATAAGTCACCTTTCTTTACCTAGAACCTTAAAAAAGTTAATTTGAAATATCAATAAATGAGAATTCTAGGAAGCTTTATAAACACATTGTATTCTGTGCACTTTTAAGACACTCTCCTATGAACACTGCCTAGGGCACTGGCTTTGAGATTGGGTCACAGTTGTTTTCATGTAACGTTTTAACACACAAGAAATGTGTGTTTTTTTAAATACCCAGCAGAATGATGAAAAATGAATACTAATGAAACAATCAATATTCAGACTTTCTGATGTCTTCATAAGGTGTGAATATTGAAAGCTGGTAATTTCACACCAGTTGGTTCATTTGTTTTTATTTTAATCAATCATAAGCTTGAAATTTCATTTATCAATGAAGAAGAAAAAAATACCTAGTTTCAAGTAGCTCAGCCCTGATACCAACCTCAAATGAACCAAATGTCTCTTATCATTTATTTATATGGGTTATGGGAACAGCAATCAAAGTATCCACTTAAGCAAAGGAAGTACCTAAAATATTATAATCTCTAACACCTGGAGCATATGTCACCTCAGTGTATGGGAGCCTCAGCTGACACTAAGGGGCCTGCTCAGCACTTCCGCCATTCGAGTTGTCTCCGCAGATAACTGTAAAATTGAGTTATCATCTACTTCTCTCAGCATTAGGGGCAAGGAACACAGAGGCTGCATTCCGAAGCAGGCCCTGGAGTGCAAAGTGCTTGTGCTCATTAACTTAGTCACAGCTCTGCTAAGAGATAGCACCATCTCCCCTGTGGGTGTCCACTTAAGGAATCGCAGTAGTGGCCACTGCCATTTGTTAAATTAGGCTGTCCCAGGAGGGATATAAAAAAAAATGACAACAAATCCCAAATGCCTTGCTGATATTAGAGATAGCGGAGGTGCCTGCGATGTATTTTTTGACCTCTGGGTAAGCACATCCTGATGACAGCGACAACCCAGTGAATTTCCTGAGTAAATCATTGGCTCACCCATATGGCACAGAAGAGGTGTGCTGGGTCTCACACAGTCTCTCTCTTATGTATTTTAATTGCTCATTTCATTTTTGAATAGTAAAATGTTCACAAAGTTCAAAATTCAAGACATAGAAAACTGTGTATAATAAAAAGTCCTCTTGTCTGTCTATCCTCCAGCCACCACATTTTTGTCTAAACAAGCAACCATTGTTGACTCTGTAATTCAATTAAATGTTAACAATATGGCAGCCAACAATATTCTTTCTGTATTAGAATATTCTTCCTTAAAATAGGACGCAAAGGTCATTTGTTCTAGGCCTATAACTCATTTCATTTGATGCACGACATTCCAATATTTTAAAGATATCTATTCTTCACTGATGAACATTTGGATTATCTTCAGGATTCTGTTCTTTTTTTTTGGGGGTCCAGTCATGGGGCCTGAATTCTGGGCCTGGGCGCTGTCCCTCAGCTCTTCAGCTCAAGGCTAGCACTCTACCACTTGAGCCACAGTGCCACTTCCAGCTTTTTTTCTTTTTGTTTATGTGGTGCTGAGGAATCGAACCCAGGGCCTCATGCATGCAAGGCAAGTGCTCTACCACTGAGCTACCTTCCCAGCCCCAGGATTCTGCTCTTAAAGACAATGTTCCAATAAAACTTTACATACATGCCACTTAGCATGAATGCTAAGTATGCACATGTATGCAGGATACAATCCTGGCATTCAGTCCAAGAGTTTGCACACTGGAAGTTGAAATAAGGATAAATTACACTCCCATAAGCTATGTTTCACAGGAGTGTTTTTGTTTATTCATTTGAGCTATTGTATTCTTTTGTATCTCTTCCAAAAATAACAAGTTAAAAAAAGGGAGAAGACTAGTTGGTATTTTCTTATTATGAGTTGAGTGGATATAGTTGCCTATGGGTGAGTATTTTACATTGGCTTTTTATGCATTTCCACTTTTCTATGTTTTTCTTGTTTGTTTTTGTTTTGTGCTGGTACTGGGGCTTGAACTTAGGGCCTTAGGCTCTTGTTTGGCTTTTTCTTCTCAAGGTTGGTGCTCTACCACTTAAGCTACACCTCTACTTCAGGTTTTTTGCTGGTAATCTGAGACAAGAATCCCACAAACTTTCCAGCCCAGACTGGCTTCGAACTGCAATCCTCAGATCTCAGCCTCCTGAGTAGCTAAGATTACAGGCATGCGCCACCAGCACCTGGCTTTTTCTGTTTTTACATCCAATTTCCTAATGGGCTGTTGATGCCTGTCTTAGGAAGGCTGTGGCTTTTAAATTCAAAACAAGTTAGCAAAGTCCCATTCAGGAAAATAAATTTTCCTCTCTTTAATTCTGGTAGTTCTCTATACAGGAGCAGAAAATGACTTCCCTTTTTAATTTGTGATTGGTTTTAAACTAACATTAGAACCTTATTACTATCCTTCAGTAGTGCCAGGGCTAACCTGAGTGGCCATTTGTTACACTATGAGGTAACTGTCTCTAAAATGAAGTGTATGTTCATATTTTCAAGAAATGGGGTAGTAGTTAAGCAATAACTTTTACAAAAAAATAATTCTTACTCTATAAAAATTAGAAAGCTTTTTACTAGTAAGTTTCTTATACAAAAGAATTACATCTCTTACACTGAGAGATTACAAAATCTACAAGGGCTAGGTTAGGAATTATTACTTGACATTATTACCTTTTAGATTTTGATGTTAGGTCCAGTATTTCCAATCTACTTCTGCTATTTATCCTAGAGAAGTTCTGAGAGGAGTTATAACTTATCAGAAGTTAATACCTACAGAAATTTAGATTTCGCCTGGAATAGTCAACTAATAATGCATTATAATCATAGGAGGTAGTAGTACAGTTTTATTCATTATTGAGTTTTGTCAAAAATGTCACACTTAATTTGTCTCTGGTAGAAATCATCAATTATAAGTAGAAATATAATTTGATTCTACTGATACATATTTACTCTAGAACAGGATATAAAGATCTCAATAATGGCTCAGTTAAACATGATACTCACTTTGGAACTCTCTTGGAGTGAGTGGCAGTGACTGAAAGGATATTTTTCTTGCATGGCATCAGGAAACCAGTGCAGAACTTTGAACATAAATTATGCTAAAGAATCCAGTATAGAAAGATGACAGATAGGTAGATTTTCAAATTATTTTTATAATCTTTTTAAGAGGTGAAGGAAAAAGAAATTTTCTTCACTTCCACACCGAGCAAGACATTAATAGTTTACAATTAATATTCCTCATTTTTTGTCTACAAATTGCTTAAGTTCAAATACTTGGAGACTGAGTTTTTTGGTTTTCTTGTGTGTTTTTTTGTTTTTCTTCTTATTGTAAAGGTGATGTACAGAGGGGTTATAGTTCTATAAGTCATATTAACAGTACTTTTCTTTTTGAACAGTGTTATCCCTTCCCTCTCTCCCAGTTTTTCCTTCCCATCCCCACACACAAATTATATAGTACACTTTCAACAGTGTCTAGTGAGTACCACTGCTGCATTTGTTTACCCTTTGTGCCACATTTCAGTGCACCCCTTACCCTCCCCAAAACAGATAAATGAACCAACAAGACAAAGGAAATGAAAAACAACAACAATGAGGACCAAAAAAAAGCCCTCTTGTTGGAGTTCATTTCCATATCCATATATATATACACATATACATGGATATGCACACACATATACATATATATAACATTTTTTTTCTTCTCAGTCCTGGGGCTTGAACTCTGAACCTGTGTGCTCTCCCTGAGTGCCTTTTGCTCAAGGCTAGCACTCTATCACTTGAAACACAGCTCCGTTTCCAGCTTTTTCTGTCATTAAGTGGAAATAAGAGTCCTATGGCCTTTCCTGCCTGGGCTGGCTTCAAACTGTGATCTTTAGATCTCAGCCTCCTGAGTAGCTAGGATTACAGGCATGAGCCATCAGTGCCCAGCGATAAATCTTATTTTATATGGTCAGATGCACATGGCTATTGTTCCTATGTGATCCTCTCCCAAGAATATCTTCCTTTGGTCTCACTTTGAGTGAATGCTTACGGACCTGTATATCATGTCCTAGTGTATTTTTTTTTAGAGAATTCATGTTTTGTTCTGGTGCTATTGTTTCAATAATTGGTTATTATCTTTATATAGTTATACAAAGAGGTTTTGGTTCGGCATGCATCTTGATTAATGTTGCCCCTTTCATCATTCTCCGCCATCTCTCAGAAAGAGATGTATGTTAACTCTATTTTTTGCTGTTTGTGCGCATCGTACTCATTGGGTGGCTAATGGGTTAATTCTTATGACAACTTGAAGGGTTAACATGATTATTAGCCCTGTTTTACAGATGAAGAAAATAAGGCATATGGCAAATCAACTTGCTTGATTAGCAAGTTCTAGCAAGAACTAGCAGAATGCCTCAAAAGTAACTAGCAAGTCAAGTTTATCTAACTAGAAAGTATCAAGGTAGCATTTCAACCTAGGCCAGCTGGTTCCCAAAACCTAGTAACTAAAACAACTATGGATCCTCTTTAAAAATCTTACAGCTAACCACAAATGATATTCAAAATATGTTCACCATTACCTAATCATTATACATTATTTCCATTTATTTATTATGATTATAAAAAGGTTACACATAACTCTGAATCAATTCCCATATCTCAATGCTGTGAATTCAATAAATTTAGATAAAATGGAACAGTTGTGCCTGTTACATGATTTTCAAAGAGGCTTGTCCCCTCTTGCTTCCTCTCTCCAGCCTCACCTGAAGTTTGATAGTAAACTGAAATTGGACATTTGTATTCTTTATGAGAAACTGGACATAAAAATACAAATTAGCCTAAGTCCCTTTAAAATACCTTTTGACCAGACCTTATTTTACTTTTTTTCTAACACATTTTAGCATAAACCTGCTGAGAAATACATGTCTGCCCTTTATGGTCATTTACTGGCTGAATGCTTACAACTATATGCTTGGAATTGCCTTTAGCTCAAAATTACTTTTATTTTTAAAGCATTAGATAAACAATATCCAAAAGGGAATTTGGCTTTAAACATTTATGATTCATGTATTTAAATAGGCACTAGGCAAACCGAAAAGTGAGATGAATGTTGGCGGCTGTTCTTACAGTGAGAAAATCCAAGTGTAAGAGAAAGAGTGGAAGACAAGCCTAGCAATTGTGAAAACTTATGTGTTTGGGCCTCAATTCATCCAAGATTGAGCCAGGTTGTACTTGACATTATTTTTAGAAAGTACTTACGGTGACTTATAGCACAAAGGAAATAGAACTGAAATAAAAATTAAAGGAACACAAGTCAAAAGAAGAATTGAAAATAGAAGGAATAGGGGAGTAAGATAAGAAAGAGCAGATCAGAAAGCCTATTCTATGCTATATGGTACTCCAAATGAACACAAAGGGGTATTCTGTGCTTACTAGGAGTTAAAATACAAAGAGAAATGGAACTTATTTAGCTACCTTCCATTTACTAGCTTAGAAAAACACCAATCTACAAGAAAGAGTGTCTTTCTATTATTTCTGAACTCTAAAGGAATTTTGTCACATGGAAATTCTATAAGCATTATCAATGTCTTTTGAAGTTGCCTGTTTGAGGATATAAATATAATTTTTACAAGCATGCTATAAACAAAAACAATGACTCTATTTTTTTCTCTCCAAAGCAGAACTTCAATTTATTTTACATGTACTTGAGGTGTTTGCATAATGAATATGATTATCATTCTTACTGTACCAGTCTATACATAATAATTTCTTGTCAATGTCAGTCCAAAAATTACATTGTGTGCCTGTTCTGTATCAGGCAGAAAGGAAGGTAGGACTTCTACTCAGAAAAAGCAGAATATTTCATCTGAAGCCTAAGAGATGAACAGGAAACAGACAAGCAATGGACTTTCCTTGTCCAAAATATTTAACACTCTCCCTTTTTCATTTACATTTGTTTTCTATGACTGTTGTATTTCTTCCCAAACCTTAGTAGCTTAAACAACATAACTTACAATCTTACAGTACAAATGGGTCTCACTGGACTAAAATCAGGGTGTCAGCAGAGTAATTCCTTGGGTAAGTTCTAGGAGAGAATCAGTCTGTTGCCTTCTCCAGCTTCTGTAGACTGCCTGCATTCCTTGGCTTTTGGCCTCTTCCTCTTCCTTCAGAGCCACTAGTGTAGCAGCTTTATTTCTCCTTCTGTGACATTGACTCTTCTACCTCTGTCTTTCATAAGGAGTCTTTAAAAATATTTTAGTTTGCATTAAGCCGACTCAGAAAAATCTGGGAGAATCTCCTTATCTTACAACCTTATTTCATCTTCAATCTACCCCTCTTGCCATTTTGCCTGACTTAACTACAGATTCCAGGGAGTCGAATAAGAAGGCCTTTGGAAAGTCATTGTTCTGCCTACAGTACACCAGGCCAACGGGATAACACTGGGTTTGTTAAATTCATTCCTTCTTAATTACTGGCTTTTTAGAAGCTGTGAAATTACAAATTCTTACTTTATTTACTAGTTAAGGGGGTAGCCAGCCAGCGTTCAAGAACAATACTAGAGGTCATGAGACTCCTGGACAAAAACAAGACCCTTTTATACCGATGGCACAGCCAGTTGTGTGAGCTTCAGCACATTTCTATCATTTCTTCTTATCCCCCAGTTCCATGGTGGTGACATACACACAAGGGCTGACAAGTGTCTGCACACACTATGAGACTATAGTGCAGGAGAGGAACCTCAAACTCAGGGAATCCAAACCCTTTAAAGGGGCAGCAAGCCTGCCTTATTCTCCAGAGTGAAAAAGGTTGTTGATCACACCAACATGCCTGAAAAGATCATCCAAAACACAAAAGATAATCCCACCTCATCAACAAGACATGCAAAAACACGGGCAACCTATGGAAATGTGTGTATCATTCTATTTTGTAACTTGGCTTATAGTATCTCAAACCTAGGGGCTATTTTTTTGAAAATAATTTGAAAATCAGTTGCATTATATCAAAGCATGTGATCCCTTTTCTCAAGTGCCATTTTCTTAGCCTCATGACTTGTTCAATTCACCCTCTTTTTATTTGTACATTCTGTATATACTTCTATTATTATTTTGTTGAGGCTTCTTATTCTTCTAGGATCTAGAAAAATGTCCTGTTACTTTTCCTTGTTACTATCTTATCACTATATAATACCACATGGAAACATGTTGAATTTTTTCCTAATTTAGTAAATAAATAATTCAAAAGATAGATTGGCCCATGTTCCTACTGAGGAAACATACTAGTGAACTGACTGATCACGGCTCCAATATGAGCAGGTAATTATGAGGAAAAAACACAACATTACTTTTCTGTGAAATGTTACTAAGAAGTTAAATGTCACTAGACAAATTTGTTTCCACGTATTAAACCTAAACCCACCAGAAGAGCAGGTAATGAGCATAGCAAGTTAAAAAGACCCAATCAAATGAGCAGATGATTATATTTGAGAGGAAAAGTGCCAACATGGGTGAATTTGCTAATGGAACTATCTCCTAGTTTGCTGATATCCTAAAGTTAGAGATTCTGACACTGTTTCTGGTTTTCAAAGTAAGAATAACAAATAAAATAAAATGAAGCCATCTAATACTATAAAAGTTACTCGATTCCTAAAAAGGAAATTAATAAAATGATAAACAACCTTTCCTGTTTGTGTACAAGAGATGCGATAGATGTATATCAGTAAGATATAGTCTCCAGGCAGTGTTTCTTCCCCAGCTATAAGAAGTGAGGTGAGTTGTCACTGTCCTGTTAATTAATCTTTCAGAGACCAACATTAAGATATCAGATCAAGAGAAAGGTGTCAGTCCTTATTCAAAACAGAGATCTGTTCAGGAGGCAACTAAGCTGGATTTCTTCTGTATGTACAGAGTGATCACATGCAATCTCAACAGTAATAACCTCTGGTCATGTTCATGGTTCAGAAAACCTGGAGTCCAGCACCATTCCTACTTCTACCACCCCCTTGTGCTCTCCCTGTAATAGATCACGGATCCTGTGTGAAACTGATCCATTTGAATACACGGACTAATGTACTTAGCAGTTTCCAAGGAGCGTGACACACTGCACCAAAAGGCTGCAGCAAGCCAGCGCAAGGCATTTAGGAATTGCAATCAGAAAACTCACATTTTCAATCTGGCTCCTTCCCGTCTGATCTCTAGGGATGCTGCTTCGATTTTCTCATTTGCAAAAAAAAAACACTGGCAATGTGTTGTTTTGGCTCTGATTGCAGTGTTTTGTGCTGCCAAGGTCTGTGGAGGTACCAAACCCTAAGTGTGAGGTGTGTTTTAGTCCCTTCCTTCCTTCCTTCCTTCCTTTCTTCCTTCCTTCCTTCCTTCCTTCCTTCCTTCTTTCCTCCCTCCCTTCCTTCCTTCCTTCTTTCCTCCCTTCCTTCCTTCCTTCCTTCCCTCTTTCCTTCCTTCTTCCTTCCTTTCTTTCTCTTTCTCTTTCCATGTTTCCATTCTCTTTCTCCTTCCTCCTTTCCTTTCACATTTTTCTTTCTTCTTGCTTGCTTGCTTTCTATCTTTCCTTCTTCATTTTTATATGTGTGTGTGTGTGTGTGTGCTCATTGTGTTGTTGTTATAGAATTCTCCTTGAAGAAGTTTTACAGAAATTGTTAAAAGCAGGCTTTTCAACAAGGCACTGGTAGTTCACATCAGGAGGCTGAGATCTGAGGATGACAGCTCCAAATTAACCCAAGCAAGAAATGCCCCCAAGAGATTCTCATCTCCAATTAACCAGCAAAAAGCCAGAAGTCAAGTTGTGGCTCAAGTGGTAGGGTGCCATCCTTGAGTGAAAATGCTAAGGAACAGTGTCAAGGCTCCGGAGTTCAAGCCCCAGTACCAGCACCCACAAACAAAAGTAGGCTCCACAAACAAAAGTAGCAATGCTTTTTTAATGGATAGACTGCTGGTCTCCAGTCTAAGACTCTTCCCATGCAGAAAAGGAAGGAGTGTAATTGTGATCCACAATTTATGACCTGCTCAAGCTAGAAATCTCCAAGCAGGTTTCAGAACCTCAGCCAGGCCTTTGGCCCAGCCTCACAGGAAGATCTGCACATTCAAAGTCCAGGAGGAGCCACTCTGCCTGTACGGTACTGGTAGTTCTCACTTCCAGCCTGCCTGCTCACCTAGGTGATCACCTCTGAAAATATGCTCTCCTTAGAGCCTGGCGTATCTCCTGGCAGCAACGGATCGATCCTTGTCCTTTCCGTCACTCCTGCTGTCATTGATAACGGGCAATCACGCTCTCCATCTTCTCCAAATCACTGCCTCCATCCCAGATCTCCCAGGCTGCTCCCGAAGCTTCCTTCTAGCCAATAATTTCCTCAGCTATCCTCCGATAAGGACACTTCATGGTGCAGCCTAGATAAACGTGGAGGGGGCATCGGATACAGCCACCTGCGGCGGGAGGGAAGACTCGCTGTCTCTGCAGTGGCCTTACCTTCTGCCTTCCATTCCCCACCTCAAGTGAACGATTAACACGAGTGACACTCAAGGTAATGGCGCTTTCCTCCACCCAAGCTAATTCTGTACAGATGAATTTAGAGCTGTATTTTCTCTCTCTCCTCTTCCTCCCTCCCTTCCTCTATCCTCCCCCCCCCACCCCGTTACTTTGTGAAATCCGGTCACCACGCGTGGATCTGCGTT
Organism: Dipodomys ordii; assembly: GCF_000151885.1. Taxonomy (NCBI): domain Eukaryota; kingdom Metazoa; phylum Chordata; class Mammalia; order Rodentia; family Heteromyidae; genus Dipodomys; species Dipodomys ordii. The sequence goes on along the minus strand of NW_012267246.1, from coordinate 12,557,482 downwards.
GTTTCACGCAGGCAGGGTCACTCCTGTGTCTTTGGACGGCTTTGACTCCGACAGCAATGGTGCGCTCTGATTCTGCACCTGCCGCAATCGCTTCCTCTCTGTGCCCGGGCCTCCCCATCGCCCAGCGCGCGCTCCTCTGACACAGTGCTCTTGCCAGAAACATCTGTGAGTGAATGTGCTCTCAGAGGGGAGGTCGTTTTCCCCCAAGAGGTGTGCCTCCACATTCCCTCCTGTCCTGCACACACACGCACGCGCGCGCGCACACACACACACACCTGAGCAAAACAAGGAACAAAGCCCCCCCCCAACCCCTCCAAAAGAGCTCAAGGGCATCGGGCTTGATTTGGCTGGGACTTTAGGTCCCAGTGGCAGATTCAGGTCTGGGTGACTCTTCGTTTCTGCTTTTTTGTTTTTTTTGTCGGTTGTGGGGCTTGAACTCTGGGCCGGGGCGCTGTCCCTGCGCTCTTCATCTCAAGAGGAGCGCTCTACCACTTGAGCTACAGCGCCACTTCCGGTTTCCTGATGGCTTATTGGAGATAAGATATTGGAGATAAGAGTCTCATGGACTTTCCTGCTCAGGCTGGCTTTGAACTGTGATCCTCACATCTCCGCCTCCTCAGTAGCTAGGATTACAGGCATGAGCCACTGGCCCCTGGCTTCCTGGGTGACTCTTGATTGTCAATAAGCGCTTTGCTGAAGTCAGTCGTTGCTTGTGCATGCGCCAAATTCTGATTCGTAAGTTTTCAACCAGATGTGGGAGATGCAGTCCAGGTGCGTGAATTCTTTGTAGGAGTTGTGAACCAAAAGGTCACCTTGAGGACGCGTGCTTGCGCCCAGTTCTAGCTGGTTTGGGCAGCCTTTTTTTTCACTAGTCCTAAATCAGTGATGATAAATGGACTGCAGTAAGAGGAGGGACCACAGCGTGATGGTAAGCAGTAGGAAGGGGTAGGCAGAGATTCTCTTTTTCCTACTTACTGCTTTCTCCAGTGAATGAATGGATTCATGGATAGATAACAAATAAATACTTGCATTCTCTGGTTGCATATCTAGGACATTATGAAGTATAACCTGAGGCTGTTCCAGTCTGGAAATCTTCAGATCGTTTTTTACTAATTTTTCATAAAGGAAGTTTCAAGTTCAATTCTTGCTCAGTTCCCTTCCTCTGACTTTTCTCTAGTGAATTCATAAGTAAACATTAAAAATGTGATATTTACATCCTATGTACACAGTTGTATACCTAATCATATGTGTGTATAAAATTCAATTCATCCACTTTTCTAAATAAACAAAGACACAATGATATAGAGAGCATGAATAAACAAAAAGCAATTAAGGATAGTCTAATTAACTTATATAAATATACACTTTGGCACTCTCCAGATCCACTAACTAAAGTTTCATTTAGAGATTTTAAATTGATTTTTATTTTTGGTCAGAGGCTTTGTTATATAATTAAACCATTTTCAAAGAATAATTTGAAGCACAGTCTACAGTACATTAAAACTGCTACTATTTTTTCCTATTTTCCCATTTTGCCTACATATAAAAATAACCTCAAGTTATTTTAAGTATATAGGATGTGTACTTTACACTATATTTTTCCACTTGAAATTACATTAAGCATACTTTTCATGTTATTGCTAATCTTTACTACTACAATATCATGAGCCTAAGAATACTCTATCAATTTCCCAATTATTTGTAATTTAAACATATTTCCAGTTTTCCATCTGACAGAAAATGCCAACAGGAATATTAATGAATATGGAAGTATTCTTCCTAAATATCTGCCCATATTTTTAAAGTTTTCCCACATCTCTATTATCTGTCTATTTGCTTGTTATTTTAGAGGCAGAGTCTCATGGACTTTTTTGCCCAAGCCAGCTTCAGACCTCATCTTCCTGAATACACAGGATTACAAGGCATTAGCCATTGGCACCTGGTTTCAAATAGGTATGTGATGAATCCCAAGCAATGGTTACATTCAAATTATCTTAATAGCCTTGAATGAGATCACTCTTACCATAATAAATGGCATCAATATGTAACCTGAATGATGGATTGTCCATAAATGATAAATAACAGCAGTTCTCTCTAAATTTAACCAAAGAGGGCTGGGAAGATAGCTCCATGGTAAGTGCTCACCTAGCATGTATGAAGCCCTGGGTTCGATTCCTCAGCACCACATACACAGAAAAAGCTGGAAGTGGTGCTATGGCTCAAGTGGTAGAGTGCTAGCCTTGTGCAAAAGCAGCTTAGGGACAGTGCCCAGGCCCCAGGACTGGCAAAATAAAAATAAAATAAATAAATAAATTTAACCGAAGTCAGGAATGCAACTGTCCTTAAATTATTTATTATGGCTCTTAGTTTTCCAGTCTACTTTTGCTGGTGTTAATTTCTTTTTCCTTTCCTGATTGTTTGGTTAATGGTCTTAAGCAAGAGGACCTGTGTTTTTCATTAATTCCACTGCTTTTTAAAAAATTCTTTCCTTTGTTCTGGCCTGCTGTCATCATTATTTCTAATCTCCACTCCCTTTTTGTGATGTATGTTCTGTAAGATTGCCTGCATTTGTTAAAATACACTTCTACTTATTTCAGATTTTCCTCTCTCAAGATCCAACAAGAGCCTCCATTTTGCTTTTTGTGATTTCGTATTTGTTTGTTCAAGCATTGCCAGGAGCTGGTGTTTAGACCAGGAAGCGATTCATTATTCTCCCAAATGGTTCCTGTGTCTCAGTTATTAATCTGCATCAGCTGGAAGCAAATAGCTTTCCCCCACACCCTCCAGTCTCCACACATAATCAGGAACTCAGTGTAGGAAGACAGTGCTGGTAGAAATTTTGGTCTGGCTGACTATGAGGAACAAGCAGTTAATCTAATATAAACAAATCATATGGCATTTTTAATTTGAGTAAGAATACACATTTTATTTTAAAGTTGTTTGCCTGGTCACTGCCAGGCATCTGTTAGCTACTGTGTGTACAGATTCTCTCATTCTCTCTCTCTCTCTCTGTCTCTCTGTCTCTCTCTCTCTCTCTCTGTCTCTCTCTCTCTCACTCTCACTCTCTCTCTCTCTCTCTCTCTCTCTCTATATATATATATATATATATCTGCCTCTGTTTCTGTTTCTTTTTGTTTGTTTGTTTGTTTAATTGTGAGAATACCGTACAGAAGAGTTACAATTACATGGGCAAGATAATGAGTACATTTCTTGTCAAGCATTGTTGCCTCCTCTTTTGTTTCCCCTTCCCATCCCTTCCCATACTCCCCCTACCTCCCTGCACCCGATCCTCCCCCCCCCACCAAAGTTGTAAAGTTCCATTTTTTCACATAATGACTTGTACATCTCCTTGTTGCAATGGATCCACCTGTATCCCTATTTAAACGATTTGTGGAATCTTTTGAGGAACCTCCATACTGCTTTCCAACACTCCCACCAACAATGTAGTAAGGTTCCCTTCTGTCCACATCCCCTCCAGCATCTGTTGTTATTAGAGTTCTTAATTAGAGCCATTCTAACTGGAGTGAGGTGGTATCTCAATGTTGTTTTGATTTGCATTTCTTTTATGGCTAGGGAGGTTGGGCATTTCTTTATGTGTCTATTGGCCATCCTTCTTTCCTCTTCAGAGAAGTTTCTCTGTAAGTCTTTAGCCCACTTACTTATTGGGCAGTTGTTTCTTTGAGGATTTGTTGTTGGGGGATTTAATTTTTTGATTTCCAGGTATATTTTAGATATGAGACCCTTGTCCATTGTATGGCTAGTGAAGATCCTCTCCCATTCCGTGGGCTTTCTATTGGTCTTGCTAGCTATGTTCTTTGCCATGCAGAAGCTCTGCAATTTCATGCAATCCCATTTGTCCAACCTTTCTTTGATTCGTTCTGTTTCTGGGTCTCTATTAAGAAAATTTCGACCTGTGCCAAGAAGACCTACAGTTTCTCCTATTCAATCTTGTAATGTTTTCAGAGTGTCTGCTTTGACTCTGAGGTCTTTGATCCATTTGGAGTTGATTCTGGTGCAGGGTGATATATAAGGATCTAGCTTTAGTTTTATATATATATATATATATATATATGCCTCTGTTTCTGTTTTTGTTTCTGTCTCTGTGTGTGTCTCTATCATTGTCTTTGTCACTCTCTCTCATAAGCTAGAAATTCCCAAGTAAGACTTTGCTATTTATGATGTTAGGATTCAAAGGAATTGATTAAACAAAGCACAGGGAAGGGCAAGCCATCCTTATGAAACTGCACTTCGGGGGCTGCTTTCTGGGGGCCTCTCAAATTTCACAGCAGAACCCTGGAGGATTAGGAGGCTGCCTGTTCCCGCAGAACATTTTCCAAAAACAGAAAGTATTTCGTTCCAAGTTTGTATAAGACATCACTCTTTTCTCCCCAACAATTTGGGATTCATGATAATTCTTTGGACGTCACGCATATTTATGCACAGCTTGGCTACGTGAAGTAAAAGGCCCAGCTTCAGATATGTGCTTTTGCTTTCGGTCCTCCCTGTGCTTTATAAGTTCATAAATCAGGGAATGCATTCAGAATTTGTCTAGTGGCGCCTCTCTTCACTTAAAGTCAAACACTTAGCAAGATCAGAAATTGCCGAAAATGGGTTCTTCCATTAGTCATCAAATATAATTTTGGAATTAAATTGCTTGCTGAGATAAGTCTTTCCATAAAATCTCTGCGGTGGCTTCTCTGTGTGTCTCCACTTTCCCATCACCCTCACCCCTTTCTTTGTTGACCATCTAGTACAACCACCGCTTGAATCTCAGAAAGAACTGCCAAATGACAGGACATAGAGACACGTGTGTCTTCATCTTCATACTGGAGATTTAACATGACAAAGCCAATCTTGATTTCTCCACCTCTTGGGAAAATACTGCAGAAAACAGGCAAGGGCTTGCTTGGCTGCTTTCTGAGTCTCTCCAGTGGACCCTGGCCACTGGACTCTCACAGGAACGTCTCCACTGTTTATGGTATTTTTTTTTTGTTTTGGTTTTTGTTCTGTCAATCGTGGGGCTTGAACTCAGGGCCTAAGCCCTGTCCCTAAGTGCTTTTGCTCAAAGCTAGTACTCTACTACTTTGAGCGACAGCTTCACTTCTGGTTTTCTAGTAGTTAATTGGAGATAAGAATCTCACAGACTTGGCAGCCATGGATGGCTTTTATCATGACCCTCAGATCTCAACCTCCTGAGTAGCTAGAATTACAGGCTTGAGCCACCAGCGCCCACTGTCTCTGCTGTTTGTAAGTCCTCCCTTCCCAAGGATAGTTACATGGATTCTGCTAAAAAGAAATGCTGGGGTAGGGCTAGGAAATCCCTTACCTTAGGGCAGTGTCAAAATGCAACCATGTGCTCTGTCTCCACCCATACTACTGTTCTAACAATGACATTCTTGCAAACCATACCAAGAGTACAAATCAAGTGGAAGAAAATTAAAATCACAAACAATTTTGTGACTCAGAGATAGATTGATACTTTAAGATATGGTAGGGGACATGTTTATACTAAAAATCCTTATGTATCTAAAAATTTAGCATTTCCTAAGCATTTCACTTTGCTAAGGCTGGCAACCCTATTGTAGCTAACAAGCAATAAGGTTTACAGATTCACATACTTATAACCCACATTGTATATGTATATGTGTGTATATATGTATAAGTGTATGTACACACACACACATATATATATATACATAGCATATTTCTCTCCATTCAAATATCACTTTGGGAATAATATTTCCCAAGTAATTGATAGCATTCTATCACCCCTGTACTACGTGGAAAATGTCTCATTCTTATGTTAATGAAGAGAAAGAGTGATTTAAGTTTATACTTTTGTATTCTTGATTGGGTGTTAAAACTACTTTGTGTACTGACTGGTACATCAGTGCACACCAATCATGTCAGTACACCCTGACTATGAAGTGATGGTGGAATATTTTTACTTAAATGTTTATAAAGGATACAAATGTTTGCAAAGAGAAGCTTAAGTAAATTCATATAAAATAGCCATAACAGCCTCACGCTCACTTCTCCACTTGTGTGCGCTGATTTTCCATTGGTGTAATAAGATAGACAAAACTGGGTGCTCATTAGGAAGTTTATTTTAGCTTGTAGATGGGCGAGGACTCCTAGGCTGGATCACAATAGGACAGAGAAACAGGAAACAGGCCACGCAGTAGAGGTGCACGCATGGGCTTGTCGATAACAACTTACATTTCAAATGGTAAATCATTTGTGAGATCAGCATTGTTCCCATGACCTAATTACCTCCACAAAATCCCACCATCTCTTAATAGTACCATATTTTGGACCAAGCCTTTAGTCCTTTGGAGCAAACGATACCCAATCATAGGACTATCAAATTTTAAGATGTGAGAAATATGACTTGGGGTGTGTGTGTGTGTGTGTGTGTGTGTGTGTGTGTGTGTGTGTGTGTGTGTGTGTGCGTGCATACATGCTGATCCTGGGGCTTCAACTCAAGGCCCAGGAACTATACCTGAGCTGTTTTTCCTCAAGGCTAATGCTCTAACACTGAAGCCACAGCTCCACTTCTGGCTTTGTTAGTTCTTAATTGGAGATAAGAGTCTCCTTCCTGCCCATACTGGCTTCGAACCACGATCCTCAGATCTCAGCCTTCTGAGTAGGTAGGAATACAGTTATGAGTCACCAGTACACAGCAGAAATGAAATTTTCCCTCTACAAAGCAGGAGGTGGGGGAGAGTAGTACTGTTTTAGCAATGATCATGGGAATTTGATTTTTGGAATAGGATTGAAGTTTTCTATTTTACTAATTTTTTGCTCCTTTTTTTTTGCTGAAGATCTCATGTCACATATGGTTTTTCTTATTTATGCACACCATAATATTGTCAACTGTGCAGTCCTTGAAGCCAGAAGTGATTTCAAGTCATAATGAGGCCTGCATCTAAGATATTTGTGACTTGTCAAGTGCACAGAAATACAGAGAATTACACTGAACTCTGGCCCTGTCTCTATCAACTCACTGTCGATCTCTGGACAGTGTCATATTTCAGGCAGTCACTTTCTACATTCAGGCACTGAGAGAAAATCCTTAACAAACTCAAAACATTCTCAGGGTGACTTGACAGATGATGTGAACGATAAAGACACTTAAAGGCACAGCAGCCGGGGAGGTTGCAAGAGTGGTTACCTGCTGCAGGCTTCACCAAATCCTTATAATTACTGAGCCATGGCGACTGAAAATAACAGGCATGGAGATCTCCTTTTACTCACCCAAGGAATGGATTTGCTTCTATTCATCAAAAGACTGCGGTGGAAGAAAGTCAATCACAAAGGTTGAGCCAAAGGAAAGAGCCTGCAGCCTGCATCTGCTCTGGATGTTTTTGGGAAGTGACATGCATCAGGACTCACAAACAGCCAACGCTGGACCTGCAATACTAATGAGAGAAAAGCCCATTCGCATTCGTCTGGCTTGTTCTGATATCACTTCTTGGCACTAAGAAAGAGACTACAACAATGTGCAAATGGGACAATATTAAATATCATCTCCCCTTTCTGGTCACTTGGTTTCTGTGTTATTTTAAATATGATTTCTACATTGGGTGCCAGTGGCATACACCTATAATCCTATCTCCAATTAACTACAAAAAAGCTGGAAGTAGAGCTGTCATTCAAGTGATAGAGCACCAGCCTTGAGCAAATGAAACTAAGGGACAGTGCCTAGGCACTGAGTCAAGCCCCATGATCAGCACAAAAATATAAATAAATATACATAACTATTTAACTATATATTTTATATAATACAAATATACATAGACATACAAATATATGAAATGTATTACTAAATATATGTAATATATAATAAATACAATATATGAATTATATAAATATATAATAAATACAATATATGAAATATATTTAATATATAAATAACAATATCAAATTATATAACATGAAAAAATATAAAAACATAATATCAAATATATAAAATAGAAAAATAATATATTGTAAAACTATTATAAAAAGTAAATAGGAGCTGGGCGCCAGTGGCTCACACCTATTATCCTAGCTATTCAGGAGGCTGAGATCTGAGGATTGCTGTTCAAAGCCAGCCCAGGCAGGAAAGTCCATGAGACTCTTATCTCCAATAAACCACTAGAAAACCAGAAGTGGCTCTGTGGCTCAAGTGGTAGAGCGCTTGCCTTGAGCTGAAGAGCACAGGGACAGCGCCCAAGCCCAGAGTTCAAGCCCCATGACCAAAAAAAAAAAAAAAAAACAAACTAAACTAAACTAAATAGGACCTTGAGCAAGTTATTTAAGCTTATAAGTTTTTAATTCTGTAAAGCATAAATGATATATATGTGATATGGTATCTATAGCACACGTTAGAGCTTAGAACAGTTCATTTCATGTAATTATCCAGTAGATAATTGCTATTATCATTAAGATATAAAATATTGATATTATTATTTCTATTTCATGATAAAATTCAATACAAAGTAGTCTAGTTATCGCATGTCCTTATGGGTTTTCTTCTCACACATATGACTAAGAAAACATTAAGACAGAAATCTTTTTCCTTTGCACATTCTTTTTTTCCTGGAGCTGCTGCTTGTCAGTAGGCTCACAGGAGGTTGGCTGTAGTGTTTTCATGTAAATCTGTATTTTCTAAGCAGCTCATTACAAAAACTCACTTCCTATATGTCTCTGTGAATCTTTCCCTTCTTTCAGAAATAGAAAATATTTTCACAGAACCTTGGGAGAATCTAGTAGGAGGGTGTTAGTGGGCCAGAGGGGAAATGACCACTCTCTCCTTCTATATTTGGATGAAGAACTATGAAAGTAAGTACCCACCCTCATGACATCCCCTGAAAAGTAGTCCATTCTGAAGCCAGGCGCTTTTGGCTCATAGCTACTGAAAGGATAGTGGTTTGAAGACAGCCCAGGCAGGATAATAGTCCATGTGACTCTTATTTCCAATGAATTACTACAAAAGCTGAAGTAGAGCTGTGGCTCAAGTGGCAGAGCACCAGCCCTGAGCAAACAAAGCTGAGGGACAGCATTTAAGCCCCTAGTTCAAGCCTTAGGACTGGCACACACCCAAAACAGCCACTGTGATATCTTACCACCAGCTCTCAGAAACAATGCTGTTCTTACATAGAAACTTTAAAGATTGGAATTTTTTTGCATTTTTTAATTGTGAAAATACCATACAGAGGGGTTACAATTACATGAGCAAGGTAATGAGTACATTTCTTATCAAGCATTGTTGCCTCCTCTTTTGTTTCCCCTTCTCATTCCTTCCCATCTTTCTCCCTTAGCACTCCCCCACCCCTGCCCACGCCAAAGTTGTAAATTTGTTTTTCAACATAACGTCTTGTACATTTCATTGTTGCAATGGGTCCACCTGTATCCCTAGTTAAACAATTTGGTTTTTCCCTTCCCCTCCACAAATTATACCAACATCAAATACAGTGAAAACAGGGGTTATACCATGGGGGAGGGACATACAAAGCAACAAAGAAACCATCCTATAAATATGTTAGAAACAATCGCAAGAAAGAAAAACCATTTGAGTCCTTGTCTTGGGCTTTATTTCACCTAACATCAACTTATCTGACCATTTCTGCTTGTCTCAGATATATACTAGTTATTGCAAATAAGGGAAACCATGGGACCTATGTTTCTTTGGGCCTGGCTTACTTCACTTAATAGAATTTTTTCCAAGTCTTTCCATTTCCTAACAAATGGGGCAGTGTCATTCTTTCTGATGGAGGCATAAAATTCCATTGTGTATATATACCACATTTTCTTGATCCATTCATCTACTGAAGGGCATCTGGGTTGGTTCCATATCTTAGCTATGGTAAATAATGCTGCAATAAACATAGTTGTGCTGGTAGCTTTAGTATGGTCTTGTTTGTGGTCATTTGGGTAAATGCCCAAAAGTGGGATTGCTGGGTCATAGGGGAGCTCTATGTGGAGTCTTTTGAGGAACCTCCATACTGCTTTCCAAAGTGATTGAACAAGTTTACACTCCCACCAACAATGCAGTAGGGTTCCCTTTTGTCCACATCCCCTCCAGCATCTGTTGTTATTGGAGTTTTTTTTTTATTATAGTCATTCTAACTGGGGTGAGGTGGTATCTCAATGTTGTTTTGACTTGCATTTCTTCTATGCCTAGGGAGGTTGAGCATTTCTTCATGTGTATATTGGCCATCCTTCTTTCCTCTTCAGAGAAGTTTCTCTGTAAGTCTTTAGCCCACTTATTTATTGAGCAGTTGTTTCTTTGAGGACAAAGATTGGAATTTAAATGAACTTTTATCCTCATAGAAAGGAAGGAGCAACTTATAAGTACTATAGAAGGTTTTGTTTTCTTTCCATATATACACACATATTGCTTTCTAATTTTTTTAAGGAGACAGGTTCCTCAGATCATTGCTCTTATCCCTCTTTTCTCCTCAAGTATGTAAATTTAAAAACAATCCTTTTCTTCTAAGCCCCTCTCTCTTTTAACATATTTCAAAATCAAAATAAGAATGGAGTAGCTACCAAATTGCTCATAGGTAGAAACAGAAGACAGACCTGAAAACAAAATACTTCAGAAAGAAATGGCCAACAACATGGGGAGAGGGCTGAATTTGAAATCAGATCTCTAGTTTCTTCCTTGGATAGTTATGAACTGTGTGATCACTAAATGTGGCAGACAAAGCCTGTCCAACCTGCCTCATAGATTGCGTAGGTAGAGATGGTACATAAGTTCCAAATCTCCCCCTACCCATTTTTGGCCAGAAGATTAACTGTTCAGACACAGTTCGCAAACTCTCTGAATAAAGGCTCTGAGGACTTTGCTGTCCTGTAGCACTGAAGCCCACACACTGCCACATTAGAGGAATCACAATTCACAAGAGCTGCATCACAGTGTTTACTTTTAGAGTATTGTGATAAGAGAAAAACATGCTTCATTTTACCTGAAGGTTTACTGAATAATTCTCCTTTATCCAGTTTTTAAGAGCAAACTCTTTTTTTAAAAAAGTCATCGTATTGACTAATATATTCCCCTCATCTACATAATATAATATATTCTTCAAACTTTTTATTATCCCTGAGTGGCCATAAAATCTCAGCTGTTTAAAATGAATTTTTTTCAGATTTACAGCATTCCATAAAAGTTTTGGTTGTAAAAAATATATTTTCCACCAAGCTAAAACTATCCCAGCCTCTTGGATTTTTTTTAAGTGTTATTCGCCATAGCATAGAGTCTAAGTGTTATTTTAAGCATACATTCTAAGGGAACACATCCATTGATTTTTTTTAAATTTTATATTAATCAGATTTTACACCTGATGTAACAGCATAGATCAGATGGCCTTAGAATTCCATTCATTCTCAGCCTGGAAATAGAAAGATGTTGATATCCACATATATTAACTTCTAGAATTCTTTAAATGCACAGAAACATCTCTTCAATATTTGAAAAAAAATTTGAAAAGACAGTGAGACATGCCTGGATTTGACTAACTTAAAGTAGCATGGGTAACATAACATAGAAATTGAAATAGAGTATGCTAGCTCATATCAATAATATCCTTAAATTGCCTATGATAAGATACACTAAATCTGCTTCTTCCTCTCCTCAAGTTCTTTTTAGAAACATTTATCTCGAAATTAGGGTATTAACCAGATGCCAGCCCCATTTGAACTAAGAAGTAAGGGAGCTAGAAGTTGCCCGAGGATAGCATTTTCCAAAATGAATTTCACCAAACTTTAGGCCCTCAAGATGCTCTTTTATAAAAAAAAATGATTTTGTTGTAGTAAGTGGATTCTGTGGTCAAATAAGTTTGTGAAATATCATGTGATGTCTCATTCTTTTAGGCATTGGCAACATGCATTAGTATGATAAGTAGTTTTAGTAGCTCTACAGTCAAGCATATCATGAGTTTATCTTAGAAAATTTTTTGCCATTCTAACTCCTTGATACCTGGCACGGTGAGGTTTCAGAGCCGCTTTGAGGAAGGATGTGGAAACAGATTTTTGTTGATGTTGTTGTGCCAATGATTGGGCTTGAACTTGCTGCCTGGGAGCTGTTTCTTAGATTTTACTACTCAAATCTGTCACTCTACCACTTGAGCCACATTTCTGGCTTCTTCCTGATTCATTGGCGATAAGGATGTCATGGACTTTCCTTCCTAGTCTGGCTTTGGACTTTGATTCTCATATCTCAGCCTCCTGAGTAGCTAGGATTTCAGATGAAAGCCACCAGTGCTCAACAAGACACAGATTTTTTTTGTCAGTCATAGGCTTTGAACTCTGGGCCTGGGTGCTGTCCCTAAGCTCTTCAGCTCAAGGTAAGCGCTCCATCAATTGAGCCACAGCGACACACACTTTTAATGTGTCACATCTCACACTTTATGCCTTCATACAAGGGAGGAAAGCAGGCTCCTGAAAGTTCCCTGATTGTGCAGATGGAGTGACTAGTCTCAATTCTTCACATCTCTTTGCCACGAGAGAGCACTTTGCATCTCCCCCAGGGTCATGTCCCCCCTTTGCCTCTGGGATGGCCATGATGAATGGGATGTCAATGCACTTGTCCAGTTGTCTGACCCTCTTGCTCTCCTGCCTTGCATGAGAAGAACGTACCTCTTCTGCAGTTACAACTTCTAGTTAACTTAGTGATGACTATCATCTTGGAGCTACGCCCAGCTGGACATACTCTAATCAGCCAACTCTAGCCCAACCTGCAAGTGTGATGAAGACTGGGGACTGTTGCAAGCCAGTATGTTGGAGTGGGGCTCTGTTCTGCAGCATTTTCATAGCAGTTCCTGGCTGATATGTGGCTGATATGGAGCATTTGCTCCAAAATAATTAATACAAATATAAAACATCTGTGATAACTGGGAACAAATAAAAGGAACTGAAATCAAGTGATGGACCACAGGATATTGAATTTGTGGATTGTTGACTTTAAAAATTCCTTCAATTCTTTAGTTCTTGAATACTATGCCTTATTGAAAACCATAATAATATTTGGTGTCCCTCCTGTTTTGGTTTGATTATTCCACATTTCTAAAGAATCTATACTCTAGGGGGAGTAGAGGAGGCAGGTGGCGGGGGAGGGGGGGAGATGGGAAGGGATGGGAAGGGGAAAACAAAGGAGGAGACAACAATGCCCGATAGGAAATATACTCATTACCTTGCTTGTGTAATTGTAACCCCTCTGTATGGTATTTTCACAATAAAAATAAATAAAAATAAATTTTTTAAAAAGAATTTATACTCTCACACAGAGCTCAATTTTTCCCACTTACATTATGGAAAAACATAGGACTGTAGATTGGAAAGATAATAGATCAGCAGTTTATCAGTTAAGGAAAGGGTTCCACAAAATCTCAGTTATCTTCCAAGCTTCTCAAAATACTAGTCTTCCTTCATTTGATTGCTTTTCAGCAAAGGAAAGGAAGAAGAGATCCAGAAATGGCCTTACCTAGGAAGCTGGTAGCTCCCTAATGAAAGCCAGTAGCTCACCAGGCTGTTCATTGCTAGTATCCAAACCCTCACTGAAGCCCAGACCAGGACCTCTGTATGCCTGACAGCCAATGTTTCCTCTTTTCTTTCTATGTCACCTCCACTATCTAATCTGTTCTCACTTTACCTACCTACCGTATGGCTCTTCCCTCCACCTCTACATGCTCTTTCTTGTTTCCTGTGCTTCATGAATTAATCAACACTATTCCATCTATGGAATAGGTGATTATAGTAATTGAGTAATTAGTGTATGTAAATGTAGCTTACCTGAATGTTCAATAGATATCTATTATCCTATTTTCCTGCCTATTCTATGTTCTACTTGTTTCTTAGTGATAGTAGAGTGAGAAAAGAGAAAAGATAGATAGACACAGACAGACAGACAGACAGACAGACAGACAGACAGACAGACAGACAGACAGATAGATAGATAGATAGATAGATAGATAGATAGATAGATAGATAGATAGATAGAAAAAATAGAGATGAATAGTGGAGCAATGTTAATGATAGCTATTAGGATTTTCACCCACATTAAGACCACTGAAAAGCAGTATTATATACATAGGATTTAGGCAAGACAGCAGACCTGGATATTAATCATAGTTTTAGCACTTACTTTCTAAGAAGTTAATATCCTCTTTTAAACCCAATTTCCTCATCAGAAAATAGGGAGTAATAATATTTAATAAGACATCATCTATAAAGGATAATATTTAATGGGATCCCATCTATAAAGGGCTTATCTCAATGCCAAACACATAGCTCTCAATAAATGCTAGCTATTATAATTACTCTATGAGATCTGAGTTTGAATGAGATAATATATTTACCCTACAATTCAAATAACTCCCTTAAAATAATCATGGTTAGTAACACTGTCTTCATTTTAAAGTTACTAGCTTTATGTGTTAAAATGCAGGGAGATTTATTGTATTAATTCTAACCCTTGCCACATTTCTAATCTGCTTTACACATTTGATAACTTCAGTTTAGGGGTATTCCTTTAAAAAGGAAAAAAACCAACCCTGAAGGTTAATGTGTATCATCTACATGCTTCAGAGCATAAGCAAATTACTGGCTGGTCATATCAAGGTGAAAACACAGTGGAATTAACCCACTGTGGCCACACCTCAATTTTAAGGCAACCTGGGAAAAAGGAACCTGAAGCACAGCTATTTTAACAAATACGAGTAGGAGTGATTAATTACTTTTTACTGTCATTCAACAGCTTGTCACAGAGGGAGTAACCTCATTTCCCATAAATTTAATAGAGGTCATATCATGGCCTACTTGGCTGGAAAGCATTGCTCCCAAAACCCGGACAGTCCTTTTAAGTCCACTGATGTGTGAACATAATTCTCTTAGCCCTATATACTCGGTCTCTCTGGGGGAGGGACAACGTGAGTAGATCTATGTGGTGTCGCATGTCAATTTACAAGTGATGAGTTAACCCATTCATTCATTCCTCTTCCACATTAAAAAAAAAATAGGACATTTAAAACCAATGGGTGTTTTTCTACCCTGTAGAGTTTCTTTCTACTCTGCTAAAGGAGCATGAAATAGGAAACTGTTAGCTGCAAGACCCCTGCAGATTGACCCTGTAGTTTGATACCTCAAAAAGGAATTTCAAAGATCTCATCAAGGAGTTGGCAGGTTAAGATGGAGGCTTATGGCTATGCCTAATTCTCATCATTCCATAGGCACCAACCTACAGAGATATTAAAAAAAATCTACCAACACCAGTTGAATTAAATATATATTTATATATACTTACATTATATATTATACACTTACATATATATATATATATATATATATATTTGAAGGAAGAGCAGCTGATAAAAAGTAAATTGTAGGAAGGGAAGAAAAGGGAAGGAGTAGCATTGTCCAAAAAGAAATGTTTTCTTTACCTGACTTAAATAACTGTAACCCCTCTGTATTTCACCTTTATAATAACACTATTTAAAAGAGTTATGGATGTAGAGCTCTTGCTTTAGGTGAAGGTAGTTCTAGGTTTAGTCCCCCAAACAAACCACAAAACAAAAAGTGACTTTTCATCTATGCTCACTGGCATACTCAACTCAGAAACACAGGCCTTCTGCAGCTAGAACACCAGCTACCTTCCCTTTCTGCTCTCATCACTATTTCATTCCTACGTTCATGTCCATGCAGTGCCTCTTTCTTCACATCTGGGTAGTGATGTTAATCCATTTAGCCACAGCCCAGACAAGGACAGGAGCAGTGGCAGACCCGCCTGAAGAGAAGAACTGGTGAAAGAACAAGCCTTGGGCTTGCTTTGTGTGTGTTTGCTTGTTTCACCTACCATTTTCCCGTACGGAAGCCCCGGCAGAACCGAAATGAGCTGCAAGACAACTGAAAAGAAGCCGCTGATCTAATCTCTTAGCAAACATTTTGCTTGAATTAATTTCTTCTGCAAAGACAAGGCCTTCAACAGATTCTGTGTTATAGAAAATAGAAGTCTTAAACTCAAGTGGAATCCAGAAGCCATATTTCCAAAGAAAAGAATTGTACCTTGTAATAAGATCTCCTGAATTTCTCCCTCCCTCCTTTACTTCTTCCCTCTCTCTCTCTATGTCTCTATCTCTCTCTGTTTCTGTCTCTCTCTTTCTCTCTCTCTCTGTGTCTCTGTCTCTCTCTGTTTCTATCTGTCTCTCTCTTTCTCTCTCTCTGTGTCTCCCTGTCTTTGTCTCTGTCTCTCTGTCTCTGTCTGTCTCTCTGTCTCTGTCTTTCTCTGTCTCTTTCTGTGTCTCTGTGTCTCTGTCTCTGTGTCTGTCTCTCTCTGGCTGTCTGTCTCTCTGTCTCTTTTTCTCTCTGTGTCTCTGTCTCTGTATCTGTGTCTGTCTCTGTCTGTCTCTGTCTGTCTGTCTGTCTCTCTCTCGCTTGCTCTCTCTCTTTCTCTCTCTCTCTCTCTCTCTCTCTCTGGGCTTGAACGCAAGGCCTCACATTTTTACTCAGCTTTACTTGCTTATGGTTGATGCTCTACCACTTGGGCCACCTCCAGCTTGGCTTTGGGCTGGATAATCAGAGATGGAGTCTCATGAATGTTTTTACCTGGACTGGCTTCGAACAGGAATCCTCCAGATCTCAGCCTCCTGAGTAGCTAGGATAGCAGGTGTGAGCCACCAATGCTCTGATTTCCTGAGCTTCTAACAGAAGCATAGGCACTAAGATGAAAAGAAAAATGAGTAATTTAAAGCAATGAGCCTTATGTACAGAAAATACAGCTCTCTTGATTAGTAAAGTGGAGTAAATCACATACCCTTTTCACAGCTTTGTGTCTTTATATATGCTGGTCCTGAGGCTTGAACTCAGGGCCTAGGCCCTGTCCCATTCTATTGCTTTTGCTCTACTACTTGAGAGATAGCTCCACTTCTAGCTTTTTTGCTGGTTAATTGGAGATAAGAGTCTCATGAACTTTCCTGCCCAAGCTGACTTCGAACCATAATCCTCAAATCCTGCCTCCTGAAAAGCTACCATTATAGGAGTGAGCCACCAGCGCTCACCTCAGTGTAACTTTTATCCAGTACAATGGGGTAATAATATCTGCCTTATCTTCTTCATGGAGACACAGAGAATTTAAATGTAATTATGCCTCTGAGGATGTCTTAGAAATCATAAAAATTCATTAGCAATGGAATCTTTAATATCTTTAATTTTTAGAGATTGA
Source organism: Dipodomys ordii (assembly GCF_000151885.1). Lineage (NCBI taxonomy): Eukaryota > Metazoa > Chordata > Mammalia > Rodentia > Heteromyidae > Dipodomys > Dipodomys ordii. Next base: position 12,540,282 of record NW_012267246.1, on the reverse strand, counting down.
CTTCTACATTTCTAATTTGGTTTTATCTCACATTGATTCTTTGCTCATTGCATCTAGTTTAGAGTTCATTCTGCAACTTAGTTTCTAATTTTTTTCTTTTCATTACTTTCTCCAATTCTACAATCATAATTACTTTTTTCAAAACAATCAAGAGTATTGCTTTTTGAAAATTATTTTTTGTATTTTTCATTGCCAGAGAAAGACCTAGGTCTCTGCCTTTGACTGTTTGTCTACATCATCTTCCTGCTCAGACAAACCTTTGTCCCTAGAATCAAGCCAGGTCCATGAGCACCGGCTTCAGCCCTCTACTGTGTGGGTCAGGGCAGTTCTCCAAAGGAGTTCAGTCTGAGGCCAATAAACAAGATAAGACCATGGCAGATAAATAAGCCTATAGGAATAAACAAAAACAAAGTTTGAAAACACAAACTACAAATGTAAACTATGAAGACAGTCTATACATTATGAAATACTCATTAAAATAAAAACAAATATGGTATACCAAAGGAGTAGCTTTGTAAGCATCGAAGGGAAGCATAGGGTAAAGTCTTAAACAATAACCAGCCCACATGCTCTTAATGAGCGTTTATCTAAGAGACAGAAATGAAAAGTATCATTTTTTTCTAGACATGAAACCCAGAGTTATAAAACAAACATATGAAAAAATTATAATATGCGATAGTAAAGTAACTAAAAAAATAATGTCCTCCAAACCTAAGGGAAAAAAACAGAAGGAAAAAATAAGTTGAGAAAAAGTCAAAAATTAGTAAATTATAAAGAATAGGAGAATTCACACTTGAACCTAAGAGCTTGTTACTCTCAGAGAAAACAAAATCATCAACCCCCTGACAATTATGGGGAAGAAATAAGCAAGAGTAAAACAGCCAGGCTCTGGTGGCTCACGCCCGTCACCCATGCTACTCAGAAGGCTGAGATTTAAGGATCACATTCAAATCTAGCCTGAGCAGTAAAATCTATCTCCAATTAATCAGCAAAAAGCCAGAAGGGGAGGTGTGGCTCAAGTGGTAGAGCACCAACCTTGAGTAGAAAAAAAAATAGATGAGAGCATGATGCCCTGAATTCAAGCCCCACTACCAGCACATAAACAGAAAGGAAGAGAGAAAGGGAAGGAAGGAAGGAAGGAAAGAAGGAAAGAAGGAAGGAAGGAAGGAAGGAAGGAGAAAGAGAGAGAAGGAAGGAAGGAAGGAAGGAAGGAAGGAAGGAAGGAAGGAAGGAAGGAAGGAAGGAAAGGAAGAAAGGCAACTAAAGAAAGAAAGAGGGAGAAAGGGGGGAGGGAAAGAGTAAACAAAACTACATAGTGCTGGGATTGAGCCAGAGGAGGTTGACCACTAGAGCACAGTATTTGAGCTGTTCTAAAGAGAAAACATGTTCCACTATAATGACGGCCTCCGGATTAAATTAGTGATTTTGTAGGAAAACAAAAATTAACAAGCTGGATGCAAAACACTGAAAACTTAGGCAGAATAATAATTAACCGGGAGGAAGGGGAAGGAGGTGAAGAGAGTTGAGTGCAGATTCTTTTCTACTGTTTATTTCAAAATCTTCCTGAGCAGTGAAAAAGAATGGAATCTTTCCAGCCTGCCTCACAAAGCGAGCATAAGCCTGACACGGAAACGTGATAAATATAACTCACAACGCATTACATATTTGGAAGAACATCAAATTACATATTTGTTAAATAAAAATAAACGAATAAAAACCAAAACAGTATGGGAGTAGGGCAGTGGTTCAACTCTCGGTCTTCTTAGCAAGCCTGAAGCCCTGAGTTCAAACCCCAATTCTTCCACACAATAAAAAAAGCAAAAGAAATTTAAATTAGAGTTGTCTAATGTAAAAATGAATGAAATTTGTTAGCAAACAAATGAATACCCAATACACATAAAACCTCAGAGGTTAAATGAGTCATCAAATTAAAATTTCAGTCAGAATAGGAAACAGTAAGTAGATGAACATATTGCTAATAACTAGTTTAAGTGAAATAGAGACCAAGCCCTTTGATACTTTGTGGGGTATAAGAATAAGGCTTGTCTGCAGAGTTTGTGCATGCCGCACCTTCTGACATGTTCTTTTGATGTGTGTCCCTGCCTCAGCCATTCCACTATGGAAGAGTACATGACACAGAAATGAATGGATGGAAACAACAATGTGTGTACAATGTCATAATATAATTATGACATTGAGAGTTCAGTGTTTCTCTGGTGGGCATAGCTCAACTGGTAGTGGGCTTGCCAAGCAAACACAAAGCCCTGTGTTCAAACCTCAGGTCTGCCAAGATTTCAATGGCACTTGAAAAACTTCCCAGTGGAAGAAATATTGAGTAAGGAGGTCTTAGAAGATCACATGGAAAACTAAATGAATACATAAACATTAAGCCAGCATTACAAAGAATTCTAAGAGGGGGGACACAACCTGAAGAAAGCAACCAGGAACTGGGACCTGCCCCAAACAGGCATGACTCAAAGTCTAACTGAGCAAGCACAGGAGGAAAGGAAAGAAGAAAAACTTAGGAAAACAGAATTGGAGGGACAACAATGCATCTCTCTATACTCTCTTAATATAAATGGGCTGAATTCGCCAATTGAAAGAAAACGAACTGAGGACTGGATCAGAAAATAAGACCCATCCATCTGTTGCCTTCAGGAGACCCACCTCTCAGCCAAACATACAAACAAACTCAGAGTGAAGGGATGGAAAAGGATCTACCAATCAAATGCCCCCAGTAAGAAAGCAGGTGTAGCTATCCTGATATCTGACAAAATAAACTTTTCATTAAAATCAGTACAGAAAGACAAGGATGGACACTACATATTAATAAAGGGAACAATCCAAGAGGAGGATATAACCATCATCAACCTATATGCCCCAAATATTGGTGCACCCAGATATGTCAAATGCTCTCAAACTTACAGAATAAAATAGATCCCAATATGATAATACTAGGAGACTTTAACACACCACTCTCACCAATAGACAGGTCTACCAATCAGAGGATTGGCAAAGAAGCTACCGAATTAAGAGAGGCCATACTTCAAGCAGAATTAACTGACATCTA
>NW_012267246.1:12371340-12532337 GCF_000151885.1 Dipodomys ordii | reverse complement strand
GAAGGAAGGAAGGAAGGAAGGAAGGAAGGAAGGAAGGAAGGAAGGAAGGAAGGAAGGAAGAAAAGAAGGAAAAGAAAAATATGTCAGATACCCTAGTAGGAAGGATGAACGAGAAGCATTATTTTAAGCAAGGCTTGGTGGTTCATGGCTATGATCCTATCTATTAAAAAGGTAGAGATCTGAAACATCTGGAAGATCTGGAAGACCCCACATCAACCAGTAAAAAGCTGAGCATATTGAGCATGTTTGTCATCCAAGCTATGGCAGGAAGAATAAATATGAGGATTAGAGTGCCAGCTGACCTAGTAAAAACATGAGGCCTTACCCTCATAAATGGTGGAGCACCTGTCTACCAAGCATGAAGCCCTGAGTTCCAACCCCAGGACTGCCATAGAATTACTATTTTAAGAAAGTAAAACACTGCTATTGGAATGGGACCAGTAGTCAAAGATCCAACTAACTGAAATGTTCTAAGTTGGAAATAATACCTAAATATGCAAACAAAAGAATTTATCCAAACAACACAGTTGAAAATGGGACCTACCTGGACTCATGTCAGTAATTGTGAACTAAAAGAACAACAATATACTAAATAGTTGCAGCATAAGAAATTTTTCTAAATGATGTCTGGGATCACCAAAAAGATCACAGTTTTCTTATGTATGTGGTAAGTTCCAGGATGGAAAGAAGAACTAGGAAGCCAGGCACTGGTGGCTCACACCTGTAATCCTAGCTACTCAGGAAGCTGAGATCTGAGGGTCACAATTCAAAGGCAGCCTGGGCAGGAAAGGCCATGAGACTCTTATCTCCAATTAACCACCAGAAAACAGAAAGTGGTGCTATGGCTTCAAGTGGTAGAGCACTAGCCTTGAGAAAAAGTGTTCAGGAATAGTGCCAAGTATCTGAGTTCAAGCCCCAAAAGAGAAAAACAAAACCAAGAAAACCTAGAATTGCACAGTGAAAATGGTTATGCCTCAAGAAATATATACTCAATTATGCTTATTTACATGCCAGTAAAAACACTTTCTCAGCTACTCATAAGTTTAGAACTTTCCAACTACGTATATTCCTTTTGGAAAAAAAAATTCATGGAAGTGGAGGCTAGCTAGTGGAAAGGTAATTAACAACAACAAAAAAGGAAAAAGATCAGATTGTTGTGCAAAAGGATTTTCCCTGCCCTATGATTATCTCTAAATACAATCCTTATCTCATAACAAATATCCTAAAATAACAGAGCCCAATTATGAGAATGGGGAGACACTCACCTAGATGCTTTCTTAGTGGCTTGTGAGTGAACCTTCCAACCAGCAGCCTTCATTATGAGTCATCTCTTATTATAGAAATTGCAGAAATCAGTCTGTAATTTGGGTAAAATCTTACAGAATTCTTTTCCTTGGATCTGACTTATCCAAACTCCAGTTCTCACAAATCTGTTCTCTATTCCAATAACTACAATTATCCTAAATTTAAAAAGATAGCAAAGGATAAAGTTAAAGATACAAAAATCTAACATGATTTGTTCTTAATTAAATTTGTTAAAGCGAGTATAGATCAACATGCACTTGTAATGCATAGACACCCCATGTACAACCATGCACCTTCTTTTGGGCCACAAGCTTCAAACCTTAACATAATGTCACACCTAGAGTACTACCAGTGACACAAACTACTTTTTCACATTTTCTCCAGTTTTTCTTGTGCTGCTGTTGGTAGCTGTGGTGGTGGTGGCGTGTATGTATGTGCATTATTTCAGTGCAGTTGTATTATGTGTAAATCTGTATATCCCCTCACCAAAGTTCAGGAACATTAGAGTCTTATCAATACAAGGAAATCTTCCTTGCATCATTCAACTGGTACTGGCCACACCTGTAGCCCTAAGTACTTGGGAGGTTAAGAATGGAAGGATTGTTGTTTGAGGTCAGCCCAAGCAGAAAAGTTTGTGAGACTCCCCTCTCATTCCACCGCTAGGTGCAATGGCAAATGCCGGTCATCCCAGCTACAGATGAAGCTTGAAATAGGCAGATCACAGTTCAACCACATCCCTGGACAGGAAGTAAGATCCTATCTTGAAAATAACTAGGGCAAAAGAGGACTAGAGGCATTGCTTAGTGGTTGAACACTTGTCTAACAAACATGAAGCCTGAAGTTCAAAATCCAGTACCACCAAAAGGCACAAATAGCACTCTTCGCGGCACTAACACTTGGCAGTCACAGATCTGTTTTCCATTCCTGTGATTGCACTTGGTAATCATACATAATTTTGCCTTGGGAATTGACTCCTTTTTTCCACTCGGCATGTTTCCTAAATATTCATTCAGCTTATTGCAGGCATCACTGTTTTCTTTTTCCTCTCTGTTTTATTCCTGAGTAAAGCTCCACAGTACAGAATGAACCAGTTTGCTTACTCACCTGCTCACTGGACGACATTCTAGACTGTTTCCATTCAGTCTGGGGCTGGTTTGAAGTGAGTTATCATAAAGATTCTCCAATGGTTTTTTTGGTGAGTCTTTCTCTGGAGTACTTGTCCAGGAATGTATGGAAGTTACATGCTTAGCTCTTGAAGACGTTGAGACATTTCCACAGTGGCTGTACCATATACCCCCTGTCCACAGCCCACAAGGGATCTGCTGGCTCACCTGGTCAGCTTGGGCCGTCCCTCCCTCCCTATTTCACTCTAGCTATTCTGACAGGGTACAGGCACACCTGTCTTTATTTGCCTTTCTCTGGTGATTACAGATGTCAACTATGTTTTGTTTTTGCCCTCTGTATATCCTTCGCAGTAAAATAACACTGTGTCTGTCCCTCATTCAAACTTGGTTCTTTTAGGGCTTTATACTCTTGTGTTTTCATTTTGTTATGGTCAGAGAACATGCTCAGGCTCCTTTTAGTTGTTCTCAATTTACTATAGTTCATTTTAAGATGAAGGAAATTGTCCATGGGCATTTGAGAAAACTTGCAGAAACTTTTCCATAGGCACTTGAGAAAAATGTGTATTATGCTCTTGTTGAGTGAAATGGTGTGTGTGTGTGTGACTTACATACAGATGGATGATGATGTTGTTTAGATCACATGTCTGCCAACATATTTGAGTGTCTTTACTGATTTAATATTTCCATTATTTTCTAAAAGGGGGATATTGAAACCCTTATCTACAAAGATAGCATGAATGTGTATTTTAATTAACATGTCCTAATTTTCAGATAAAATAGGGAAAGCAAAGTGTGTGCAAAGCAAAAGATATATAACTTTACCTTTATATATATACAGAATCATATATATATATATATATATACAGAATCATAAATGTATAGAAATAAATGTGACAAAAATGACTATTATATCCAGAGGTAGAATTGTAGACAGCTTTTTCTTTGTCTTCATGACTCTTTGGAATCTCAAAAAACAAGATGAAAGTTTTAAAATTACTGCTCAGGGCTGGGAAGGTGGCTCAGTGATAGAGCCCTTGCCTTGCATACCTGAGGCCCTGGGTTCGATTCCTCAGCACCACATAAGCAAAAAGAAAAAAGCCGGAAATGGCGCTGTGGCTCAAGTGGTAGAGTGCTAGCCTTGAGCTGAAGAGCTGAGGGACAGTGCCCAGGCCCAGAGTTCAGGCCCCACAACCAGACTCCCCCCAAAAAAATTACTGATCAATAATGATATATGTCTGTATTTGTAGATACTTGATAACCCAACTCATGTCATGTTTTTCAAGATTTATTGTTCTTTCAAAATCTTCAACGATTCCTCAAAATTACATCCCAGGTATACTGTGCATAAATAATTATCTGATAAGGCAAAAAATACTTAGCAAAATAAATCTAACCCAAATAAAAGTAAAATGTGGTCAGGTGCCAGTGGCATGCCTGTAGTCCTAGCTCCAGAGGAGGCTAATTTCTGATAACTGTTGTCCAAAGCCAAATAAGGCAGGAAAGTCCATGAGACTCTCATCTCCAGTTAACCATTAAAAAGCCAAATATGGAGCTGTGGCTCAAGATGTAAAGTGCTTATCTTGAGCAGAAAAGCCAGGAGACAGCGCGCCCAGGTCCTGAGTTCAAGTCCCAGTATCTGCACACACACACACACAATGTATGCTAACATTTTTAAGAATACAACTGCAACGAGGCTCTCCTGGTCCCCACTGTAATCCTAGCTACACAAAAGGCTGAGATCTGAGCATCATTATTCAAAGCTGGCTTGGGCAGGGAAGGCTATGAGTCTCTTACCTCCAAAACCTACTCAAAAAATCCAGAAATGGTCCTGTGGCTCAAATGGTAGAGTGCTAGCCTTGAGCAAAAGACTCTAAGGGATAGCCTGCAAGCCCAGGACTAGCAGGAAGAAAAAAGAATACTTCATTATAACATTATTTCTGTGATTATTGTGCTTTGATGCTTTTATCTCTTTTTAAACAATCCTTGAAAATTTTTGTATAGGTTTCATATTTATTACTTAAGAGAATTCTAGGTAGTCTATGAAAAAGTATTAACTCTAAAGTACAATTATCTCACTGTCAATTAGAAATATTGATTGATATAATAATGATATAATTGTACCACATAATTATATTATAATTGTATTATAATAATTACAATATATTTTATTATATACTCATAATATGCATTGTATTGTTATATTATATATTAAATAATATTGTATATTGTAATAATTATATTGTTACATTGTATAGTATATATTATTAAAATTAAATTATTATAGATTAGATTATATAAGTTATATTATTAAATACTAGGTAATTCAAAAATTATCTAATGTTTTTGCCAAATATATACCTTCTAATTAAAATGTGAGATTATGGTTCTAATTTACTACTGGAAATCTTACATAAATATTTAGCTTCTCAAGATATTTTAGCTTCTAAGATATTTTATTGCATTTACCTTTCAATTTTTCTACAGCTTATTCAGAAACATTTTAGATCTTTTTGTAATATAAAATAAGTTTTTACTAATTCAAAGTCTCCCCCGTGATATTCTACTTTATGTTATGTAAAGATTTTATTCTCTTGGTTCTATGATTTATTTCACTAAAAAAATTTTATATGTAGATTTTTATTTTTTTCTTTTTTAAAAAAACTTTATTGTGGGTGATGTACAGAGGGGTTATAGTTACATAATCAGGTAATGAGTACATTTCTTTTGATTTTTAAAGAGTATATTTTAAGACAAATATAAGTTGGATATAGTTGCCCTGTCTACATTTCAAATAATTCACACCACATCAAAGTCCCTTTGTGTTCTCGAGAATGAACTTGTCAGTGCTGTGACCAGGTCTGCCTGTAAACGGTAAAATTCAGTAAAATATCTGGAATGTTTTTCAAGATCCAGCTGCCAGAGTTCTATCTATATGGACCTGTAATTCTGCTTTTAACCCCTATATCTTTTTATTACAGCTTGTCTTACAGCAAAGCTTATTTCAAAGATGTACTGCTTTGGAAAACAGCAACTAAAGCAATTTTTGATAAAATCAGTAAAGTTTTCAACCTAACAATATGTGATTGATAAAGCAAGATCATCACAAATACACATAAAACTTACCCAGCAGACTTTCTACCTCCCCCTTTTAATCTGAATAGAAAATTTATCTTGTCTTTCACTGCTGTCTAATAGTTTGGTTTCATGAAGTATTCTCATTTGTGTTAAGATTGATCATTTTTATTCCTTTTCTGGCCTTGGATCTCATAAAAGTAGAGACTATTGAAGGCTTTACACCATCAGACATTCTTCACTTTCTCTCAGGGTTTATAGACGAAGTGTTTAATATTATAAAGTCTGAAGGTCAACTTCCTATTGCCATGAAGGATTTGAATGTCCTCATAGAAGCTACTCCCCAATTCCCTGAATGGCTTAAAAATCCATTCTAGAGAAAGTGCTGAAGAAGCTGGACATTGGTGGGTCATACCTATAATCCTAGTTATTCAGGATGCTGAGATCTGAGGACTGAGGTTCAACGCCAACCCAGGCAAATAAAGGCCACAAGACTCTTATCTCCAACTACCCGACAAAAAAGACAGAAACAGAGCTATGGCTCAAGTGGTAGAGCACCAGCAGTGAGCAGAAAAGCCCTGAGTCCAAGCCCTTAGGACTAGAACAACAACAAAAAATGTCTGAGAAAGAAAGGATTGTGCACACCAGCTAATTAGAAAGAAACATGGACAGGAAAGAGCAAAACACATGTACTAAAGGGGACTTTGTTCTTGTTTGCTTAAGATTTTACATTGTTTACTATTAAAGCTTGGGGTATGCTGATTAAAGTAGGAAAGTTTAATCTATAGCAATTTTAATTCTATGAGAATAAATTATGATATATAATTTCTACTAATTACTCCATGCTTTTGATTTACAAAATTTGATTTAGCTATTTCTGGGTTCTGAGGGATAAAATTAGTAGCAGAGAGGAAATACAGTCCCAAGCTGACATGTCCAAACTGTAATGTTTTCTACAATTATATCTCAACATCTGTGTACAAGCACACTGACATTTCTGAAGTCAAACTCTCAAGGAATCACTGCTAAATCTGTGTTAAATGTTTTCTCTCTTTTATTGCCAGTCTCATCAAGAAATCTCCATGAAGCACTCACATTTAGTTAGCATTAACTGGGGTAATTCCCATGGTATCTTCTTTCTACAAATAGTCTTCAGTTTCTGTCTTCAAATAATTGACAGGAATAGTTAATGCTGTTTTCTGAAAGCCTTCATAAAAGCTGATCCTTTATAAAGGCTAATTCAGGGGTAAAGGTCCTGTATTTATACATATATACATAATACCTTTATATTTTATATATGTTCTATAAATATGTTTATATATTTTATATTTATATATACATCTGTATTTATATTTATACATATGCATTCATATACATATATACATCTATATGTATATGTATATATATAACAAAATAGAGATAATAGCTTATATATTTAAACAGATAATAAAATTAACAAGAAAAATATTAACATACCAAAAGAAGCAGGTAAAGAATAGAAAGAAAGCAGAAACATGCATCAGCTAATGTATAGGGAAGCCTAATTAACTCATTAAAATGTGAAGACAGCAATTTTTGCCTAGCAAATCATAGTTAAATGATTAACAACAATTTATTTACTAAATGGATGAAGTAATATTTCCCACTCATCCAACTTGCAAAGAGCTTTTAAGAACAACATAAATCTACAGAATTATCAGGATTCCCCACTTTTGGGCATTTACCCAAATGTTTACAAACAAGACCACACTAAAGCTACCAGCACAACTATGTTTATTGCAGCATTATTTACTATAGCTAAGATATGAAATAAGCCCAGATACCCCTCAGTAGATTAATGGATCAAGAAAATGTGATATATATACACAATGGAATTCTATGCCTCCATCAGAAAGAATGACATTGCCCCATTTGTTAGGAAATGGAAAAACTTGGAAAAAATTATATTAAGTGAAATAAGCCATAGGTCCCATGGTTTTCCTTATTTGCAATATCTAGTATATGTATGAGTCAAGCGGAAAAGGTCAAATAATGTGATGTTAGGAAAATGAACCCTTAGATATGTATTTTAATGTTTTTTCCATGCATTTGTTTCTAACGCATTTATAAGATTATCTCTTTGTTGCTTTGTATGTCCCTCCCCCACAGTATAACCCCTGCTTTCACTATATTTGATGTCAGTATAACTTGTAGAGGAGATGGGGAAAAACAAGTCGTTTAAGGATACAGGTGGACCTGTTGCAACAATGAGAAGTACAAGTTGTCATGTCGAAAACGAGCTTTACAGACAGGCAGGATTGGGTGGGGGGGAGGGGGGGAGGCTGGAAAGGGATGTGAAGGGTAAACAAAGGAGGAGGCTGCAATGCTTGATAAGAAATGTACGCATTATCCTGCTCATGTAATTGTAACCCCTCTGTACAGTGTGTTCACAAAAAATAATAATAATAAAAAAATAAAAAAAGAATTATCAGGATTCCCAAAGAAAAAGATTATAGCATCAGTTAACTGATATACTGAATATATATATATATTCAATATATATCCAATATATTCAAATATATTTATATATATATATATTTGAATATCTTGATTCGAAATTCTTTTCCAGCTTGTTTTTGTTTTGGATAAGACTATGGAGACAACCACATTGCATATTGAAATTTATGATTTATCATAGTGTTCATGTAAATGATAAGCTAGTCTCAACACATTATCTTGTAAGGGAAAAGATGTAAAATCATATAATTTAAACAAATAACAGGTAGAACACCAGACATTTTATATTAAATGTGTGTAAGTGGTAACTCCAAGTATTATTATTTCCAATGAGAATATTTTCCCCAGCATAGACAACAACAGAGGTAAAATAGAGCAAAGGAAGAATCTTCATGGAGTCAGTGAACTGAATTCAGTTCCATCCATCTTAATCCCAAGAAAAGAAGTAGAAAATTAAACTCAGGGTAGGGACAAGCTGATCCACTCTTGTTATATTATAGATACTTTTTAATGTTTGGGGTTCTCCCAAAAAATTAATTATTTTCTTTCTCTACAGTTTATCTGTGTTGCCCAGAAACCATTGACTTCCTGGAATTTTTATTAAGAATTCCACATTCTTGCCATGCTTTTCAGATACTGTGGCCACTGCCAATAAATCCTAATAAATTTTCACTTCTTTTCCTTCAATATCATCCTAGAGAATATGATTCAGACTCAAAATTAATCACCGATCATGTTAATGGTTCCTGGGAGTTTACTTCCGATACCCCTTATTATATTAAATCAAACTTGATAGTGTGCTACATCATTGCTCAGCTGGGTTTTCATAAAAGCACTGGTATTTAATATGATTTATGCCTAGTTTTCTGTTAATATCTGCTTATTGTATGCTTTATTTTTGAAACCACCCTTCCTAACAAATGACACTACTTTAAAATCTATCATACCATAAAAATATTTTATAAGAAACATTTTTACAGTAAAAAGCATCACTTATAGTTACACAATAATGTCCAGGAACAATTTATTTGGCACAATCAAAATGTTAATATTTTACTTAGAGTTGTGAGAAAGTTTATGGGCATGTATATGTTTTGCTTCTTTAAAAGATAGATTAGCTGACAATATTATTAGGAGAATTAACGTATTGGGTTTTTTTTGTTTGTTTTTCTATTAAGCTTTGCAGCAAAGGGGCTGCTCTAGGCAAACCCTTTGAAGCATCTGCTGAAGATATAGCAAGCGTGGCAAGTTTCATTGAGACAAAGCTTGTCACCTGCTATCTACGAATGAGGAAGCCCGACCTTGCCCTGAATCACGCCCACAGGTAAAAAAAAAAAAAGTGCTAAACCCCGCTAGCCAAAAAGCAGAGGGCACTGTCTAAGCCTCTCTGATCACCATCTGTTTCAGTTTAAATGAATGATGAGACAAACCATTTATGTACTGCTTTGTTGGTATAAAGCCAGGCAAATCAGGGAGACAGAGAAGAGAGCCACAAAACAAAATGGAAGAAACAAACACTTAACAATGCTTCATAATCCAGGACAAATGAAAATGGCAGACAATTGTGGTAGCAAATTGCTATAGAGGAGATGAAGAAGGTATTGATCGGTAAGAAGGATTTCCAAAACTTTGGAAGAGATAAGGAATGCTAGAAGGAAGCACATGTTAGAAGAGTATGGCTTATTTGGTGAGATACCATAGCTGATCTAAAGGGTATGAGCATCCTTAAAGATTTCTTTTCTGTATTTACATCCTCCCAGTGAGTGTTGTTATTATGTTACCACAATGTGTTGTAGAATTTACCTGACCTACCTTTTCATCTATAAAAATATGTACTGTAGGCTCACACTTGCAATCCTAGCTAGCCTGTGCAAGAATCTCAGAGACTCTGAACTCCAATTAATCAGCAAGTTATGGCTGATGTGGAAGAGTGCTAACCTTGAGCAAAAAAGCTCAAGGAACATGTCTAGTCCCTGAGTTCAAGTCCCAGGACTGGTACACACACACACACACACACACACACACACACACACACACACAAACTGTACCCATCTTTGTCCTATCTCCTAGAGGTTTTGTTCTTAATTTTAGCCTGTATCAAAGAGAAATTCAATAAAGTGCATGCCTTTCATCTATTCCTTTCCTTCAAATTATAATGCCTCAACTCCTCCTGTCTGACCTAGAGCAATTTACCTCTAATTTTTGTGTTGCTATTTCCTGTTTTTATAACCTTATACTTCCTTTTGGATACAAATAGTGAAACTAATATGAATATGAAAACCTAATGCCTTGCTTGCTTGTAGCCGCTGGAATCCATAATTGTCAGTTATATGAAGACCCATATGCAGGTGGGAGGTCTGCTAACACAGCAGAAGTCCTTTACAAAGCCACAACCACTAGGATATGAAACTTCTACCCAAGAAGTTTCACAGCTCTAACAGTGACTGGACTTGACTGGCAAAATCAGTTTGAAATTCACAAGATAACTTGCTTGAAAGAAATTCTCCACCTTAAATATAAACGATATAATCTAAACACAGATTCTCTTTGACACCAAAGGGAACTTCTGCCTTCTCTAATGTATCTAGAAATATTTTATACAATCATAGTTTCCAACCCCGTATCAGGATACATGGCCTGTCAAAGAATTTTACTCTATTTCCATTTGAAAGAGGCAGTATGGGAAAGATAGCTTGTATTTCAGTATGTCAAAAATATTGCAACGTCTGGGTTCCTAAGTTAATTTGGGAGCCCAAAAAAATGGAAAAGCCAATGAAAACTGAGACTAGATCAGTAAATGGAAAGGGATTTATAAACAATAATTAATTCAGACACATGGAAATAAATTATATTTCACCTTCTCCATGATTTTCAGCAGACATTAAAAAGGGCTTCCAATATGACCTACATTTTAGGGAAAATACTATAGTTCTGAATGTGCAGATGGGTGGGTTTTTAATCATATTTACTAATAGAAATTATATTTAATAAGTGTTTCAAATTGCATGATCATGAAAAAGTCAATTCTTTTATTTAAAGAATGGCAGTAGCAATGAAGAATCAAGAATCCCACCATTAATCAAATATAAGACCAATAAATAAAATGCATAGTTAGTAGACTCACTGTTTAGAAAAAGAAATTTTTGTTTTAAAACTGGGTGCTGTTTCAAGACCTTGAAATGTATTCAGAGGGAAAAAATATCATGATGAATAGTAGTATGTTCTTCTCTATTATAATACTATTAAAATTCATATACCTCTTTCTATGGAAAAAATAATTTTTGCTTGTAAGTTGAGCATTAAGTAAGAAATGCAAATCAATAGAGGTTAAACAGTCAATTCATACAATTAATAATGCACCAAGAGAAATAAATCATTTTACTGGGCTTGTCATGATGCAGTACTATAAAAGTCAGTGTATATGATTTTCATATGAAAACATTTTACCAGATCCCAGATTTTAAAACAAAGTCTGAAATATAATCAATAAATACATTTTGCAAAATTAATTAATTAATCAGGATACTTAGACTATAAATAGCAACAACCATTAGTTATACATTGAATGCCAAATTATGCTTTTGTATTACAGCTACATTGTGATGGTTGATAACTAATCATGGTTCAAAATTAAAATATTCCTTTTTTGCATTTATTTGCATTTGCTGAAGCATCCTCTCTTTAATTTCATGTAAATGTAAGGTCTACTGCATATCTTTAGGCATCTTGTTAACACACAAATTAGCTTAAAAATTACCGTTGTAGGTTTGCTTCTGATAAGAATGAATGCACACTGTTTTGTCATGTAGAAGACTACAAGAACCATAACTTTCCAGTTTATAGATCAACAAAGATACATTTGGGAATCAATCAGCATGTATTGTCAGTTAAATAATGAGTGACACAAAGCCCTAGACACAATTGTTATCAAAAATCACTTTTTGCTTGTAATGGATACAAGAATACAAATAGAGATATCATTTTTCATTTCAGCCAAAAGTGAGATGTAGACTCACCAGTCAAGACATGAGCTCTCTCCTGAATCAGACTAGGGCCACTGTTTTTCAGTAGAGATTTGAACATTCCTGAGATGGGTTCCTAGTGTTCCTAGTTACACTTGCCTCCTCAAAAACACAAAGCTTGCTGGAACTCTTTCCATGACTCTTCCTCTGTATTCCCCAGTTGTAGTTCTTCTTTGTTGCCAAATTGCTGCCACAAGGTGGCAGGCAATATGAAATCGAAGTTTTAAGTTCCAAGTATGTGGAAAGCTGCTATTTTTAACACTGTTCTATGATAGTGACATACAATCATTTTCCATTGAGCAAATAACAGAAGGCTGTTTCTGGGTTGGACCTCAGGCTAGTAGTTATAAACTGAAATACACAAGATACCAACAGAAGTACAAAACAAAAGCAAAAAGTACATTAGTATTAGTAAAAGCATGAGATAAGTACAGACTGTGATCAATATTGTGAAGAAAAATATAATTTCATAATGTAGAAGCACAGAAATTGAAATCTGACTCCTACTCACAACTTAGCCTGAGCTTCATTTCTGTAACTTTTAGTTATAATAATTGGCCCTATTTCATAAATATTATTATTTTTTGAAAATTATATATGTATCCATGGATTTTTTTTTAATTCTAGCCATGACAGAATTGTTGTTACTGATGAACCTGGGTTACTGCTGCAAACAACTTTTGCAAAACTGGACAAAATAGATGAACAAACTGTTTTTCAAGCATTAGACAATTTTCAGACTAACACTGAACTTTGAAAGAAAGGAATTATCCATAGTGAGCTCCACCAGCTTTTTACTGGTTTTATTTTCATACCCTAATTATGGAGGCCAAGTTGAAATACGGTCTTCCTCAAAGGAAGGGACATAGATTTGAAGAGCTGACCACCAGCTATGCTGTTATTTTCAAGCGAATGACTGAAGAGGTCAAGGCTGCACAGAAGCACAGTGGCATAATCTGACCAGGTACTTACCATAGGCTCCTAGCCAAAGTCTAAGACAGGCATGTAAGGAGGGAAATTCCATGCAGCAGGAATTGCTATACAGAAATACTGGACAGCCAATGATGGTAGGAGATGCTTTTGGACCATAAAAAAGTCTAAGAAATGTCATGTTGAAGGGTAGGAGCATGACCTATAGAAAGGGCCACACCTAGCCAGACACTGGTGGCTCACACCTATAATCTTAGCTACTTAGGAGGCTGAGATCTGAAGATCACAGTTCAAAGACAGTCTGGGCAGGAAAGTCAGTGAAACTCTTATATCCAATAAACCACTAGAAGTGACTCTGTGGCCAAGTGGTAGAGAGCTGAGGGACAGCGCCTAGACCCAGAGTTCAAGCCCCAAGACCAACAAAAATTTAAAAAAATAACTAAACAAAAGGGCCACACTTTGGTTTGAAAGCCAACCAAAGTAGACCTGTTCCAGCAATGGCTTAAAACTAATCTTGATTAGAACAAGAGTATCTGCTATTTAGTTCTCTAACAGAAAAATCCTGACATTTTCTCAGGGAGGATATCATAAATCTAGTTTCCTTAGAAAATTTCATCTATAATGTCCAGCTTATAGTTAATAATCACTACACATGCAAAAAAGTATGAAAATGAGACTACTTACAAAAATAATCAGTCCATTCATATAGATCCCAAGATGACCCTATTGGAATTATTAGGCAAGATTTTAACAATGCCATGAAAATATTATATATTCAAGGACCTTAAGGTAAAAAAAATGTTATAATTGTGAGGAGATGAGACTAAACAGAAACAGTCAAAATTATAGACAAGAATAAAATAGATGCTACTCATAGATTAACAAAATATCTGACACTTCAAAAGCACTGATTGACTAACATCAGATTGGAGACTGTTAAAGAAAAGGTTAGAGAAGTTGAGGGCAAATCAATAAAAATTACCCAACATGAATATAAGGAGAACGAGACTTTAACAAGTTTATCCATATGTTAGTGTTCTGTCTTCAAGGATTAGTAATAAGTAACATTGCATATATATGATTGAATTCCCAGAAGAAGGGAAGGCGAATAAGAGCAAAAAAAATCTATTAAATTTCCAAATTTTGTTACTTTTTAAATAAGAAAATCCAGTAGCCTCAACTGGGAAAAATATCCATAGAACTATATTTAAACTATACCAAGAGGAAGAGAAGCTATGATAGTAGCCAGAGAAGTGGGGCACAGGCAAGAGAATGGTGCTGCAGACTACAGACAACTTTCCATTGGTAATTACGGATTTCAAAATCTAATGGAACAACTGTTGAAAGAAAAGTGTGAAGCCAGAATTGCCATTTCAGCAAAATATTACTAAAAAACAAGATCAAAAGTTACAAATTTATAAAATTACAGTTGAAAGGTTATTCCCAAGTAAAACTGCATTATTAGAATGCTGAGAGATATTTCATGTTTCAAGAAATTGCAATAAATTGAAACTTGGATTTGCATTAATAATTGAGCAGCACCAGAATAGCAAATGCTTGAGTAAATCTAAATGACTGTTTTCTCCCTCAAAAACCTTTTTAAAGATGAGTGCTTCTGCTGAAAATAATATCATTTTGCAAAATTGTCTAAAGTAAGAATATTAGAAAAAAAGATTGTGTGTTTTGATATAAGAGAGCTATAATACCACAATGACCTGTTCACTTTACTACACTGAGGTGTTTAGAAGAGATAACACAATATTAACTTCAAATATGCTGTGATAAATGAACGATATTTCTTGTAATGTCTAGAGTAACCATTAAAAAGAATAAAAATGTATTTAGTGTTGAATTGAAATCCCTCTGTACAGCTACTAGAAATAATAATAAATATTTTAAATATACCTAGGAAGCCAGTAAAGGGCTTAAATTTATTTAATATTTACATAATTGAAAATAAATCAAGAAAGAAGACTGAAGAGAACAAAATAATAGATGGGGTACTAGGAAGCAATCACAAAATAGAGAACTCAAATCATATTTATAATTACATTAAACATGATATGTTGTTTAAACTTTCCAGTTTCACAGCAACTGTCATGATTTCACTACACGTTAGTTACAGAGAACATCAAGTGAAAGATACATATATACATATACACCATAAAACAGAAAAAATTCCATTAAACTCTTCTGTTACTACCAAAGTAGATTTCACAAAAAGGCATATAACCAGAGATAAAATATGATGAATGAAATTTCAAAACTTTTGAAATATTAACAAGTTTATTCTAAAACCACAATGGAATTACATAAGAAGTCCAATCATGTTTAAATAACTAGAAAATCCTCCTGAATGGTTGGAAAGTAATTGATGTATTTTTGACTTATGGGTCAAAAATAATGAAACAAATGAAAAACTTCAACATTTATTATCCTTGGCTTGCAGAAATAACTTTTCTTTGCTGCCTCTATTTTTTCCCTCTGAAATTCAAATAAACTACCGTTTCTGAATCTCAAAAGATACCAGGCTCATATCTTATTTCGATTCTACCATTAATAATAAAACAGGTTGTTTTCACTGGTATTAATAAACTTTGTATTTTCATAATGATAACTATTTTAAAATATTCTTTGCAAACCTAATAGATAATCAACAAAGTAGATACTTTGGCACTGTCTATGAAAATACAATTTTTGAAGTGTCATTCTCTAATATTGACTATTAAAATGTTCCCCAGTTATATCAGGTGATAGCACTACAAAACCTCATAAGTTGTAGATTGAATTAGTTGCTATAGAAGTAATATGAATTCTACAGATTTGTTGCAGATCTCAAAAAGTTAGATATTTTAAACGCAATGTTTTCTTTGTTATTATTACTCAATGATTAAAACCTGGCTATTAATTTCAGTAGGTCTATAGCATCAGAAAAAAAAATTTTTTTTAATTCTAAAGCTTCTAGCGGAAACTAAACAAAGCCAAATACCATACTAAAACAAAAGGTGATGTTGCTGGTGCCAATCTCTACTCCCCCTGCCTCTCTCCCTCTCTGTTTCTCTGTCTCTCTCCCCCCTCTCTCGCTCACTCACTCGCTCTTTGCTCTCGTTCTTGCTCTCTCAGTAAGTAGCTGTGCAAAGTAGTTTCAATTCAACATGTCTCCAGTTTCTTGGTATGCACAAATATACAGGTTGCTAAGCAACAATGCTGGTATTACTGATGAAGCATAATAATTGGGAACACAAGTATGAGTGTGTGATTGTGTGTGTGTGTGCCTGTGTGTGTGCCTGTGTGTGTGCCAGTGTGCCAGTTCTGTGGCTTGAACTCAGAGCCCAGGAACTGTCCCTGAGCTTTTCCACTCAAGGCTAATACCACTTGAGCAACAGCTACACTCTAAGTTTTTTGGAATTTTTTTTTTTTGGTGGTTAGTTGAAGAGTCTTATAGATTTTTCCTGGCTTCAAACTGTGATCCTCAGATCTCAGACTCCAGGGTAGCTAAGATTGCAAGCATAGCTACCAATGACCCATGGCATATGATTTTATATATGCATAAATATATGACACCTCTCTACAAATTATGTAAGAGCTATATATAAAGATAGATATATATCTATGTATCAAGATAGAAAAGAAAAAACTGAAAGAAGGAAGGAAGGAAGGAAGGAAGGGAGGGAGGGAGGGAGAGAGGGAGGGAGGTATCAGACAGTTAAAAAAAGAACTCATGGTATCTTTCTTTGGAAAAACACATAGGCATTTGTTTTAATGATATTACCATTCATTCATAAACATCTATATTGTTTATACTCATTTTCATCAACTATAAAAATTCCTGCTAGCTAGAAAAATTTCTACTGCTTCCTGACTTACTGATTTCTCCTTTCAGTTAAATGAAATAATAGCAATATATGTTTGTACTATCTTGCAAGTGTCTATACTTATGGAAAGTTATACATTTGGCTTTTTCAAAGAGTTAGGTACATTAAATACTGTGTGGATGTCTCTGCCTTTTGTTATTGCTTATCCATGAAAATGAATCTACCTATACAAAAAGATTCTCCCAAAACTGGGGGCATGATTTGAATGATTTTGTACCTACTTAGCAAGCACAAACCCCTGAGTTCAAGCTCCAGTACCATAAAAATATTACCAAAAGCCAGGTGTGGTGGTTGATAACATAAATCCTATTTACTCAGGAGGCTGAGATCAGGAGGATTGTGGTTTGAGTCCAGTCCAGGAAAAATGTTCACCAAATTCCAGCAAATAGCTTGGCATGATGGTACATGCCTGTCATCCCAGCTTTGCAGCCAGTGTAAATAAAGTAATTGTGGCCAAGGCCAGTCTGAGCATAAATGTGAAATCTTATTTATAAAGTAACTAAAGCAAAGAGGGCTAAAGGTATGGCTCAAGTGGTGAAGTGCCTGCTCAGTAAACACAAGGTCTTAAACTCTAACTGAAGTATTAAAAAGAAAAAAATACTTAGATGATAGATTAGATAGATATTTTTTACTGAAGATGACATTGAATACTTCAAGTTTTTCTTTAAACCCTAGAATTAACATGACAATTGCTACAGAAGAGCAAATATTGTGTTTACTGAACCACATTGCAAGGAACAACCACTTAAAAAGTTAAGCACTTACAAAGAAACCTTTCTCAGGCTGGGTTCCAATGGCTCACACCTGCAATCTTACTTATTCAGGAGACTAAGATCTGAGGACCACAGTTCAAAGCCAGCCCAGGCAGGAAAGCCTATGAGACTTACCTCCAATAAACCAGCAAAAACCAGAAGTAAAGGTGTGGCTCAAGCACCAGCCTTGAGTTAAAAAAAATCTAAGCAAGAGTGTGAGGCCCTGAGTAACAGTAACAGCACACACACACACACACACACACACACACATTCTCAGGTAGAAAACAAAGAATGCCTACCAAAGGCAAGTAAGAATAAGACTTATATGAAACCTGGCTTAATCCTTTCAAGAACTTCATGATGTAGTTTTCTTATTCCTACTTCACAGGTAGGAATAAGACACCCATAACATCTGTGATACCACAGTCAGTTTTCTCCCTAAAAAAATAAAATAAAAAAATCATTGACAAAGATCGAAAGGGTGACATTGATCAAGATACGCTATATTTATAAACTGCTTTGGTGAATGGCAACCCCTTTGTACAACTACTTATAATAAAAAAATTCCCCCCAAAAAACCTGGCAGTTATCTCATTCCACTCTGAAAAATGATTTTTTTTAATCACACCATCTTGAAAATCTGAAGGAACTGCTATGCAGACCTGAGCAGGAATGAGGTGTGGTAAACGCTGTCCCCATAGTCATCCAGCCTGGCTTTGCCGAATGTTCTGGAAAGCCTTGTTTTCCTCGTGCAGATGTACAGATAATGACATTACAGACATCTACAATGCTTAAATACCAACATTCCAGTTGCACACACATCTTCCACCAACTTCCTTTCCTGACCACGGAAGACTTTGACTATCCTTTGAATTAATAAAAACAGCTTTGCAATGTATACACACAGTCTTCTTTAGAGAAAAGCAGGAAAAAGGAACAATACATATTAAAGAAAATCAATTCTGAAAAAAAACTAAAATGTGTCCCAATATGGTGCACACAGCTGTACGTCTTCAAGTCATCATTTGAATAGCTTAGTAAGAACAGGAGAAAAAGGACTCAGATGGCTGAGACATCTTGCTAGAAATTTCTGGAAAAGAAGGATAAAAAGGAAGAAGAAGAAAAGGACTGTTTAAAAAGAGATGAAAATATTTTAACAATAATTTATTACCGTTAAGTAGTTGTACAAAGGAGTTGCATTTAATGACAGTTTACTGATTGGTGAGTCTTTTTTTTTTCTATTTTGGTTGGCCTGAACTCTGGGCCTGGGTGCTGTCCCTTAGCTCTTTAGCTCAAGGCTAGCGCTCTACCACTTGAGCCACAGAGCCACTTCTGCCTTTTTCTACTTACATGGTGTGTATGTGGTTCCTAGCCAAACCCAGGGCCTCATGCATGCAAGGCAACCACTCTACCACTGAGCCACCTTCCCAGCCCCAGGAGTCTTGATCGGTGTCACTTTTTCAATATTTTCACTCATCCCTTTAACTTATTCCTTCCCTCACTCTTCTTGATTTTGTAGAATACACATTGGGTTCTTGACTACATTATCCCCTGCCCTTCTCTCTTTCATTCATCTTCCACTCTCCCCACCATCCCATTTTCACCCCTTTTGAATGCCTCTTTCCTGGTATCTATTTTGTTGAATTTTGACTGTCTTTCTAAGAAATTATACTATTTAAGCCCTTCCTTGAATCTACCATATTTCAGTTAACACATCTGCACAAACTTGCATACCACCCACTTAATGTATTTATTTATTGGTTTATGGGCTAATTCTAACTTCTCCATGAGCAAAACCATGCAATCTTTGTCACTTAACGGAATTTTTTCCAGGTCTTTCCATTTCTTTACAAATGGTAGAATATTATTCTTTCCAATACATGAGTAAAATTCCTTTGTGTATGTATACTACATTTCTTAATCACTTGTCCATTGAGGGGTATTCTGGGCTGACTCTATAGCTTGGCTATGGTGACTAATGTTGCAGTTGAAGCTCTTGGCCATATTACCTAAGGTGGTCTCACACATTTCTGGTCTCAGTTGATCCTCCAACCTCAGTTTCCATATGCCACGACTATGCCATCATGCCTGGCTAAAAGGAGAAAAATTTTAAGACACAATAAAAACAGAAAAGGAAGCTTGGACCCTTCTTGAACCTCCTATAGTGGGAGGGCTGTGAAATCACATCACCTTCCCTTAGCCTGGCCAAATTGCATTCTCTAGATGACATCTATTTATCTATATTAAATATATTTTTGCTATAGAAGAGCTTTTAATAGCTTGATTCATTAATTAATCAACAGGGAAATAGCCCTGCCTACTCTTGTCTTCATTTTACTTGGCCTTTTCTTCCATGTCTCTCTTCAAGTTGATCACTTTCATTTTTTACTTCTCACATTAACATTTACTATGTTTCTTCTAACAGTTTAGCCTAACCTCAATTCTGAAATCAGTGTCCGTTTAGCCCTAACTTCACTTTTCCCTTTTTCTCATGGATCAATAGAGTTCAGGCCCATAATCCTAACTATTCAGGAGGCTGAGCTCTAAGGATCACAGTTGCAAGTCAGCGCAGGGACAGGAAAGTCCCCGGGATTCTTATCTCCAAAAGGCCAGAAGTAGAGGTGTGGCTCAAGTGGGAGAACACCAGCCTTGAGCAAAAAAGCTAAGAAATTGCAACTTGGTCCTCAATTAAGCCCCAGTACCACTGTTTACATGCACACACACGCACGCATATGCAAAGTGGTTCACAAAAAAAATGTACTCATTACCTTACTTATGTAACTGACTGTAATCCCTCTGTACATCACCTTTACAATAAAATAAAATAAAGAGGATAGTATTGTTTTGTCATGTTACATCTGTGAAATATTTGTTATTAGCCATTTGTTTCCTGCTTTGGACTTCCAGTGACATCTTCAGAGAACAGATGAGGGGCACTGATGTTCTTTCCAGGCTGGGTAGTGCCTTCAAGGGGGACATTGTTCATTTTGATACCGAAGCTGACAAGAAGGCTCTCTGTGGGTGGGTGTGTTCTTATGTTATCTTAAGATGATTCATTTATATTAGTTTTCCTCTCGCTAATATACCAGCTCTAAAATCCATTCTGATGGGTTGAGAGAGTCACTTAACCTCTCTGTAAATCCATTCTTCGGAAATTCTCACTGGGGTCTTAAAAGCATTCATGTACTTACAATTTTTAAATGTTCTAAAACATGTAAGTAATGTGGCCTGAGGTTAGCATGAATAATGAGACCAGGGAAGATATGTTTGTTTCTATTTCCTGATCTTCCTGCAGGATCAACTAATGGGCAAAGAAAGGGCTAGGCTGGCAAGAATAAATTCTGCCAGCTGGGTGCAATGGCTTATGCTTGTAATCTGTACTATTCAGGAGCCACATATAAACATGATTTTTACAGCTGCGATACAGTGGGAGTGAACATCCCTTAAAACTGTGCTGGTTAAATTTGGAAATGGAGTGGTCTTACTTTTCTTCTAAGTTTACAGCTGTAAATATTTTGCAACATCAATAGTATATGTATCCCTGGAGGGATACTTCCTCTGTTTTAATATTGGTCTGGACCTATTCCAGTTGTATTTGTGTGTGTGTGTGTGTGTGTTTTGTTTTTTGGTTCCATTTTGAGGTTTGAACTCAAGGCTTGGGCATAGTCTCTGAGCTTCTTTGGCTCAAGGCTTAGCACTCTACCACTTGAGCCACAAATCCACTTCTAGCTTTTTTGTTTTTGGTACTTTATTGGAGAGAAAAGTCTTGGAAGACTTTCCTGCCCTAACTGGCTTCAAATTGCAATCCTCAAATCTCAGCCTCCTTGGAAGACTTTCCTGCCCTAACTGGCTTCAAATTGCAATCCTCAAATCTCAGCCTCCTGAGTAGCTAGAATTATGGGCATGAGCCACAAGTATGCAGCTTCTATTCTATTCTAATATGTCTTTTTTTTTTACATGTCAAAGTGGCAGATCTTTGTGAAGACATTAAAAACTGGAAGGACGGAAGAAAGGAAGGAAGGGAGGAAGGGAAGGAGGGAGGGAGGGAGCAAGGAAGGAAGGGAGGAGAAGGAGAGGAACCCTATTAGGGTTGGAAGCATAGTTCAGATGGTAGAGCACCAGCCAATGAACAAAAGTGTCAGATACCAAGTTCAAATCCTGGTCTTGGACAAAAAAAAAAAGAAAAAGGAGTACAGTGTCCTATGGCTGGGACACGGCTCAGTGGCAGTGTCTGCCTCCCAAAATGGCTTCCCCAGTGTTTTCCCAGCCCCTCCCCCAGCACTGAAATCTCTTATAAGACCTACAGGCTAGCTGATGTGAATGTAACAAGAGATGAACCCAGATCAAGCCAATAAAAACTCAGATGCCAATCCATATTCAAGGTACAGCATTTGCCAAGCGGCGTTTCATATTTTAAATTCTCTGTTCTCCTTGTCTGGATAGAAATCCCTTGTTCAGACTGATAAGCATCTGAAAGATCCAAACATATGTTTTCATAATGTCTTCATTAAGATCATCAGCCAAACAAGTTTTCTTTTTTTCAATAATTGATATGCTGAAAATATATAGAGATACAAACCGTATTGGTACAAATTTCTGTTCTGGTACAAACCATGTGGAAATAAGGCACCTTTTGGCAGTAAGAAGAGGTCGAGTCTAAGATATACAG
Organism: Dipodomys ordii; assembly: GCF_000151885.1. Classification (NCBI taxonomy): domain Eukaryota; kingdom Metazoa; phylum Chordata; class Mammalia; order Rodentia; family Heteromyidae; genus Dipodomys; species Dipodomys ordii. The sequence goes on along the minus strand of NW_012267246.1, from coordinate 12,510,092 downwards.
ATGGAATTACTATCCTGATTTTTAAAAAAGAAGCAACTGTACTAATAGAATATTCTACTCATGAGAAATTGGCTCACTATAGACCCTAATCCCCTTGTGCCTTAATATTTCAACCCTCTGGAACTGTGATCAATAAATGTACATTGCTTATTTTTTAAAAAAAATCCCATATTCATTTGCCTGAACTGGCTCTGTCTCTAGTTCTGTCCCTTAGAAGAGCTGATGACTGGAAAAGATAGGTCTCCCACTGACTTTTCACAATTCATGAGGGCACAGGTATTTCATTGATAAATCACAGCATTAATGACATATTATCAGCCTCAATGAACGTCTGGCAAATTCTGTGGTGTCACTGTTACCGCTTTCTTTTGTTTTTGGTTCTTTTTTAAAATTATAAAGTTGATGTTTAGAGTGGTTACCTAAAGAAATAAGTACAATTCTTGTTGAATATTGTTATCCCCCTCCTTGTTTCATTATCCCTGCCACCTTCCAACTCCCCTCCCCCCCAAGTTGTAAAGTTCATTTCCAACATGATGCCTTGTGAGTATCACTGCTGCACTGGTTCACACTTTTGTCCTTCATCTCACCATTTCTGTGATTCCCCTTCCCCTTCCTAAATCAGATAAACTTATATACTGAATTCAGAAAGAGTGACCAAACCAAAGGTGAGGGGAGAAACAAAGAAAAATAACTGCATATAGTACACTAAGAGAAAAAAAACTCTTTTTCTCCATATCTTTTAATTCATTTAAATTAGCATCATTTTATATTTATATGATCATATATATATATACTTATATGTACATAGTTATTATTGTGATCCTCTGTTAGAACTAGGCTAGACATATAATAATTATTACAAATGATGGAAAACAGCAAGCCTATACTTCTTTGGGTTAGGCTTACTTCACTTAATATGATTTTTTTCAAGTCTTTCTGTTTCCTTATGAATGGGGTTAGATCATTCTTTCTGATGGAAGCATAGAATTCCATTTTATATATTTATATATATATATGTATATATCACATTTTCTTGATCCATCCATCCACTGAAGGGCATTTGGATTGATTCCATGTCTTGGCTATGGTAATTAATGCTGTAATGAACATATGTTCACTAGCTGTCCAATAGACAAGTGCCTCATATATAAAATATACTTAGAGCTCAAAAAATTAAACCCCCCAAAAACAAATCTTCAAAGAAATAATAATCCCTTTAATAAGTTGAATGAAGAAGACTTAAAGAGAGACTTCGCTGAAGAGGAAATAAGAATGGCCAATAGACACATGAAGAAATGCTCAACTTCTCTGGCTATAAAAGAAATACAAATCAAAACAACATTGAGATTCCACTTCACCCCAGTTAGAATGGCTGTAATCAAGAAATCTAAGAACAACAGATGCTCGAGGGGTTGTGGCCAAAAGAGAATGCTACTACACTGTTGGTGGGAATGTAAACTTGTTCAGTCACTCTGGAAAACAGTATGGAGGTTCCTCAAAAAACAAAACATAGAGCTCCTCTATGATTCAGCAATCCCACTCCTGGGCATTTATCCTAATTACCATAAACAAGGTTATACTAAGGCTACCAGCACAACTGCTCTAATTCCCTACTCATTTCCCCTACTGCTTTGGTAACATAGTTCTTCCTATATACTCTGTCTTGGGCCTCTAGTCTCAGTTTACACAGAAGTCTTATGAAGGATCATGCGTTAAGCAAGATATCTCTATAGATAGATAGATAGATAGATAGATAGATAGATAGATAGATAGACAGACAGACAGATCTATATAGGTATAGATTCACAGATATATAGATAGGTATAGATAGATATAGATAAATCTATATAGATATGTCTAGAGAGATAAAGATATATCTATATGTAGATATATACAGATCACCATATATGTATATATATATCACACCATACATATATGTATCAAGCCATATATATATAATATATACATCACATCTTTAAATTGAAATCCCTTTGTACAGCAACTTAAAGACAATAAAATCAATTATGTATATATATTTTAAAACAAATACAACACACAAACACAAAATATCACCTTTAGTGTAAGTCAACATTCTTCTTGGGGACCCTTAACTTTGATACACCTCCTGTAAATTTTCCTTATGGGAAAAAACGCAGTTCTCATCTCTTTACTAGGTCAGCTAGGCAACATAATTTGGTAGTTGGATATTACTATGCTTATGGTATTAGCAGTTATGAAGCATTTGTGACCAGATCTGAATAGTACACAAGAGACTTGAACTCACTGTAATGTTTGATTTTTTTGAGTGTTGAATGATACAGCATCCACAGATCAAAGAAGCTTTATACATATATGTAATATATGTATAATATATGATAAATATATATAATAAATAAACCCCTCACTACATACTTAGCCTCAGTCTTCTACTTTTTTAGATTCCTGTACTCTTGCCTTATAGAAGCCTAAAATGAGCTTCTGTGAGCTTACCCTTTGCTTCTGGAATGTGTTCAACATGTGTACGCTCTCAGAAAGTAGTTCATGATTTTCACAGAAGGGGAAAAAAATGTGGGATAGTACTAAGAATTTACATATATATACCTCTAAAAAGGGAGATATTTTTCTTTTAGGACAGAGTGTAAAATGATGCAATAATATAATGCAACTGTTAGGTTTTTAAAAAGAGATAGTCAAGTAAGAACAGCACCACACACGTAGTATTCAGGTAAGGAGTAGGTTTATTCAGTAGACCTGCTGGGACCAGGCAAGGTTGGTACTCCACGCACCTGGGAAAGGCCTGGGAAAGAGAGAGATCTGGGAAAGAGAGAGGAGAGAGAAAAGAGCTTGAGAAGAGCTAGACAAGAGCAGAGAGAGGGCGTCTGGGCCTGGGCTAGGCCTTATCTAGGGTATGGGCGGAGAAAGGTGTGGCCACATCAAATTCAGATGTGACCTCAGCGGATGCAGATGTGACCTCTTCCAGGTGTCCCAGTTGCCTAGGTGATGCAGGTACTGGGTGGAGACTTTGCTGCGAGGAGGGTGGAGTCTGCTGGCCATCCAGGAGCGGACCTTACAGCAACTAGCAAACAAATGTGTGCCATGTGCCTCTTCACCTTCAGTCTTACAGCTTTCATCTGCATTTTGGCTATTTACTGACTCAAAATGTAGACTGATGACCCCATTATATATCTTGCTTAGATTGATTTTCAGCTAGCCTTCTACCTCTTGAGCCATGCCTCCAGCCCCAATTTTTTTGGTTATTTGCTTTTTAAAAGTGATATAAAAGTCTTACGGATTTCTCTGCCCATGCTGGCTTTGAATGATGACATGATCCTCCCATCTCAGTCTCCTGAGTAGCTAAGATTACAGGCATGAGCCACTGGCACCTAACAACTCCATTTGTTTTGAAACACTATTGGAGATCACAAGGAGTATTGCTTCTGTGGGTTATCCTTGTAAATGTTTCCAATACAGAAATTTAATCTTAGAAATTAAGTACATCTATTTAGACATCTGAAATCTCAATAAATCTATACAATATTATAAGTATACATTTTATGAAAAATGTTTTTAAGAAATCAGGCCTAAGAGAAATAGCATGCATCTTTCCACATAATGTCTGTCATAAGAAAAGAATGCTGAGCTTTCATATCTGATTCTGCATTCAATCTGTTACAATATGGTCAAGTAGTAGGAACAAAATCCAGTCTCACACAAGGCATATGTAGTTTTAAAAAAAGATAATTTAATCATTTCAAAGCCTTCTCAGATAATTCCAAATATTCTTGGACACCTTGCCAAGACTTAAAGATTAACTGCAATATGGATTCTTAAGTTGTATTGGTTAACTTTGTACTGCATCTCTAAGGTTAAAAGCCATTGTTCAATCTTGCGCTTCGAATGGATTGCTTTCCCATTTCATGTTTTCCTGTTTTCATCTATTGGTCATTTGGAAAATATTATACACAAGTCAAAATTTTGTTTCATTATGCAATACCCAATTGAAAAGCATACTGTTCATACAACAAATCTTAACTTTAAAAAAAGGTCCTTTAAGCATTGGGAGGCTGACAAAAACACAGTTACAGATGTAAGTTTTCCCAAATTCCAATTTTTGCTTAAAAGCTCAAACTTTTATCCTTGGCAATAAATACTGTCAGTTGTGTTCCTTTAAGTGAAGGCACTCATTTCATTTGCAAGAAAATGTCTGCCAAATTCCAAGTCTGATAATCATGGTTTATAAGTCATTCTTCCAAGTAAAACATGCTGTTCCATGAGCTCACTGGCTAAGTCATTCAAATGTAAACAACAGCACAAGTGCTTTTCTTGGAGGCATCCGCCACATTTTGGCATGGAAAAGGCTTAATGCATACCTCCTATCCCATCTTAACAAAAATTAAAAAGAAATCTCTTTAAGGATTGAGATTTATAAAAAAAAATAATAAAACCCACATTCATGGAGTTAAGATCAGTTGATGGTGAAGAATATACTGAATGATGAATGAACAGTCTGGTATCACTGGTTGGATCATAAGAGAAAACAAAGCCATCATGGCCTTTAAAATATCAGTGCAAATATCAATGGAGCAAAACAGGAAAACAGTGCATTGCTGTTACAGTGAAACTAGCTTTAAGCTTATGAACCAGTGGAAAGTGTCTCAGGGCCCTGGGCAATCAGTAGGCCACAGTTTGAATTCAGGGCTTTCTTAGGAACCTCCCCGCTTTCATTCCTCTCTTCTTTCTTCAGAACAGTTGCAACAATAGTGTTTCTGCAAATATGTTTTCCATGAGGTGCTTGCTAGTAATCCTTGAAGCATTAGTAATTTTTTCCCATAAAATTGAAATTTCTTTCACTAATGAGAGCCAGCATGTCACAGACTTCTACCTTCCCAGATGATTAACTTACTGCGTTAGCCAAGTCATTTACATGACAAATTTTAATGTGATTTACCATCAATCACTACATCAGTTTGGGACTACTTTCCCAACTGGAGCATGCAACCTTCTTTTCCTCAAAGTGACCATTTCAAAACAAAGCTTAAAATCCATGTCCCTCTCATTACCTTCTAGATTAACCCCTTTCAAATTTTAAACATTATTTTTTCCTCCATCTTCTTTGTCTGCACCCAACCATTTAACTGTTGGAAGCTTCAGTTTGTTTATTGCTCCTTGTGTTTGTATTTTTGTGAGTTTTTTTTACAATTAGGTTAATACGTTTGCTTATGGACTGATCACTTATGATTCAACATAATATTTCAAACAAGTAGTACAGTATCTGGTATTGCCATTTTATTCACAGAAATGCCACTACTTCTAAAGATATCTAGAAAATGAATTCTTTCTAAAGTGATGTGCTCTGACATCATTATTTAGCACAATGAGTCTGAATGGATTGGGCCAAAGAATATCAAATGTCAAAATAGAGAATTTAGTCATCTTAGTCCATAAAGAGTAGGAGTATCTGTTCTGAAGGCAAATTATTAATATTCTCATTCATAGTAAACTTCCATATTTGGAATCATTGGTATAATTTGATTTATAACTAAATATGATATATTACTACATTGAAAGCCTCTCCTGTATCAAACTCCATACCCAATTCTAACTTTTCTTTAAAACTTAAAGCTATATAGTACGTAACCTAGGAATATGGCTGGGATGGACATTGTATACATTAACACAATACCCATTAAGGTATAAGCCCATTAATTCTAATGGGCTTAATAAATATCATTAATTTAATAAGTGAAAGTGTGTATGTGTGTGTGTGTCTGTGTGTCTGTGTGCATGCATACGTGCATGCATCTGCGTACCCACTGGTCCAGGAGCTTGAACTGAGGTCACTGGTCCCTGCGCTTTTTTGTTCAAGACTAGTGCTCTGCTGCTTGAACCACAGCTCCACTTCTGGCTTTTTGGATAGCTAATTTGAGATAATAGTCCCATGGACTTCTTTCCTGCCATGGCTGACTTCAAACCTTGATACTCAACTCTCAGTCTTCTGAATAGCTACACAATTATAAGCATGAGCCACTGGTGCTCAATCAATAAGGAAAATTTAATAAAGGAAATTCCACATGCTTCTAGGAAATTCCAGTAGTATATAAGGCATAGGAATTATATTCAGTATTTCTCCTTTGCGAAAGCCTGTATAGTAGATAAATATTATTATCTCAATGTAATTTTTTAGCCTACCAATCACAAAATTCATGATGTTAACATGATCAATCTTAGTACCTAATTATAAAAAAATGTTTTCTCCTATCAAAATCTCTCTGGTTCTCAAGTGCTAAAATCAAAAATCCCTCTAATTATCATATTCGAAAAGAAATAAATATTCTATATGATCCAGTAAAATTATATAAGGGAATCCATTATACTTTGTTTCAGTTCATTCTAAAGACTCTTACATAACTTGCTATTTGAAGGCAGCACAAAAAGTAATAGAATTCAGGCAGACATTTAGCCTTTCCATACAATAAAGCCACTCAAAATATCAGGTTAAGTGTGTATTTACCCTTCTGGCACTTTTCTTTAGAATCTGTACAGTGTCTGGAACATGGTTTACACCCCCAATAATTATTACTGAGTGAATCATAAGTAATCTCTTGCAGATTAGAACAGAGGGGAATTTATTAATTGTGCTTTTCAAAGGAATCATTCTAAAATACTTCCCACCTGAGTAACAGAGAATAGAAAAAAAAAAAACCTTGGAAATGCGACATGCTGTTCTTGAACCTCTGCTGCCACAACCCTGCCCCCTCATTCTGAATTAAATTACATGGACAGGTAAAAAGAGTCTTACGTCTACATCTTTGGTTTCCGAATCTTGATAGCTTTTCTGTAAGCAAGCTGAGCATTGATATTTGTATCACACATCCTGAAGAAAAGATAATAAGGCCAGCACTGTATTATTTTTTAAGAGAAAAAATGTCAAGAACAAAAAAATGAAAATGTCAAATGATTGGTTGATATATTGTATTACTTAGAGTATTTTCTTGCGAGAACTGACCAAGAGATTTACTAACAGCTTTACTGGACAGTCCTTGGATCACAATGCAGATGAAAATAAAGTAGGAATCCATCTCATGTTTACTCTAGCTAGACACTTGACAGATGGAAGGGGGAAAAAAATAAGACACAATTAGTCTACCAAAAAAGGTAGGCTTTTTTTTATAGATTTTCCAATTCTGGAAAATAAATTTTGCACTGGGAATTTTTGTCAAAGACCCTATTTCTTACTAGCTCACCCTATCTCACCTATCTCTACTTCTGTTTGTTTGTTTTGTCGGTTGTGGGGCTTGAACTCTGGGCTTGGGTGCTGTCCCTAAGCCCATCAGCTCAAGGAGAGTGCTCTACCACTTGAGCTACAGCACCACTTCCGGTTTTCTAGTGGTTTATTGGAGGTAAGTCTCACAGACTTTCTAACTGGGGCTGGCTTTGAACTGAGGTCCTCAGATGTCAGCCTTCTGAGTAGCTAGGATTACAGGCGTGAGCCACTGGCGCCTACCTATCTCTACTTCTATGAGCAATTATTTCCCTGTGTGCTTTTCTTCCCAGATCACGGTGCATAGAGGTAAAGATTGTGAGGCTACATTTGGCACTCAGTTGGAATATAAGCACAAAAAAAAAAAAACCCAGTGAAGTCTCAGATACACTCCGGTAATAATAGATATAAGTTACACTATTGAATCTCATATGACTGAGCTGTCCAGAAGTTCCTCAGGAAGAGTATTATTCAGCCACTTCACTAACATTTTCATTACATAAATAATAGATGCGTATTCATAAAAACGAATAATGGTCAAGAGTATTTCTTCTCAAAATGGAGACGCTTCCAGTGAATAAATAATAATTAAGCCAGCCTAGGTACCCCTGGCTCACTCCTGTATTTCTAGCTACTCACTAAGTTGGGGTGAAGATGTTGTTGAAGTGATGATATAGATCAAAAGAAATCATACACATAAACTGCTTTGTTAAATGGCAAAAAAAACCATAAAATTAAGGTAAGTAAGGGAAGGGTGTGGGTGGCACTAAGTAGTGTATAATAAGGATTTTTCTGACTGACCTTGAACATTGTTTTGCCTAATCTCCCACTCAGGGAAGAATTTCTTCTACATGTCCTGACAGATGCCATTCCAAATATCATTTAAATGTTTCAATAAAAGAAAATTCTCATCAAAGCCTGTTGCATCATTGGTTAAGACCATTCTTATGTTGAACTGAATTATTTGCAGATTACTAACACTGATTGTTGCCTGGCATCACCAGTATATATTATATAGAATCATTATTCTGTGTTCCACATGGAAGGCCCTTCTATTTGAAAGTACTTACTAAGTCTCTGACTAATACCATTATATTGTCTAAACATTGATTTCATTCCATCTTATTCATAGACTCTTTATTTCCAGACCAATTAAACATTCTAGACACACTCCAATCTGGTGAAGATCTGTATACTTGCTCATTAGTACAGATAATTCAAGAGGCTCTGTGGCTAAGGCGCAATCATATGAAAATAACACTCGTTATATGGAAATACTATCTTCTATCGATTTAACGTAAGATTTTATGTGCAATTTTTGTAGCTCTATCATATTGTCAAATCACATTTCGCTTGTGGTTAGTTTAAAACATTCACATTTTCTTTTCTGCATGAGCAAACTCCATGCCATGATTATATTTGTAAAACTGATTTGTTAAATCTATAACATGAGGTACTCAGTTTTGAACCAATCAAGAAAATTTTGAATTTTTCTCTGTCAACAATGAGATTAGTTCCTGATTGGATAAGATTTATGCCATCTGAAATTTTTGTAGACATCCTTTCATTTTCTTATCTTAGTCACTAAGGAAAATAATGTCCACAAAGGAGTAAGTCATGCCATTAAAGGCCTTTTCTATATAATAACACAGCCCATACTTGAATGGTATTAATTAGTTATTCAACTAGTTATAATCTACTGAAGGATGTAACTATCCTGCATAAATATCACCATCTCTTCCACAAGAAAATCATGTTTTGCCTAAATTTAAATATTTCACGTTCTTGGCATCCTCTGATTCTTCCAACTATTTCTTTTTTTTTAAATATCGGCACTTATTAGAGTGTAAAAAAGGTTGATGTCTGGAGGATGAATTAATTATTATTGTGCTAATGACCAAGTAAGGTAAAGGCAGCTAGATTTAGACATCTTTGCTTAAATAAGAAATTGCTTATCTGTTCTCTAATCTCAAGCTAAAACCTTAGCCCCCTGAAAAATGACAGCCCATTCACATTCACAGTGCTAGGCAAAAATGCATGGCCTCTGGTGAAGAAATAGAAACAAACCTATTCATTTCTGAGAAAAGGTAGGAAAGCAACCTGCCTCCATTGTCACGTATTGAAGGATAAAGCATAAACTCTTCCCCTGGGAAAGGAATCTGTCTTGTGCCCAGGACAGATATCAACAAGAGTGCTAGCATTATAGATAAGGAATAGAAAACATTCTGTGACATGAGACAAACTATATTTTTTTTACTAAAGTTTGCCTGCTATGGGAAAATGTTCAAAATAAGGAAAGAAATAATCATAAGGAAGAATTGTTAATAATAAGAAATAATTTTTCTATAATTAAAGAAAATAAGAAACTGAAAAACTGTAAAAGAATTAAAAACAAAGCAATACAAAAAATAGTTCCATTTTCACAATAATATCTATCTATCTATCGATCGATCGATCGATATATAATAGTTCCAGAAGCTCTAAATAGTTCAATAAGGGAAAGAAAAAGAATAAATGTCATAGTTTGGAAAGAAAAAAAACCTAATGATCCATGGAGAAAATCTTAAAGAATCTTTGGAAAATCTTTGGATAGCTTAGAATATCAGAATAAAAAGAAAATGTTTTTAATAAATCAGTTGTGTTTCTACAAGTAAGCAATGAACCACAAAAAAAAAACAGAAATTTAAATAGGATTGTATAACAAAAGAATTATATCAAGTAGTTTCAATTATGTCAACTTCTAAGAAGGCAATTTTAACCATTAACCTACTGTTTCTCAAAATGTAAATGGAAAAGTAAAAGATGTCTAAGTGTCTGAACAATTACAGAAGAAAAAGAGAATAAAGTTGGGAAACTTTGTAGATTCATAATCCCTAATCAAATGGCTTTCATTTGTCTCACACTATAAATAAAGTCAAAAAACTTACAGGTACATTTCTGATGCTGAGCTCTAGTGATTACCCAGCGCCGCCGGAATTACCTTGTCCTGCTGATAGGAATGAGAATAGCATCTCACCTTGCAAGAGGCTAATCATACACTTGCCATGGGCCTAAACATCCTTGGGAAATGAGTAGACAAATTGTGGAACCCGCTAACAATTTTAAATGAACAGTAAAGGGGAGCAAACTAAAGACATACAACAATATGAATGAATCACTACAAGTGATCGCAGGGTATTTGAAAAAATTAAATGTTTTCTCATGGTTACTCTTAGAAAACAGTAAAAGAAAAATGTCTATTTTTCTCAAATTGAGCTATGCTGTAATAAAAAATATCAGTGAAATATTGAAACAGCCCTACATCTCCTCATTTATTTAAATTCTCTTTTAAAAATTTAGCTTTTGTGGTAAGATCAAAAAATGTAAACATTGAAAAGCAGTAAACAAACATTTATACTTATAAAAATGTAAATAAAACTGAGTTCTGGGAATTAAGTTATAAGAAAACAAAATTATTATGTATGTGTGTGAGACCTATAAGAAGCTAGGAAATAAAAATGGGAATTCATGCATGTACTGCTTCTCAAATTTAGAGTGCATCTAGATCATTTGAAGATCACTAGAAGACTTGAAGTCTTTAGATTTAATATCAAAGTTCTACAGCATATATTTTATTTTTGTGCATAGTTTATTAGCATCAAGTAGCTGTATATTTTGACATGTCTATGACAATGTATGTTGATCAATATTCTCTCCTTCCCCTTTACTCAAACAAGGTTCATTGTTCAATTTTCATACCTATCCATAACATATTATAACTATATTCACCCTCCTTCACCCTCTCCACCCTAACCCCTCATTAAGGACCTTTTCTAAATGCACATTCAATAGATTTTGTACTCACAAATCTAAATTTTTCCATTTTTAATAAGCTCTTTGGTGCTGCTTTAGTTATTCTTTGAAAAATGAGGCAAACATAGTTTATGTAGATATTTACATCCATGTGTATATATGTGCACATATATAAATGTATAAATTATGCATGAAAGATTTTCTGTACATACATATTCATGTATGTACATAGTCATGTACATACATACAGGAAATCTTTCATGCATAATTTTAAAACTTAAGAAATAAAAAATTAGGAAAACTTCCACTCTTAAGAAATAAGAAAATACTAAAACTTCTATTTTTAAGAAAATGAAGTTTGTCAATCACAAACAAGGCCACACTAAAGCTACCAGCACAACTATGTTCATTGCAGCATTAACTATAGCTAAAATATGGAACCAACCCAGATGCCCCTCAATAGATGAATGGATCAAGAAAATTGAATTCTTTGATTCCATCAGAAAGAATGATATCGCCCCATTCATACGGAAATGGAAAGACTTGGGAAAAAATCATATTAAGTGAAGTAAGCCAAATCCAAAGAAACATAGGCTGCCTGGTTTTCCTCATTTGTAGTATCTTTCCAGGATAGTTCTAGAAGAGGATCACAATAGCTCAATAGCTATGTATGTATGCCCATACAAAATGATGCTAATCGAAATGAACTCCCAAGATATAGAAACAAAAGGGTTTTTTTTTATTTTTTGTTCTTGTTTTTTATGTACTGTGTGAAGTTATTTCTTTTTTCTTTCTTTCTTTTTTTTTTTTTGCCTTTGGCTTATCCTCTTTTGTCGCTCTTTGATTTTGGTACTCTGTGTCTTGTATATACATTTATCTGATTTGGGGAAGGGAAAGGGAATAACAAAATGGTGAGACAAAAGACAAAGGTTAAACCAATGCAATAGTGATACTCACAAGACACTATGTTGGAAATGAACTTTACAACTTGTGGGAGTGGGAGGGAATCACAAAGGAGGCAAAGTGGGAGAAAAATGAGGGAGAGGCTAGCAACATTTGACAAGAAATGCACTCATTACCTTACTTATGTAACTGTAACCCCTCTGTATATCACCTTTACAATAAAATAAAATTAAAATTAAAATTTAATTAATTATTTAAAAAATAAAATAAAGTTTGTGCTGAAGGAGTGGCTCAATGGTAAAGCTGCTGCCTAGCAAGCATGAGGTTCTGCAAAAACATAGGTGAAAGGACTAAATATTATCCATACATAAATGAATACTTAAATAAGGAAGAGAAATGTCACATAGCTGGATATGAAGACAATAGTAATGAAATATCATTTGGTTTAATCCCAGTGAAAAGCATCAAATATTATTTTTGCTACTTAAAAAAAGATTATAGAATTCATAAGGAAGAAATACATCATATTAGTCAACAAATGTTTTTTCAAAGAAGACATTAGTGCTTTCTCTTTTGAAAATCAGAATGTTTGGAAAATAATAATAATCAAAACCATTTCCAGTAACAGAAATAGTTTAAAGCCAGCCACTGACCCAGATGGGTATCTGAACCCAATATATGACAGAGGTAGCACCTCATGTCACCAAGACAAGGGTGAGCCATTGATAAATGAACTAAAAAGCCTGAGATAATTATTGAAATAGACTTATATTCTGGCTTCACTGGTTTAAAAACCTAGGGCATTCTAAAACAAGCAGACACATCAAATCATGCAATTTTTAATAGAAAGATAAACTTTAAAGCATCCACAAACAGTAAGCAGGAAAAGCAAAAGAATACCCACAGGTTACAAATTTTTTATTTATTTTTATTTTGATTTGTACTTTTAAAATTTATTATAAAGGTGATATACAAAGGGATTACAGTTACATAAGCCAGGTAATGAGTACATTTATTTTTGAACAGTGTTACCCCCTCCCTCATTTTCTCCCACGTTTTCCCCTCCTGCTTCCCCTTCTCTCACCAGGTTGCAAAGTTCATTTCCAACATGGTTTCTAATATCACTGTTGCATTGGTTCACCCTTTGATCCACCATTTCTGTGATTCCCCTTTCCTTCCCCACTCAGATAAACTTATATACAAGACAAAGGGTACAGAAATCATACACAGTGACATCAGGAAATGAAACAAAGAGGAAAAAAGAAAGAAAAAAGAAATAACTGCAAACAGTACAATTAAAAAAAACAGGGGTAACATTGATGGACAAGTAATGTACTCATTGCCTTACTCATGTAACTGTAGCCCCTCTGTACAGCATCTTTACAATAAAATAAAATTAAAAAATAAACTTTTATTTCCATTCTTGGAGTTCATTTCAGTAGGCATCTTTTTTTTTTTTTTTTTTTGGTCGTGGGGCCTGGGCACTGTCCCTCAACTCTTAAGCTCAAGACTAGTGCTCTACCACTTAGCCACAGCGCCACTTCCGGTTTTCTGAGTGGTTTATTGGAGATAAAAGTCTCACAGACTCCTCAGATCTCAGCCTCCTGAGTAGCTAGGATTACAGGTGTGAGCCACCGCCGCCCAGCTAGGCATCATTCTTTATAGTCATATGCACATAGTTATTGAGCCATTGTGATCCTCCGCTAAGAATATTCTAGTTGCTACAAATGAGAGAAACCACGCAGCCTAAATTTTTGGCATTAAACCATGCAGCAAGCCTGTGTTGTTCATTTGTTTTTGGCGGGGAAGGGGGCAGGTCGGGCTTACTTTGCTTAATATATATTTATATTTTTTTCAAGTTTTTCTACTTCCTTACAAATGGGACAATGTCATTCTTTCTAATGGAAGCATAGTATTAAATTGTGTGTGTGTGACATATATGTGATATATATATATATATATATATATATATATACCACTTGATATATAGATAGATAGATAGATAGATAGATAGATAGATAGATAGATAGATAGATCACATTTTCTTGATTCATTCATCCACTGAGGGACATCTGGGTTGATTTCATATCTAAGCTATGGTAAATAATGCTGCAATGAACATGGTTGTGCTGGTGGCTTTAGTGTGAGCTGGTTTGTGGTCATTTGGGTAAATGCCCAAATGGTGGGTTATAGGGGAGCTCTATGTTTAGGCTTTTGATGAACCTTCATACTCCTTTCAGTATGTGGCCACATCCCAGCCACCAGCTATTATTGTTAGTTTTCTTGATAATAGCCATTCTAACTGGAATGAGGTAGAATCTCAGTGTTGTTTTGATTTACATTTCTCTTCTGGCCAGAGATGTTGAACATTTCTTCATGTGTCTATTGGCCATTCTTCTTTCTTTTTCAGAGATGTCTAAGTCTTTAGCCCACTTATTAATGGGATTGCTTTTCTTTGTGAATTTGTTTTGGGGGTATTTAATTTTTTGAGTTCTAGGTATATTTTAGATATGAAGACCTTGTCTGATGCATATCTAATAAAGATCTTCTTGCTTTCTATTTATTTTGCTAGCTATATCTTTTGATATGCAGAATCTCTGCAGTTTGATGCAGTCCCATTTACACTTTCTTTGACTTGTTGTTTCTGGATCTTTACTTAGGAAGTTTCAACCTGTATCAAGAAGCCCTAGTGTTTCCCCTACTCTTGCCTGTAATATTTTCAGGGTATCTGCTCTTACATATGATCCATTTGGAATTGATTCTGGTGCAGGGTATATAAGGATCTAACTTCAGTTTTCTGCAGGTGTATAGCCAATTCTGCTAGCACCACTTGTTGAAGAGGCTGTCTTTCAACCTGTGTTTTTGGCTCCCTTCTTAAAGATTAGAGTTCATTTCTGGGTCTTCTATTCTATTCCATTTATCTTCAGAACTGTTCTTGTGCCAGTACCAAGCTGTTTTGATTACTATGGCTTTGTAATAGTGTTTGAAGTTTGGTATTGATATTCCCCCAGCACTGTTCTTCCTACTAAGGATGGTTTTTACTATTTGAGGTCTTCTATTATTCCATATGAATTTTTAGATTACTTCTTCTATATCATTGAAGAATGTTACTGGGATTTTGATGGGTATTGAGTCGGATTGGTAGATAGCTTTGGACAGTAATGCCATTTCCACGCTGTTAATCCTTCCAATCCAGGAGCATAGGATGTTTTTCCACTTCCTTAGTTCTGCTTTAATTTCCTTTTTCAAGCTACAAATTGATTTTTAAAATAAGCTTTGTATCTTATAAAATTTATTATTTTACATGATCCCATTCTCTCAGAATAGGGCTAATCAACCAAGTAAGCAATCACTGCCCACTAGTAAGACTAACTCCATTCTTTTGACGAAAAGTCAATGACTTCTGTGATTCGGTGTTTCTCTCTAACTTGCTTTTTACCAAAAGCCCTATCAGCATAGCTAAATCATAGTGATTTCCTCTGGGATAAAATCAAACTAATCAGTGCTGAGACCTCTTTCTGATTACAATTACAGGGTTTTTTTTTTTCACTGCAGCCCAGTGAGATGGTCCATTTTGATCCTGGGCTACCTCCTGCATCTCCCAATGCCTTCAAATGATAAATGAGCTTTTAAAGAAAGAATCATTGTTTCCTCTACAAAGTGCACAGGACATAAAAACATATCTTTAAAGAATATGTCATTTTAGAAAGCACCCATAAACATGGTTAAGTGCAAAGCACAGGCTCTACAAACACTTCTAGTATTTGCTGAGCAAATATCTAATAAGAGTGCTGCAAACATACAGTGAATACGGCAGTAATTACAAGAAAGTCCAAATGAATAGATTGCCAAAATGCAACCCCTCTTCCAAAATTTCTAAATAAATGTTTATATTTTCACCTTCAGGGTAGAGAGGGAGTCTGGATCTTCTTGGGGCCCTGTTGTGAAGCTAGCTCGGCTTTCATGGTTCAATAGTATCACAGTTCATAGAACTTCATCCAGTCTAACAATCTTCTGCTAGTGGTTGTTTGGCCACCATGGAGTACTCAGAATTAAAAACGTTTTTTAATCTATCTTTTAAAAAACTCATATGGAGGCTGGGAAGGTGGCTCAGAGGCAGAGTGCTTGCCTTGAATGCATGAGGCCCTAGGTTCAATTCCTCAGTGCCACATAAGCAGAAAAAGCCAGAAGTGACACTGTGGTTCAAGTGGTAGAGCGCTAGCCTTCAGCTGAAGAGCTGAGGGAGAGCGCCCAGGCCCAGAGTTCAGACCTCATGATGGACAAAAAAAAAATCATATGAACATAGTTCCTACAAGGCCTTCCATAAGTCACTACTTATGGGAAAAAAAGATGTCCACTACATACAAAGCCACTTTGATGCCTCCTCTCCCTCCTTCCTCTCTTTTTGTTAAACTTATCCTTCCTGTCCTCTTAGTCTTATCCTTCATCTTTCTCTCCAGTCTAATCCATTTTGGTCAAATGAACTGAACTGGCAGGCTAAGATTCTTGAAAAACAGTTTTGCAAAGCCAGAAAACTACATTGTAAACAAGGATATGACAAAAACTAGAAACATCCAGTCCTCTGAGATTTTCCCCAACACCTTAGTTGATGTTTACAAAATGTACATAGGGAATGAATGGCTATAAAGCAAAAGGAATTCATTATGATATAAAAGAAATGATTTGTGGCCAAGTCAGAATAACCAGGTTTTAAAATAAACTCTATTCTTATCCCCTGTGGCTTGCTTTTATTTTTATTGCTTTTATAAAGTTAATGTAAATAGACATGCTTCTCGAATATGCTTTTTCTCAATGAATTAAATATTTGAGTAGAGGGTATTAGATACCTTGATGTCAAATGAATATGTGATTGTCTTGAAAATTCTAATATTTTAGTGAAAATTCACCAAAGCAAATTGATGTGTATTCTAAAAGGATTCTGTATCATTTGCACAAATCATTAGTCATAGACTCTAGCAATATCTCATTAACTCATATTCCTCTGAACTCAGAAACTTCATAGGAAAGGAGGTAAGATACAACATTGTATCTTTCCTCTGGCTAAAAATAGGAAGCACAAAGTTCCTTATAACCTCTCTGACTTCTGTTTGTATTGGAAGTGAAATGCATCCATCCACCTTATGATCATGTAATTCTATAATTCTGCACAGGCCAGACAGATCGTTTGATCCCACCTTTGCTTTTCCATTAGCAATAATTCCAAGAAAGGAATTCTTTTAGTTTGTGTATTTTTCAGCCTGGAGTTCATGAATAGCTCTTAAAATGTCACACAAGTTCTCTAAAACTGGACAACTCTGTGTGCATGTGGTAACAAGGGTTCTGGATTCAGGTTCATAGCTTTCATTTGATTCTCAAAGAACTCTGTAAATCTCTCCACAAAATTGTTGAAAATCACTTATTTCTAAATTAAACCAAGCCAGGCATCAGTGGCTTACATATGTAATCCAAGCTACTCCGGAGACTGAGATCTGAGGATCCAAGTTCAAAGCCAGGCTAGACAGGAAAGCCTATGAAACTTTTATCTCTAATTAACCACCAATACTTCGGAAGCTTGGTATAGCAACAGCCTTGAGCACAAAAGCTCAATGTCTAGGCCCTGAGTTCAAGCCCCAGGACCAGCTCTAGATAGAATTAAATAAATAAATCATTTCTAAGAGATTCTTATCAGCTAGTGAAAACATGCTACAAAAGGTTATTTGGTTGTTTCTATGATATTTTGAATCCAATATCAATGCATGTAATATAAGGTGTATTTCAAATATTCACTGATAGCTGTCCCCCTACTCCCATTTGGTGACCGGTATGGAGTGGACCAAATCTACTTCCCTCTATCATGGCTTTCAAGGAAGCATGGAAGAATGCCTACTAGCTTATCTCTAGGGGAAGAAGGCAGCGGAGGAATGATCATCTTTCTTTCTGGGTTTGGATTAAAATTCCAGAACTCTAAGCAATATTGAAAGAGTCAGAAGGCAAGGTAAGAGATCATCCTATCAGTCAAGACTCATACATTCAACCAAGAAAAACAGGAGGCCCAATGTGAGGAAGGCCTTAACCAGAAAGGAAGATTATCATTCCTTAGCTGCCTTCATCCCCAGAGATAACTTAAAGTCTTTCCATATCACCACATCATCCAGCTGCAAGAAAACACGGGGTCTAAATATGTAGCTCAAAATGACCATACTGCCTAAATTGCAACTTCTTTTAACTAGATTCTAGTAGTTAACAATTCTCTTCTTTTATTAAAAGTAGAGACTCCATAGCCAGGCATCAATGGCTCATTCCTATAATCCTGGCTACTTGGAAAAGTGACATCAGAGGCTGACATATAGAGGCCAGCCCCTACCAAGTTCAAGAGATCCCTTCTCAACCCATTGCTAGATGCATTGGTGCATATCTGTCATCCTAAACTACATGGGAGGCTGAGAGGAAGAGGATTGTGGTTGCAGGCCAGCCTGGGCAGAGAAGTTCACAAAATTCCCTTTCAACAGACAAAAGCTGAATTTGGTAGTGTTTTCCTGTCATCCCAGCAACAACAGAAAGCCTACAATAGGTAGACAGTGGTCTAGACACACAACCAAGACTTTAATCTTAAAATAGAAAAAAACCAGGACCGGGAGTGGGGCATACCTCAAGTGGTAGAGCACTGGACCAGCAAGTATGAGGCATTGAATTCAAATCCATCCCCTCCAAAACAAGAACAAATACCACAAATATCCTATGATCATCCCATGTCTTATATACAATATAAGTTAGATTTAAATTCTTTGTCACTATCAGATCCATAAAACATATTTGGCGCTACAAAGTTGCTTTTATAATGCAAACTTAATTTGTACTTCAATAATTCTTGTTTATTTGTCTTAACTGACAATTACAGAAAGAAAAGGCTTCTTCATTTATTACTATCTTTTAAAACATGAGAGTAAAGATAAATGTATCTGATTTCATTCCTGTGCTCTTCTGGGAAGTGTCTTTTAAAAACATAATAATGTTTGTATTTCTTTATCTTTTTACAGGAGCATTGTTTTAAACCC
The DNA here is from genome assembly GCF_000151885.1 of Dipodomys ordii. Taxonomy (NCBI): domain Eukaryota; kingdom Metazoa; phylum Chordata; class Mammalia; order Rodentia; family Heteromyidae; genus Dipodomys; species Dipodomys ordii. Next base: position 12,491,081 of record NW_012267246.1, on the reverse strand, counting down.
AGCCTATTTCCGAAATCATCTTCGTCAAGCAACAGTATTTAGATGTCTGGAGAGATATTCAGAAGCTGCCCGGTATGTTTGTTATAATTTGTGAAGATTTATTTAAACTTAAATTAATTTTATTCTCAGATTCTGGTAATAGCATAAGGGAACTCTCCATTTCTCTCAAGGAATATTATTTTACCCAAATTATTGTCCTATAAATGTCAAGGCAACAATTATTGAGTATCTTTTTCTTTAATTAAAGCTATTCCATGTACATAGCTCTTAGCAAAATTCAAACTTTCCAGCCATGAGGTCACCAACAATGATGGGAAAACTTCCATAGATGTTGGAAGTGAACTTGACCTCTTGCTCTCGAGGATGTTTCCAGTCCAGACTATAATGACACAATTCTGTGATTCTTGAGCTCTGGATATGAAATCCTATCCCATGGAAGGGATCCCAGAAGCCCATTTATAAGAGACATGGCACCAGTTAGGTAGCACCAACGTTTATTAGAGATGCCCCCAGAGTGCCTGGATGCCACTGTATGAATTAGAACCTTGTGAAGCAGTTCCTAATATTCTCATCCTCAAAACGCACACTTACAGTGAAGAATTATAAGAGCTGTACAGCATTCTCAATTCTACACTTGAATTCCTTCTCACCTGTGACAAGCAAAGCTTTTTATTGTGGCTGTTGTTCTGAGATCCAGCTCTTCATACTCAATTCCTTTCCTTGGCAAACTCCCTCGGCATACAGAAGCCTGCTAGTTCTTACTCCTCTACTTTAGCACTCTAGGAATTTGGTGAGGCAATGGGGATCTTTTCTAAGATTAATCCAAGTATACACTTTGAAATCAGAACCAGGAATTGAAATAGAAGCTAAAGGAGTTCCCTGCAATTGACACTGTGAGATTGGTATTAATTATACTTGTATAGCATAGTTCCAGGACTAGCCTGAAGTTAACTCAATGATGTATATGAAGGGCAGAGTTAATACCATTTTCTCTCACTTCTCAGTCAATCAACCAACATAGCCTACCATCTTTTGACCTGTGTGTTACTACCCACCTTGAAGAATTAAAACAGGTCTTTATTACTCTCTTTTTCACATTCCTTTTTTTTTCTTTTACTAATTTTCAAATGTGTTTTGTCTCATGTACTCACATATGATTTGTTACACTTCTTATTTTCTCTAGCTCACTTGGGTCTTACTTTCTGCCTATATCTTTGCCTAGATACAAGAATGAAAGGACATGAAACCTCTTTTAGCCCATGCTTCACAAAAAAAGGAGTTTGTTTTTAATTGTACAAAATTATGGGTTTCATAATGACATTTTCCCACATGTATATAATGTCCTTTGATTATATTCCCCCCCCCCCCAAGGAAGGAATTTTTATAAAGGTCACTCACTACAAATAAAGCTGAACATCTCAGGTTCAGCATATTATACAGATAACAATGATTTGCAAAATAGCATTTATTAAGAGGGGTTCACTATGGTGTTTGAATCCAATCAAAAGATCTACAGAAGGCTAGATACAACTTCTGCTAGACTGAAACTACTATGCTTAGACACAACAGTTTTCATCTTGGTTTCCTTGGCAATTACGTCTTTTAATATAAAGTATTCGTCATCCTCCTCCGACCCCCGGCCCAGCCCCAAGGGAAAGAATACTATAAACAATGAACATGATCGTTTTAGGATCTCTTGGATATTAAGTTTCTAATGTAAATCCATACATACAGCATTCATTTTTATCAACCAAACTCTTGGGGATTGGAGTAGTTTGCTTTAGGCTTTTCACAATCACATCATATTAAAACTCACTGGTAAAGTCACCACACCAAGGTTATTTCTTCTGGAATGCCAAGCAGTCCAATTTCTGGTATTACCAAAAATGAAAGAATGCCATTATTATGTAATATGGGAAATGCAAAAGTTGTGATTTCCAATGAAGTGGAACAGCAGGTGTCTCATCCAAATGAAACAATTTATGAGAACTCTCTGGAAATTTGAATATCTGAGATTGTTTGACCCCATCCACCTTTACCTAGAAAGAGACTCCTGTTAAATAGGTAAGTAAGATTCCAGCACAGGCTTGGAGGAGGCCAGGCCTCAAGCAGAGAAACTGCAGGAAGTGTTCCTTGAGATGGCCACATTAAATGGATCAGTCAGGTTTGTAAGAAGCACATTCTTTTATTTTGCATATCAGTGTCCTATCTGTAACATCCTACTGGAAGACAGAGCAAGAACACATAGATTGTGGAGATTGAATAAAATTAAGGCTACCTTATCATGGTTTAGGAAATACACTTTAGGCACTGGCTAAATTGATGAAATCATATTTTCTACCACAAAACTAAGTGAAGATTACTCTAACCACCTCCACTTCACCCTACCCTCAAAAATGGGCCACCCTGGGAAGGCTTGTCTGAAATAGCAAGTTGCCAGCTCTTTACATATTACTTCACTAGGAATCCACTAGTATTGAGAACTTAATTCCCAATACAACCAATGTTGGAAGGTGATGCCTTTGGAACTTTTAAAAGGGCTTTGGGTCATGAGAGCAGACCCCTCTGAATAAATCAATAAATCTAGCCGGGCACCGGTGGCTCACGCCTGTAATCCTAGCTACTCAAGAGGCTGAGATCTGAGGATCCTGCCCAACCCAGCAAGAAAGTCCATAAGACTCAACTCCAATAAACCAGAAGTGGCGCTGTGGCTCAAGCATTAGAGCTCTCGTCTTGAGCTGAAGAGTGCAGAGACAGCGCCCAAGCCCAGAGTTCAAGCCCAAAAAATAAAAAAAGTAAATTAATTAATTAATACCATTATCACAAGAGTAAGCTAATTGCAGGAGTGGGTCCCTGATAACAGACAAATTCAATACATGTGTGAATTCATGTGTTCTCTCAGCCTTAGCTGCCTTCTACCATGGAGTGGAGCAGCAAGAGGCCCTCACTAAACATGACCTCTGCTCTCAGCAGTCTCCAGACCCCAGGATTAGTTCCTCCCTCTCTGTACTTTGTTCAATTACTCGTTTTCAAGTATTGGATTCTAGCAACACAAAATGGATTATAACATTACATGTACATTTACTCAGGTTACATCCCTCTCTCTTCTTTCAAAATTTCTTCCTCCCTTCCAAGGACTTGGACCACCGATGGTAGCAGACTTCTCTAAAGTAAGCTTTCTCTGCCTTTTGGCCCATAATAATAGCACACGTCGCTAATGTGAGTTTTGTACTCCCTTGTGGCGCATTGACAAGCCATTCTGAATGGTTCTCACGCAGTGTGTGAGCCCGTGGTTTCTTTGCCATCGCTTCACTGAGTATTGATTACATTTGATTCTCTTTTACCACCTAATATGAGACTATGTAGGAATTTCCTTGAAATCTGCTCTACTGTGTTTTAAGATGCATTTAGTTGCTGGCTACTTCTTCAGACAAGCTGGATGGTAGAGGTTGGTAGAGGTGGGAAGTTGGTAGGTTTTGTGAGAGTCAGGAGAAGGGTGGCATTCTAGTTTCTCCTCTTCTGCTGCCTTCTCCTCCTTCTTGTTCTTTCTTCAACATTGATCTTGCTAGAAATAACGCATATGTAAATAGCAGCCTGCCAAAAGAGCAACCCCCAAATATTGAAGTGTTCAGAAATGTAGTACTATAGAACTGAAGTTTCCAAAGATAAGCATTTGCTCAGAAGCAGAATCACAACAGTGAGCAGGAAGAAACTATTTCAGCTATTTCTGTGTCATGGAACTCTATGATTTTAAATGAGATTATTAGGTATCTTGCAAACAAAGAGAATATTCTGACAGGTAGATTCCAAACAAGTGATTCTGAAGAAAATCTGAAGAGTTGATAACAGTGTTGGGAATGTATTTGACTCAACAGTTCAACTTAGTTCTAATTCAGTTCAAAGTGTAAAACCCATTCATGAACTGTGTGCAAAAGGCTCATATCTGTATCCTCACTGTGCAGGAGACTGAGATCTGAAAATCGATATTCAAAGCCAGCCCAGACGAGAAAGTCCGTGAGACTCTTATCTCCAATTGGCCACAAAATATAAAGCCTAGCTGTGGAGCTGTGGAGCTGTGGCTCCAGTGATAAAGCACTAGCATTGAACCCATGACCAGAGTTCAAGCCCAAAGACTGGTACCAAAAAAAAAAAATCCATGCAGGAGACTCAAAAATACATAGCAGATATTTCAGGCTAAAATAACTTCATAAATGTTCTTTCAAATAGACTAAGTAAAGCCCTAGGGGTAATTTTTATTCATTAACTGTCCATCTGCTCTAAGGACCGCCTTCCTTCCTATTGAAGATACTTTGCCATTGTAGAACAGCTTTACTAGGATCCAGTTTTATCATAGGAACCATATATGTTGGAAGATTATATATTAGGAAGTAAGTCTGGTAATTCCACCATCAAATGACTTTCACATTCCTTACATAGTACAAAGCTATATGAATCCTATCCTAAACACTTTGAAAATACTGCATCTTGGCATGTGATTTCTAACACTGACATTAATAAAGACAGATTTAGTCATTTTCCATGACATAAGTCAACTATCTCACTTTTCAACCACTGCTCCTCCAATTTTCAGGTAAGAAGTAGAGATGCAGTGTTTGTGGTTTCAAAGGGAAAATATGATGGTTCAAATACAGGACAACTTCAAGTTCATAACTATCTCTTTTTGTTTTGTTTTGCTTTGTTTTGTTAAATTTTATTGTGAAGATGCTGTACAGAGGGCCACAGTTACATGAGTAAGGTAATGAGTGCATTTCCTGTTGAACATTGTTACCCGCTACTTTGCAAGGATCTGAAATTGCAGAATTAGCCAGGCGCTAGTGGCTCATGCCTGTAATCTTAGCTACTCAGACCTGAGGCTGGTGGTTCTAAGCCAGCCCAGGCAAGAAATTCCATAAGACTTTTATCATCAGTTAACCAGCAAAAAAGCTAGAAGTGGAGCTGTGACTCGAGTGATAAAGTACTAGCATTATAAATATCTAATCTTACAAGAAAAAAATGCTGATTTTTAAGATAGTGTTAGCTAAAGCAGAGTAGTATTACAAAATTGGACTTTTTGGACATCTTCTTTTTGTCAGTCATGGGCTTGAACTCAGGGTCTGGGCATTGTCCCTGAGCCTCTTTGTGCTCAAGGATGGCACTCTACCACTTAGGCTACAACACCAGTTCTGGTTTTTGAGTGATTTATTTGTGCCACTTTCGATTTTCTGGTAGTTAATTGGAGATAAGAGTCTCACGGACTTTTCTGCCTGGACTTGCTTCTATCTGTGATCCTCAAATCTCAGCCTCCTGAGTAGCTACAGGATAGCCACTGATGCCCAACTTAAGAAAAAAAATCTTTTTAAAAACTTCAAGCTGCCAGGCACTGGTGGCTCACACCTGTAATCCTAGCTACTCAGGAGTCTGAGATCTGATGATCACAGTTCAAAGCCAGCCCAGGCAGGAAAGTCTGTGAGACTCTTACCTCCAATTAACTACCAGAAAACCGGAAGTGGCAGTGTGGCTCAAGTGGTAGAGCACTCACCTTGAGCTGAAGAGCTCAGGGGCAGCACCCAGGCCCAGAGTTCAAGCCTCATGACCAACAAAAAGAAAAACAAAAAAAAAACTCAGGCTATTCATAAAGGCACACACAGATTCATCAGAGAAAAACAAAAACATTAATCAACTTTGTGAATTTCTCCATGCTTCATTGATATTTGTAATAATAATTATTTTTATTCCTTTTCTCTTTTGAATGGCATGCTACAAATATACATTATCTCTAAACATTTCTGAAATAATTTTATCAATGCAGATTCTTGAACTTAATATACTTTCTGCAAATATTGGAATAAAATAATTTGGGCAGAAAGTAAAGATGGATTTTTTTCCCTTGCTACATTGCAGCCTTACATCTTAAAGAAAAAAAAATGAGAAAGCAATGTAAATGATATTTAAAAAAAAAAAACTTGTAGGGGGCTAGGAAGGTGGCTTAGTGGTAGAGTGCTTGCCTTGCATGCCTGAGGCCCTGGGTTCGATTCCTCAGCACCACATAAGCAAAAAGAAAAAAGCTGGAAGTGGTGCTATGGCCCAAGTGGTAGAGTGCTAGCCTTGAGCTGAAAAGCTGAGGGACAGCGCCCAGGCCCAGAGTTCAAGCCCCACGACTGGACCCAAAAAACAAACAAAAAAAAACTTGTAAGAGACCCCAAAATACCATAAATGTGAGGAAATGAAGATCTTTTCATGTCTACCTATTTCCACAATTTCTACAAAACCTGAAATGTGAAGAACCAATTAAACACAGAAATGTTTAGCCCAAAGGAGCTTAGGCTCAACTCTGAAAGTTCGGTGATGTTTTCTAAGTGCTGCCACGTGAATTAGCATTTGGTCTACAGAAGCTAAACGTGTAATAGAACTAGACCTCTAAACCTCTGTGCTTTGGATCTGTAAATTGGATTTAATAATAACATCTATGTGACCAAAACTATTCCTGAGGATTAAGGGAGACAATTTATATCAAGCACTCAAGCACAGTACTTGGCACCACATAAAATATCAATAAAAATAATCTATTATCATTGTTTTCATTCTTGTTAATGATTAGAGCCCTTTGAAGATACCTTAACATTGAAACCAGGATGCGTTGAGCAGTCATTTAGCCTGGGCAATACACTAAAGACTATGAAATGCTGTCTAACTCTGAGTCAATGCATCTGGAAAACTCACTAATAACACAAAGATTGAAAGGGCAAGATTCTGCCTGGTTGGAGAGATTGAAAGGACCAAGACTCTAACCATTGTGGTGGTTGTTTTGTGGGTGAAAATTATTAATTATTTTAACATCCTGTTTTATTCCAAATGATATTTCAATTATTTCTGAAGGTTATTGGAGTATGGAGTTCCTCCAGATAGCCAGATGGAATTGCAAATAGAAAAGAGGAAATGTTCAGGTCAACTGATCATGATGATAATTTCTCCCTTTTTCCTTTCTTTTATTTCAGTCAAACATGGTGACATCCTGGTAAAGATTAAGTTGAGAATCCTAATAGCACACTTCAGGAATTCTATCCTACACTTTCACCCTACCTTTTTTTAAATATTGCCATCAATTCAGGAGACTTCCACGCACCTAATTTAATCTTGATTCCACTAATTGTGGAGATGATAATACAGAAACTGTTTCTAGATCTGCTTGCAAAGAAGTGATCTACACTAGAGAATTATAGTCAAGATGGAAAGAACTGTGTTCCACCCCCTACCCCTAGAGCTATTAATGACTAGCTATGTGTGACCTTGGGCAAGGTAATTAAGCTCTTTGACTTTCAATTTCTTCAACCATAAAATGGAAATAAGAAGACTATTTTACAAAGTAATGAGGATTAGATGAAATAATGAATATAAACCACCAATCTCAGTGCCTGGCACATAGTAAACCCTCAATTAATTATTGCAGCAGCTGCTATTAGTGTTGTGCTTGACTTTGAGGAAAGGTGTTTAAATCCCTGACCCGTTTGCATTGAGCTAATTCTGCTCCTCCGTGAGCCTGTGCTGTAGAGGCTGTATGCTTGGCTCCCACTCTGCATTTGCTTCAGTAGTTTCATCTACGACCCTTGCTCTAGGCCAAACTTAATCTCAGTTGTGTAGTGTGCATTACCTTTGTTCCTTATAATTGAAAAAAAAGTTATATTCTACCTTTTGCAGGTGAGGAAACCACAGCTGGAGTTTGAATGGCATGTCAAAGACCATAAGCCTGATAAGTAACAAATTAAAACTTTGAGCTTGGTTTTATGTCAAACCCGGAGATCCTGTGGTCAGTCTTCCTACCTGCTTCCTCAAAGAGGCTGAGATTGTCTCCTTGTTCTCATTTTCCCTTTCTTGATTAGTAGTGTGCATATTAGTACATTTACTGTGTGTTTTAATACATTTAGTAGCCAATTAGATTTTCTCTTGTGTGAAATTCTCATTTTTTATCTTGATCTTTGGAACATTTTCATTGATTTGTTTGTCTTTGTATCATTTAATCATATGGTTCCTTATAGACTCTATGAATTAATAATTTACATTAATATCACTTACAGGCTATTTCTTTGTATGAAACATATTCTCTGCAGTGGCTTTGAATAAAAATATATATGATTTAACATTAGTATTATCAAATATAATCCCTTATAATTGGTACAAATTGAGTTTTAAGAAATCCTTTCCTCTCCCAAGCTTATTAAGGTAATATTCTATTTAGCCTGTGGAATGTTTAAAGTTTTTCATTTCCCTTTAAAGATTTGATATGATAATTGATTAATTAAAGATTTGGTATAAAAATTCATTTTTATACATAGTGAAAGGTAGGGATCAGTTATCATGGTTTCAATTTATCAAAGGAACAATTATCTTGAAATCATCTTGGTGAATCCTTTTGCTATTGATCGTTGATTTGATTATCTCTGTTGATATCAGTTTTCCATATATCGACACTTTTGTTTTCTGGACCCTACTTGATTCATACATTTATTTGTCTAGTGCATTTTCAAAACCATATATCCAATATGGGATAGTCTATGACCTATCTTGATATCTGGCAAAGCAAAATCTTCTCAACTGACATTTTTTAAGTAATATCTTACCTGTATTGGCCTATTGTTTCTCCATATAAATTGTAAAAAGAACTAGAATTGCAAAAACAGATGGTGAAAGGGCTGGCTTGGAATTCCCAGACTTTTCTGCTTTTTGTTTACCCCACTGAAATCTAAGGCCAAGAAATGCAGCAGGTTGAACATTTTGTCCCACAATTTTCTCCCAATTCCATCACTAAATTTATTACTTCTTAATTAAAGCTTAACATGTGTTATCTATTTATAAGCAAGTCTTATTAAAACATAATTACTAAACCACTAAGGGTTAATATACTTTTAGAAAAGAAAGTCAGTTTCCATATTTGCATATAAACCCTCTTTTTGTAATGGAATTATAACAAAAAAATTTAGATGCCTATGCTATGTACCAACCAGCAGAAAGCATACATAATGGCCAAAGTTACAATTTGAGTTTCAGAGTAAATATTGATAGTATCAGATTATAGCCCTTAGAATTGAATCAATATCTGTTTTCTATAATAAACAAAAATAACTTCATAAATAGATATATAGAGCATAAGGAAAAACTTCCTCAAAGAAGAATGCCAACAAATGAATGTAGAAAAATGAGAGAGAAATCAATATGAGCAAACCCACAATAGTAATAATTGTTGCAGGCAAGATTCACTAATGGACTTCGAGTTTCCAGTACAGTATGCAAGGGACATAGAAGTTACCACTCCATATTAATGCTGATCAAACTAAATATATATATATATATATATAAAATTATCAAATATTTACAGACTATTAGAGATCTCATAAATTTTTCAGTGAAATATATTGAAATGGTATTAGATATTATTTTTATATAATATAAAATATTATAAAACAAAAATTAATGTTCAATAAAAATGAACAAATAAAAATGTAAAAGAAAATAAAATATTGAATAAAATGGTAAAATTTAGAAAATTAGTTACCAAAATAAATTAAATTAAATATTAATTTTTTTAAAGCAAGATGACTTCTGAGACCCATCAAAGACATAACATCACAGGGAAAAGGAATCATTTTGAAATACTGCAGAAAAATTTGTTCTTTTTAGTGAGATTTGCAACACTAGTAAGAAAATCTGAATCTGCTTTGGTTTTATCAGAGACTTCTTTCCCTGTGACCAAGAAAATGTCCAAGTCTATCTTCCTCCAACCATTTTGTTGCACTTAGATGAAAAGATAAAAACATCAACTGAGCAAAGCACTAGTAAAGTTCACAGCCCATGGCCCGGGCTCCTTAAAAGACAGAGCTCTGATCATGCAGCTATAGAATACAGATCATTAAAGCTCTGCTAGAAGAATTCCTGTTACCCAGTATATTTTTTAAAAAATTACTGGGCATACTAAAAGATTAACAACACAGTGTGCAGAGAACAAATGAACACTTATCCAAACTAGGGTCAGATATGGTAGACTACTGGAATCATGAGAATGGTTTTAAATGATGATTAATGTGCTAAGGCTGTAATGGAAAACATAGCCAACCTGCAGGAGCAGATGAATAGTATAAACAGAGGTAGACATTGGAACAAGAATCAAAAAGATCTCTAGCATTTGTCAGAGATCACAAATACGGTGGTGGAAATGAAGAATTCCCTCGATGGACTCATTCACAGAATGGATGTAGTCAGAGTCTCTGGGCTCAAGCTCAACAAGAAATGTACTCTCTACTTGACTTATGTAACCATAACCCCTCTGTACATCACCTTGAAAATAAAACTAAAATTTAAAAAGGTTGTTGGACTTAAGAATATGACAATATATAAACCTTTAAACCTGAAAAGTAAATAAACACAAACACATGAGGATTCCAAGAATGTAAAACTAAAAGAGATGAAAATATATGTGATGAGAATATCTGAATAAGAACAAGAGAGGGGGGAATTGATATGCATCTATGTGGAAATGGAGAGAGAGAGAGAGAGAGAGAGAATCCTTCTTTATGTCCTTTTCACTTTATTAAGGCTGTAATCCCATTTTAGCAAGACAGAGCCTTCATGAGTTCATCACTTCTCAAAGGCTTCATGGCTTAATGCTGTTGCACTGAGGGGTTTCAACAGGAATTTTGGAGACACACAAACATTTAAACCATAGCACTTCACCCCTTCTACCTAAAATCCTATCTTTCATAAGCAACATATTTTCCAGCATCATCTCGGAAGTCTGTACTCCAACATGTGTTCCACATATCATGTAAACTAGATATGGATGAGACTCAAGATGAGATTCATTCTGAGAGAAGTTTCCCTCCAAACTGTGAACCTGAAAAATTGAACAGGTCATATGCTTCCAAAAGACAATCCAGGATGGGTGTAGGAGAGACATCCCATTACAAAACAAGAGGGAGAAACTGGAAGGTATGATAGGTCCCAAGTAAATCCAAACGTAACTGGACAAACAGTCGATCTTAAGACTCCAGACCACAATTTTTCACCCCACACTGGGATGGAGAAGATATGTACTATATATCTGCATTTGGCTCCTTTCATATTCTCCAATCACATCAATTTTCCTAAAAAAATGACACTATTGTATTCTTCATGGCTTCATAATGCTCCATTATGTAAATAATACCACATTTCCCTTACCATTGCTCCATGGATAGCTGCTTAGGCTGACATCGTAACAGCTACTGTGTATACTGCAGTGAGAAAACATTTTTTAAATATATACCTAGCAAGCACTGCTGCCCAATTTAAAAATAACCCTGAAACCTTAATTAACTTGAAAAGATACACAAATGACAGATAAACATTTTTAAAAAGGTGCTGTACATCATATGTCATCAGGAAAAACGTATATGAAATCAACGATGTGAGAGATGCTACCACACATAGATTAGAATAGCCAAAATCTAGAACAAACACGATGAGGCAATGGACCATTGGGAATTTCCATTATTGTTGGTGGGAAAAAAAATGGTACAGCTGATCTTAACTGGTGAGACCTGAAAGCAATTGTATCTTTCAGCAGGTGCATAGATTCCAACAATGGAATATTAAAGTACTAGAAATGAGTGAACCAAGACTTTGTTGAAAGACTTGAAGTTGTATTTTCAAGTGAAAGAACTCAGTCTGAGAAGAAGACTACATAGGATATTACTGCAACTAGATGACATCCTGGAAAAGATAGGAAGAAGGGATGGAAGAGTAGGCAAGCGAAGGATTTTTAGGACATGAAACAATTCTATATGTTATTTATGTACTAGTGTGAATTTCCTGGCTTGTTCATTGTGCTAGGGTTATGTAAACTGTTATATTAGATGAAGCTAGAGGCTGCTAGGTGGAAGGGTGGACATTAACTGTAATCGTTTTACAAATGTTCTGTATGTTTAAAATTCAATGAAAGAAGTTTTAAAGAAAAACATTGTGTTTGTTATGTTTAGTACCTGCTGTAGTATATAGAGTTTCTTAAATCAGTGTGTGGAGGAGTGGAAGGGGTTGCATGTTTGTGTCTGGGTGTTGTTCCTGAGATGCTGAGGGGGGGGGGGTGTTTGTTTTGTTTCGTTGTTTTTTTGTTTTTTTTTTTCAAGGCTGGCACTCTTACCAATTGAGCCACAGCTTTACTTCTGGCTTTTTGCTGGTTAATTGGAGGTATGTTTCATGGATTTTCCTGCACAGGCTGGTTTCAAACCCTGATCCTCACATCTCAGCCTCCTGAATAGCTAAGATTACAGGCATGAGCTACCAGTGCCTGGCTTCCTGAATCACTTTATCCACCATATTCGAAAATTTGAAACTCAACTTTTCGTGTTTTAAGGCATTTTTATCAGCTTTCACTTGTAGGCTATTTTGAGATATCCTCCTTTGCCTGCTATAATTTAAGAACATGTTCTTTTTTTCTATATATTCTATCTCCTACAGATTCCATTTTAATTTTAGCTTCTTAAGCTTCTCCTGCTATTCTTTTATACTCTCCTTCTTTAATTACCTGAGTAAAATCTAGTGCTAACTCTGTTAAGATTAGGGCTAGAAGATGTGGATCTGCAATCCCATTTTATCTCTTATAATTGTGTTCCTCTTGGCACACACGATACCTAGCCACTGTGGAATGGGAAAAATAACACTGGCCCCAGTGCTTTCTCTTATCTCTCCAGAAGTTATGAAGATCAATTCTTGTCCCCTGGACTCCTGACATCATACCCCTTCCTCTGACTTTTCCTTCCCAAATTCATTCTTCAATTCACTGCTGAAAAATTAGTACTTTGCAGAGGTGTTGACTGTTGTTCCTTTCTGGAAAGATATGCATTTTCTTTGGCCATTAAGTTCTCTCACCTGATTTTAAGTAATCTATATACTAATGATCAAGAATTGAAGCCTACATTATCAGATCTTGTTCCCAAATCCCACTAGGACTTATCTGAGCAGCTTCATCTATTATGTATCCCTATCAGGCTGGGTTATAAGCATCTCACAAAAACATGTTCTGAACTGAATTCTTCACTGCCTTCAAAAACTTCTCTCTGGCCAGGAGCTGGTAGCTCATGCCTGTAATTGTAAATGCTCAGAAGGCTGATAGTTGAAAATCATAGTTTAAAACCAGCCCAAGAAGGAAAGTCCCTGAGACTCTTATCACTAATTAAATACCAAAAAGTCAGAAATAGAGAGGTGGCTCCAATGGTATATGCCAGCCTTGAACAATAAAAGAAGAAAGAAAGAAGGAAAGAAAGACAGAAAGAAAGAAAATGAAGAAGAGAAAGAAAGGGAGAAAGAAAGGGAGGAAGGAAGAGAAGAAGGAAGAGAGAGAGGAAGGAAGGAAGGAAGGAAGGAAGGAAGGAAGGAAGGAAGGAAGGAAGGAAGGGAGGGAGGGAGAGACAGAAGGGGAATGTAGGGAAGGGGAGAAATAAGCAACTATCTAGATAGACATGTCTTATTTGCTAACAAGAAAGAAAGAAGGAAAGAAAGACAGAAAGAAAGAGAATGAAGAAGAGAAAGAAAGGGAGAAAGAAAGGGAGGAAGGAAGAAAGGAAGGAAGGGAAGGAAGGAGGGAGGAAGGAAGGAAGGAAGGAAGGAAGGATGGAAGGAAGGAAGGAAGGAAGGAAGGAAGGGGAGCCAAGGGTCTGAGTTCAAGCCCCAGTAACAGAAAAAAAGATTGATTAAATAGTGTAAACACAACAGAACACACCATTCTAATGCAGCAAATTAGTATCTACTAATATAGACGATATCCTTCCCCATATTAATTGTTTTTTTATTGTGAAAATACTGTACAGAGGGGTTAGAATTACATGGGCAAGATAATGAGTGCATTTCTTATCAAGCATTGTTGCCTCCTCCTTTGTTTCCCCTTCCCATCCCTTCCCATCCTCCCCTCGGCCCTCCACCCAATCCTCCTCCCTCCCCCCCCACCAAAGTTGTAAAGTTCGTTTTTCTACATAACAACTTGTACATCTCATTGTTGCAATGGATTCACTTGTATCCCTATTTAAACGATTTGTTTTTTCCCTTCCCCTCCACAAATTATACCGACATCAAATAAAGTGAAAGCAAGGGTTATACCAGGGGGGAAGGACATACAAAGCAACAAAGAAATAATCTTATAAATGTGTTAGAAACAATCGCATGAAAGAATAAAACATTTGAATTCATATCTTAGGGTTTATTTCCCTAACATCAACTTATCTGACCTTTTCTGCTTGACTCAGACATTAATACTAGTTATTGCAAATAAGGAAAACCATGGGACCTATGTTTCTTTGGGCCTGGTTTACTTCATTTAATAGAATTTTTTCAAGCCTTTCCATTTCCTAACAAATGGGGCAATATCATTCTTTCTGATGGAGGCATAGAATTCCATTGTGTATATATACCATATTTTCTTGATCCATTCATCTACTGAGGGGCATCTGGGTTGGTTCCATATCTTAGCTATGGTAAATAATGCTGCAATAACATAGTTGTGCTGGTAGCTTTAGTGTGGTCTTGTTTGTAAATATTTGGATAAATGCCCAAAAGTGGATTGCTGGGACATAGGGGAGCTCTATGTGGAGTCTTTTGAGGAACCTCCATACTGCTTTCCAAATTGGTTGAACAAGTTTACATTCCCACCAACAATGCAGTAGGGTTCCCTTCTGCCCACATCCCCTCCAGCCTCAGTTGTTATTAGAGTTCTTGATTATATCCATTCTAACTGGGGTGAGGTGGTATCTCAATGTTGTTTTGATTTGCATTTCTTTTATGGCTAGGGAGGTTGAGCATTTCTTCATGTGTCTATGGGCCATCCTTCTTTCCTCTTCAGAGAAGTTTCTCTTTAAGTCTTTAGCCCACTTATTTATTAGGCAGTTGTTTCTTTGAGGATTTGTTGTTGGGGGATTTAAATTTTTGAGTTCCAGTATATTTTAGATATGAGACCCTTGTCCGTTGTATGGCTAGTGAAGAGCTTCTCCCAATCCGTGGCCTTTCTATTGATCTTGCTAGCTATGTCCTTTGCCATGCAGAAGCTCTGCAATTTCATGCAATCCCATTTGTCCAACCTTTCTTTGATTTGTTGTGTTTCTGGGTCTCTATTAAGAAAATTTCGGCCTGTGCCAAGGAGACCTAGGGTTTCTCCATTCCATCCTGTAATGTTTTCAGAGTGTCTGCTTTGACTCCGAGGTCTTTGATCCATTTGGAGTTGATTCTGGTGCAGGGTGATATATAAGGATCTAGATTTAGTTTTCTACAAGTAGTTAACCAATTTTGCCAGCACCATTTACTGAAGAGGCTGTCTTTCCTCCATTCTATTTTTTTAGCTCCCTTATTGAAGATTAGGTGGCTATAGGTCTGTAGGTTCATTTCTGGGTTTTCAATTCCATTGGTCCTGAGGTCTGTTCTTGTGCCAGTACCAAGCTGTTTTGATTACTATGCCTTTGTAGTAGAGTTTGAAATTTGGTATTGATATTCCTCCAGCACTGTTCTTTCTCTTATGGATCGTTTATGCTATTCGGGGTCTTTTATTGTTCCATATGAATTTTTGGATTGCCTCCTCTATTTCCTTGAAGAATGAGGTTGGAATATTGATAGGTATCGCATTGAATTTGTAGATAGCCTTGGGAAGTATTGCCATTTTCACGATGTTGATCTTTCCAATCCAGGAGCATGGGAGTTTTTGCTACTTTCTAAGTTTTGTTTTGATTTCCTTTTTCAAGTTTTTAAAGTTTTCATCATAGAGCTCCCCATATTAATTGTTAAGCAGGTATAATAGATGTATGATATGCTTTATTTATAGAACAAATTTGAGCCCATCTCTCTTTAACTTAATTCTTTTAAATGTTCTAAATAATCTACAAAACAAACTTTTGGGGGGTATGTCACTGGCTTTCTTATAATTAGCTCTATCTGGTCTCTCTTTCTCTCTCTCTCTCTCTCTCTCACACACACACACACATGCACACACACACATGCACACACACACACACACACCATATTTCAGACCTCTATGCACATTCTACACCATCATATGTCCTCAGCCCAACTTCTCTCCCTGATCATCTTCGAATACGTTCTCAAGACCCATATTTTCCAAGGAGATTTCCCAGTGTCCACCTTCCTACAAACAGAATTCACTGTTCTTCCAGGGGCTGGTGTCTCACTACTCTGATTCTAGCTATTCGGGAGGCTGAAAGTTTTGAAGCCAACCCATTCAGATAAATTTTTTCTTTTCTTTTTTTTATTATTGTGAAAATACCATACAGAGGGGTAACAATCACATGATCAAGATAATGAGTACTTTCTTATCAAGCATTGTTGCCTCTTCCATTCAGATAAATTTGAGAGACTTTTATTTCCAATTACTGTAACCAGCAAAATGCCAGAAGTAGAACTGTGGCTCAAGTGGTAGAGCTCTAGCCTGAGGGAAAAAAAGCGCAGGGGACAGTGCCCAGGCCCTGAGTGCAAGACCCAGGAAAAAGTAACATCAGTAATACTTTAAAGACCTTCTTTATCACACTGTTCATGCTCATGGTTTTGTACATGCAATCTGTGTACAAATCTGTTCACACAAGCACTCAATATGAATTGTACTTTTCAGCACATAATTCAGACATGATCACTCAGGAATTTTCCAGCCAGGAATCCATCAAGAAATTAATGAAGGTTGTGTGCTGTTGGTCCTTCCTGTTCATTGTCATTTTATCTTCCCCAAGTGACTTATCTGTCCAACCAATTCTTCCTTGTCCTTCAGCTAATTCATTTATTCCCCCAGAAGGCCTGTAAAAACACTCAGTTGTCTGATGGATATTTGATTTCTATACCATTGATCAAACAAATCCTTAATATCTTTCACAAATTTTTTAATTGTCTTCAAATTTGAGGTGATTGTTACTGATTGGACTGCTTGTTGCTTGTGGGTTTGGGCTTACTGGCTAGAGAGGCAAGTTGTCACTTGTTACTATTTAATTTTTATTTTCCTGTATTTAAAACCAGGATGTTAGAATACAACTAAGGCCACTGATAAGAATGTGCTGTTCACTGGGGTTTCATATCAGTCTTCAGCCTCTGGATTCTTCATCAGAGACTGGGGAACTCGAGGCTACAAGGGTTGTCTCCTTGCTGATATGGCCTGGATCTCTGGAGGTTTCATGCTAGGTGTTTTATGCTTTAGATATAATTTTTCAAAATGATTGTCTCTGAGGTTCTCTGGCAGTGTATTTCTATGGCAGGCATTTGCTTTCCTCAAATGAGTGCTGTAAAATCCCAGCCACGACGGTAGATTCTTAAATCTTCATCTCTCTCAGGGAAAAAAAAATGGCTGCTGGGTCTCTTCAAAATCACAATCTTCTGGGTCATTCCTCAGTTCCTCAGTTAGGTAGAGCTGAAATTTGTCCCATTAGGGCAAGACATGGGGACTTCCTGTATCCAACTTTGATGCTGCCCACTGCTGGAGCATATTGGAAAGGTGTCAGTCTCTTCTTCCCAGGATTAAGTGAATTACATGAGGGTAACAAGAACATGGTTTCCTCCACTCTCATTGTACTTTTCCTTATAATATATCTTACTCCACCTGTTCTCACTCTCCTCCACCAACCCCACACACACTCAGCACCCAGGGAATACACACACACACACACACACACACACACACACACACACACACGACACAATTTAGAGCATTATTTTGAAGCTCTTGCACCATCTACTCTTCTGTGAGCTGATACCTTTTCTTCCTTCAGTCCACAGAACTATTTCCTTCCTTAAAAACAACTTGCCTGGGGGAAAAAAACCTGCCAGCTGTTATCCTCTTCCAAAATTATCTATTTATACTTTTATTTATAAATATGCTACCATTACTTAATGCCTCTGGGCACATTTGCAAACTTAAAAAATGCAAGTAAGAAGTAAAGAAATACTTTGAAAACTGTGGTTGGTTGTTTAAAAGAGAGAACAAAGGATGTGGCCTCTGCTTCCGTTAACCTTCAGGCAGCATCTAAATATGCAGATGATCATTGTTCTGTGACCAACCCAGAAGGAATCCTAAACCAACACCATGAACTAGCTCTAAGGGGCTGATGCTTTTCCTGTGGGAAAAGAATGACATCCTGGAAGCTCAGTAACTCTAGTGCTAGAACTCAGCTCTGTGCTTCTAAGTTATTCTATATTCTGTAACACAAGCTCAGTAGCATAATAAAATAAATATATATGAATACTCAATAAATAAGCAATTGTTTGCTTAACATAAATACCCATTTACTTCCCAGCTCAATGATATTACTCCCTCTCTCTTTCTCTCTCTCCCTCTCTTCAACTCTCTCCTCACTCTCTTTTTGTCTCTCTCTGTCTGTCTCCTTCTGTCTCTCTCCCTTCTCCTTCTGTCTTTGTTTCTATTTTTCTCTCCCTCTCTCTGTCTCTCGCTGCCTGTCTCACTCTTTATGTGTCTCTCTTCCTTCCCTTTCCTTGCTTGTTTATTCTTTTTAAGTACACAAGTTTTGCTCTCTGATCAGAGTACTTGTATGTTTTGGATAATCTGTGAGATAATGGAAACACATTTGTGTCTACTAGACAGGCTTTCGGATTCAGATTTACAAATTAAAAGCTACAAAATGTGCAGTGCATTTGGAAAAGACAAATTCGGCATGAAAATCTAGATTCCTGTGAACTACAGCTGATACATTCTAAGGCATTCACTCGGTGAGTCCAGCTAACAGGATAAATATATGTCATCTCTTAGAAAATACATATATCTTTTAGGAGGAAAAAAAGTGAGTGTGTACATATATTTATCAGTAATCTTAAAGCAGGGAGGAGGTTCAACATAATTCAACAAGAATCTACCACATTGCTGGGCCCAGGGGCCAAGACCTAGCTACACGGAAGGCAGAGATTGGGAGTCCATGGCTGGAGGTCAGAGTGAGCATAAAAATTTAGGAGACTTCATCTCAATCATGGTTGAGCACAGTGGCTGGTGCCTGCCAACCTAGTGACAAGAAAAGCACAAATAGCAAGATTACAGTACAGGCCCTGCAGGCATAAAACTAAACCCTATGTTGAAAATAACCAATATGAAAAGGAACTGGCAGAGTGGCTCCTAGGGTAGAGCACTTGCTTAGCAAACACAAGGTCCTGACTTCAAATCACAATATGGTAAAAAAAATAAATAAATAAATAAATCTATTACAACTTACTCCTTAATGAGCTCTTACAATGAGGAATAAAAGAAGCAAACAATAAGATTTCTTCCTTAAAGCACTTTCAGTCCCACTAGTAGACAAATGTACAATTCTATCTACAAGTATCCGGCAGGTATATCTAGCCATGGAAGAGGAAAGTTGCAGAACACGCATAGACATTTTGAAACATATCCTCTGTGAAAACAATAGGAGACCACTTATTGATCAGAATCTAAGAACACTTTGATAGTGAACAGCTTCCTGTTGCCCTGGGACAACAGGAATAGTCTGGCGCCTAGAAAATCTAGATGTATGGTGACTCCCAGCCTCGAACCACAAGTGAGACCAAACACCATCTTCTGAGGGTTACTCCTGGGCAGAACAGCCCTAGCTAACACATTGTTATGGAGCTTATGCACCCAGGGATCTGAAGTCAAGAGGAAGGTGGAGGAGAGAGACAGCAACAGAGCCTGGAGCCATACTTTCTCTCCCCTTCCCCACTTTCTACTGATGATTTCTCTTCAAAAATTCCTAGCTCTTCCATCTGTATTGCTAGTCATGCATGATTTTTGGAGCCTGTATACCTCCTCAGCCTCTGACCTTTGACTGTCCCCACCCCAGACCAAATAGAAACAGAGCAAGATTGCCTATACTTGCCCCTCCACCAAATGTAAGAGCAAGTCGGTTCTGACTGGCTGAGATTATCACACTTAATTCATAGTTGACAAGATCACCACATTTTATTCCAACTCCTCAGACAAAAGCTTGGTAATCAGTAGCTTTGGGTATATTCTCCAACCATCATCAGCCCTAGCATCTTTTCAACAGAACAAAAGAGATGGTAGCTATGTCTAGAAGCAGGAGGATAGCTTATGGATAATGACTATTATTGCCCTCTCTTAACTCAGAAAAACCTCTCCAAAGCAGCCATCAAATATTCTAGACTATTTATAGTAGTTTACTTTCCCAGTGTACAATGTTTTAAACTAGAGGAATAAATTTCAAGTGTCTAATGTAATTCAGTGTCTATAGAATCCTCTTTTTCTTTTTTTTGTGGTACTTGATTTGAACTTGAGGCTTCAACATTTGTTAAGTTGGTACAAAACTCCAATCCTGTTTTTGAAGTTATTTTGGAGTTAGAGTCTTGCTTCCCATCTGGGCATGGACCTGGGCTGCAATTCACCTACTACTTTAGATTTCTCTTTGTTACTGATATTGCAAGCATGTGCCACCACACTCACTTTCCCTCTGCCGAGATGAAGTCTTGTGAACTTTTCTGCTGAACTGTAATTCTCCCAGTCTCAACCTTCCACCTGGCTGGATGAGACAGTATGCACCACTGTGCTCAGCTATGGATTGTGAAGGGGGTCTAATGAACTTTACTGCCTTGGCTGGCCTCAAACTGGAATCCTCCTCTTCTCAGCCTCCCAAGTTGCTAGGATTAGAGGTGTGAGTCACTGATGCCCAGGTTTGGATTCCTGTTTGTGAAAGCATATCTGTATTTCCCTTTTTTTTTTAACAAACTTATTTCACAAAGATTTATGTGAGATCACGGTTCAATACAATTGGAGATAGACAGTGATAACAATGAGAGAAACTTGAAAAATCACACCCCTGGCAATTATTCATTCATTCATGGAATCCTGTAGGAAGGCCAACACAGGGCAGATCCTGGGCATTCAGTGAGTGAGACGTGATCCCCTGGCTTTCACAGAACCATGCTATATTGAAGATGCCTTTGAAGAAGACCAATAGTTTCATCTACAAGGGAGGGTTAAAGGTCTCTCAAAGAAGATGAATCAGGAGCTATGACAGGCCTGAAGGCAAGAGTACCAGTGGAGAATTAGGGCTAAAGGAAGCTGACCCTGGTCAGGGAGAGGGGACAGCTCAGGAGAAGAGTTCCTGCTCAGAACTAGCAGAAGAAAAAGAAAAGACATTCTCATTGCAGGCTCCAACCCTGCACTACTACTTACATTAGTCATATGCTTCCATAAGTTAAGTGCAAGACAAAACTTTAATAACAATGAGAAAATCAATACACTTCTGAAGGAGTCTAAATGAGCCCCTTTTTTTTGGTTTAAGCTTCTCCATGCAGCAATGTGTATTTCATTTTCTTAACTCTCGGTGTTAATACCTGGGCAGAATACTAATTGGCAAGAGACCACTCACCAAGTGCATGGCCAGCATTAGGACCTGCTTGCTATGCATTGAGAGCAGCAGAGCACTTAATCTCCCTGACAATTCTATGATGTTGGCAACTATTTCTAATCTGCATTACAATATGAGCAAACTCAAACACAGACAGGTTAAATCACTCCTCCAAAGTCACACAGCTAGCAGACTGAGAGGACTTGGGCTTCAAATAAAGGCAATGTAGCATCCTCGTCGGAGTGCCCAACCCCTGTGTTGTATTGCCTTCATGTCAAGGTGATAAAGAACAAGTAAAGTTTCCCATGAGCAGTGCTTTCCTCTTCCAAGAAAACACAAATATACAATACCATTGAGCACTTCAATGTAAAGAGGAAAGAGAGGTGTCATTTTATGACCCTTCATTATTAACTGAAATATTTTAAACACAAGATATTTTCTGGTACTTCTCAAATTATTTGGCTATTGTCAGAGAAGCTTCAAATATATAGACATGTGTGTGTGTGTGTGTGTGTGTGTGTGTGTGTGTGTCCATATATTTGAATACGTTTTTTGTTTTGTCTTGTTTGTGCCAGTGCTAGGACTTGAATTCAGGGCTGGGTGCTCTCCTTTAGCTTTTTCAGTTGAAGCTGACACTTTACCACTTGAACCACAGCTCTACTTTTGGCTCATTGGAGATAAGAGTCTAAGCCCAGCTAGCTTTGAGCCATGATCCTCAGATCTCAGCCTCCTGAGTAGCTAGGATTACAGGCATGAGCCACCAGTGCCAGGCAGTTGAATGAATTTTGAGGAAGGGGAAGGATGAATTCTAGAATACTAGCCTCAGACCAGGCCTAGTGGGTTTCACCATGAAAGAACTTTGGTGTCCAGAAAATAAGAACCGAAAGGCAAGGAAGGAGGGAGGGAGAGATGGAATGAGGGTGGGAGGGAAGGAGAGAGGGATGGATGTTGGAGCAGAGGATTTTTCAAAGAAGTCTAGAAAGGTGATGAAAGCAAAGTCTGAGCACGTAAGATTTTTCTCTGGTGTCTAAATCATATACAACTCTCATACAAATCAAGAAATAATTGAGTATTACCTTTCTAACCCTTTGATATTTTGGAAGAACAAGGCAATCTGTTGACACGTGCAAAAGATACTCTCTATTGTATCTCAAAAGAAGTTGTGTTTGTGGAATTGTTGGGGGGAGGTTGGCATGATATCAAGGTAATTTTCCTACCTGGATTAAATTCTGTTTTAAAAAAATTATGCTGGTCCTGAGACTTGAACTCGGGGACTATATGGACTGTCCCTGGGCTCTTTTTATTCTCAAGGCTAGCACTCTACAACTTGAGCCATAGCTCCATTACCAGCTTTTTGGTGGGTAATTGGAGATAAGAACCTCACGGCTTTGAACCACAATCCTCAAATCTCATCCTCCTGAGTAGCTAGGACAAGTATGAACCATTCTTCTTGGGTGGTGAAAATCCTGTGTAGCAATTGTGGTCATGTTAATATAAACACATTGCCCAGATATAAACTTTTCTAAGCTATACATCGAACTCACCAACTTCCCACACACTAGAAAGATCTGACTCAACAACCGATACTCTGTATCTACGCTTCTGTGAATAACAACAATATTAATAAGAATGGCATCTACCTAAAATTCAAGCTGTTTTTTATATATGACTAGTTATACACATTATGGTGATTGTCTTCATTTTGGAGATAAACTGTAAGATGTTGTGACAAGATTATTGTGGATGTGTGAATTGTCCAAGGTCAAACTTGTGACAGAACAGAGTATTCCTGCCTAAGGTCAGCCTTCACAGAAAACTACAAAAATGAGTCTGACTCCATTTCTTTTCTCCCAGTTTATTTCTCCCTCAAAGGACCTTTCAGGATTATAGTTGTTCATGCCTGTAATCCTAGCCACTCAAGAGTGTGAAACATGAAGGGTTGTGTTTCAAGGCCAGCCCAGGTAGAAAACTAGCCAACAAAAAGTCAGACTGGCTCAAGTAATAGGAGCACCAGGTGTGAAGGAAAAAGCCAAGCAACAAGTGCAAGTTTAAAGCCCAGAACAAGATAGTCTTCCAGTATCAAGGAGTTTTCTCCTACCTGATCTTCTTTATTTCATTTGACAGCCAAAAAAATTACCCTACTCACAAAATTCTTGAGAATACAATGCCAAGCAAGGATGTTATAGGGTAAAATTCAATTTCAAACACTTAAAATATCTGCTCCACTAACCTTTGTAATGCTTCTGACTCTTCCTCAGATTCTCCAAAACACCAGCCTTTCTTAGTTTCCCAAGACGTTGGGTTGGTAACTGAGTTATCAATGCATTTGGCAAGCGTGATTTGCACACAGAACCAGGGCTGCTGAACCTCTTGTAATTAAGCAGGAGAACCCCACATGACCCCAAGTGTCAATCCTCAAATTACTAGGTGTGACTACTGTCAAGACTTACAACAAAGGATACCTGGTTCTACTGCTAGGAAATTCAGAAGTAGCAAATCACTTTTAAATTTGGTTTTGTTTCCTTGGTAAAAACCTCACCTGGCTGTTGAATGCATATTATTTCCCTAAGCATTGGTTTGCATGGGTGCAAGTTACCATGACAACCCACTTCAGTGTATACTACAGATACCAAGGATCTCCTGGAAAAAAAATGGATTCCAAGCTTCAAGAAAAATCAGCCTATCATATTGAGGACATTCTCTGCCTGCTAAATCCCCCTTTCCTGTCTCCCCTGCTTTGCCAATAGACCTCAGGTTCTCAGACTCACGCGGCTGAGTTTACACTATATTGAGTTGTGTAATATGTTACGTAGTGAAGATGTTTCCTTGGGCTGTATAACCCTTGTATATCTTGAAGCTTTTTCCTCTTCTCCAGAGATCAAGAGACAGAGTGGCAAGCAATCAGACCATAATACTTTGATTTCCCTGTTTTTAGGCAGCAACAAGACAATCCTGGCTACTCTCACTGTAAGTTGTTCCTCTGTTGTGAATGGGTTTATTTTCTGCTCTGAGTGTTCCTGTTTCCAACTGCTTTACATTTTAGATTGGCTCCAGACACTGCTGGTATGAACTACTGGAAGCAAAATTAAATTCAAGATTGCCTATTTTTATACAACCAGGCGCCTGTAGGGTTTGTTCCTTTTCGAGTCAACCAAAGATACTTTCATTTGTCATTGTGTACTAACCATTGTTTCCTGCCTACAAAAAGCTGAATTAAACTTTATCATCCCACCCAAAAATTCAAGAAACATGAATTCTAGATATTTTATTCATGCCAAAGGTGAGGGTATGTTCTTCTGGTAAGGAGTGTTGCTAGGGGTTCAACTGTGGATGATGCTGAAGCGAGAGACTAGGGATATGTTGGGCAGGCTATAATAAACAACTGGCTGAAACACTACTGGAAGAATGTTCCAGAAGGAGCCCTTTCAGAACCTTCTCTGAGATTCTCCAGAATCCATCTACATGTCCTTCTGTTTGCTTCTAGCCAGTGTTACCAATGAGTATTTTTCCACCATCACTGTTGCTTGGTCATGAGTTTTGCTTTCCCTGAATCCATCTGTATCCATCTAAAAAGAGAAGAGTTTGTTTTAGGTTTTGCTTTTCTCACATTAATAGTCCAGGCATTTATGGAAATGACTCCTCTCCTGCTTTTGTCATCTTGAGTTTGTCCTCAGAAGTGGTGCCAGTACCTCACTTTCCCATTTTCCTACCATCACTTCCCCAGACACAACAGTGTGTCTGCAATGATTTTCCAAATATATTCTCTAAAGAGTTGTCACAGTTCTCTCTGGGTCTCTAAACTGTAGAACTTCCCAGATAACAATCTACTTAAATCTTTACAGTGGATCCCTGTTTCCCATAGGGTATACTCCAGACTCTCCTATGCCTTCTTCCTGTTTTCCTTACTTGCTCCAAATTCAGCAAGATAGAAATGTTGGGGTTAACCACCTTTCTTCCTACTTCTAACTCTACACCTAGACTCAAGATAGACCCCCAAATCCAGGATGGTTTCCTTAGCCTTATTCTTTTCTTGCTTGTCTAACTCATCCCCAACCGCTGTAAACTCCCCAGGTTCCCTCACTGAGTATCGCCAGTCCTTTCAGCTGCATTAGTGCTTATATCGATTATTCCACTTTATTCATCGTGATAAAATTATCTCTGTGCATGTTTGCCTCCCCATTAGATCGTAATAATAGGAAATGGCTTATTCATCTTAGAATTCCATCTGTGGACTTAATGAATTCATGAAGCATGCAAATGAATCCAATAAAAGCATGGACTCAGATCCCTGCCTCTACCAATAGGGCTCCTTCAGAACCCTGGGGCTTCAGTCCATATCCTCCATCCTGAGCAGCAAATGGGTCCAAGCATGTGGGGACATTGCTTAGGTACCCATGCCTAAATAGTAAAGAGAGACATCCCCGAATTATTCCAGCATGGCCACAGGCTGCTCTAGTCCCTGTGAAACACAAACATGACCCATTCTGCCTCAGTAGGACCCCTTTTCCAGCATGGATCCTTAAAACCACAGAAGGTTCTGTGTCACTCAACCTGCTGTAAATTCTTCAGTGTCACAGGACAAAGTCCACCAAAATCCACTAGGACTCCAAGGTCTATCACATTCTGTCCTCAATATAATTTTCTAGCATTTTCTCTGTCTCTTCCTCTACACAAACCCTCTGTCTCTCCCCAGATACTACGGTAATGCTCTTTTGTTCTCAAAAAAAAACAAAAACCAACAATCCCAGGTTCTTTATCATCAGTTAAAAGTAATCCTAGCCATTCTTGAGGTCTCAGCACTGAAACTTCCATTACAGTGTGGTCCCTTCAAAGTCCTAACACACTTAGGCTTTACATGAAGTTCACATTATGTCTTAATACTTGCAGAGCTCTTCATGAAATACTCTTTATTTTGGCTGCATTTTCCAAATATAGATACCATGTCAACAATCAAATCAGAAATTCATAGAAGTTAACATCATGTATTTATATTTTTATGTTTTGTCATGACTTTAACCCTTACAAGAAAATAATAAACATTTGATAATGTTTGGACTCCATTCAGAAAAAAATTCAAATTAAGTTAAATCTTCATATATAATCTGAAATGACTTCTATTAATCTAACTTTTTCATCCAGTCAGATATTTTTCTTCTCCTTTTTTTTACTGTATATTAATTATATAAAATAACAGGTCTCACTGACATTTTCACACATGTACACAACATTCTTTGATCATATCCATCCCTATATCTTTCCTAAATCCTCCCATCACTCTTCCTCTCCTCTTTCCCATTCATGACTTTCACAATCATACTTTGTTGTAAAAATAATAGCAACTCTCTTGACATGTCAGGGAGGGAAAAACTGACCTTGTCAGATTAATAAACCAGCCAAGAAGACTATCTATGGATGAGATATTAGAGGTTGAGGATGGGGTCCAGATCTGGGCATCCACAAGCAAGAAGGTTAGGTTTTTAAAGAATGCAGCAACAGTCAACCATTTGGCAAGAAATCAGCATCAAGGAAGTCAACAAACATTCATACAGACTTATTAAAAATGCACAGGAGAAGAACAGCAATGTGGAAGTAGGCTAGAAATATGGTTAACAAGAAACAATTTGGTGTCTGGCAGAGTCCTCATTCTGCCAATGACGTTTTGGAAAATTAACCTCTCTAAACTCATTTCCTCATTTCATAGCTCATGGATCACTTCCAACTATCTGGCTTAGACATAGAGGTTGACTGGTTACAAAGATCCAAAGACTAAACTCTAATTTCTTTGACTTGAGCTATGCCCCAGCCCTCAACCCTTAACTTCTTTAAAACTCATTAAATTCTGAAATACATAAACTTAAAGCAATGGAGTACACACACATGGAGGTGAATCTCTAGATGAACAACAATACACAAGGGGCAGGAGATTAAAAGGAAGAAAAAGGAATGATTAGGAAAAAGTATAGGGGAAAGAGGATATAATTTTTGTCAACATCTAAATGGATGTCGTTTTTATCAAAAAATCAGGAATTAGGGCATACCCTTAATCCCAAAACTTAGAAGGTACAGGTAGCAAGATTACAAGACCAGCCCAGGCTGTATCCTCTTTTCCAGGCCAGCCTGAGATACACAGTGAGACTCTACCAAGTGTTAGATGGGGTACTGTGATGAAAAGCTCCTGGGACTTACAGAGCAGTGCTACCCAGGAGAACTCCGGTAGGAACGGGAGGCTTGGCACTACTCAAGAGAGGGTTGGACAGTAGCCACTGAACACCTGAAATATAGCTGTGCACCTGACAAAGTCAATTTATTTTTCTTTCTAAGTATAAATAGCCACATATGGCCAATGACACTCATACTGGACAGCATAGATGTAGAGAAGGGCAATAAACAAATAACACAGCAAGCCAACACAGAGTACAGAGCTTAAGCAAGTAAAGAATGTGGCTCTGCCTGAGTGGGTAGGGCAGGAGAGCTTGACAGGAGGCCGATGGAAAATGTGCTGAGGGGAAAAACAGAGACAGCTGGGAGCTGTAGGTCACCACAGGAGCTGGGATTTCAACTCAGGTCACTTACATTTACAATTCTAAAGATCATTAAGTGGATGCCTTGTATATACAAACCTACAAAGACATGTTTTCTCTGTGTGTCTGTGTGTGTTTACCTAACTGAGTTTGCAAGTATGGCTCTTTTGATCAGAAGAGCATCTCTTCATACTAGTATGCATTTATGTTCAAAAGGAATAAGCATTTGCACCAATATTAATTCATTTAAAAATATGCACACATATGCCTGTGTTTATGTATACTTATATATATGTATATGAATGTGCCTGTATATGTCTGTGTGTATATATGTATGTATATGTATATGTATGTTCTTGATTTTTTCTAAGTATAAAGGGAAAAAATAACCTCTTTAGTATATTGATACTTCAGAAAAATTCTGCATTAGAACTAGCCAATGCACACATGTCTAAGAATCAATACACAAAATAGCTACATGCAAAGCCCATATAATCATGCTTAGACTGTGGCAGGAATCCATTTCCAGTTTTAGAGGAAGAAACAGAATTTTTTAAGCTGAAAGGACAATCACAAACCTGACTAATAAAGAAGAAAGGCCTGTGAATAAAGATTCAAGCAGTTCAGGTTAATTACTGATCCTAGGGAAAAGAAGGTGAATTAATGATGTAAGGATGTTGAGAGGTGTCATTCCATTCCAGGGATGACATCCAGTCAGGTGCATTAACACCGAAGAGATAGAGCTAACGCCAGCAGATTAAAACTGCAGAAAATGTTATTTAAGGCTGTGAAACTCCAGACTCAGTGAGGAAAGCCGAGCAAGGTCCTTCCGCGGAGGTCTTTAAAACAGAATAGATTCTCATCGGTCTCATTTGAAAGGTTTAAGTGTGATCCTGCCTGGAGGCAAGGTGATGAACAAAATGACTTTTCAAGGTCCCAGCCAGTCCACCAAGGAGGTTGATGGTAGACCCGATTTTCTTCTGTTTACCCATCTCTTACTGCTGCACACCACCATGTGGCCACCCGAAGTAGAAATGTGAGACGATGTGAACAGAAGCCTTGGGAAATGTCAACTGTATATTCTCATGCTTTTAGAAAGTTTCCTGGTGTGGATGTGATTATACGGGTGATCCTTCTGTGATATTAATTTGGAAAATAGAAAGTGATACCTCTCTTATTTATAATAACAGATCTAATTCTCTAACTGCATTTCTGCTGTTCTGGAAGAACCAGATTTGATTCACAATACAATGAAACTATAACCTTTGAATGCATACATATATATATGCATGTATACATATGACAGATTCTGATCTTTTTACATTTCACAGATGTAGTGAGGACATAAATGAGATTTCAGTGAAGATTTTATGAAGTAGATTCAAACATAGTATTAAAGTCTTGGTATTATGCCTGCAGGGAAGCAGTAATAATTGACACACGGCTGAAGACCATATGTTAAAAATAATTTCCAGCCAGGAGCTGGTGGCTCACGTTTGTAATCCTATCTACTCAGGAAGCTGAGATCTGAGGCTCACAGTTCAAAGCCATCCTGGTCAGGAAAGTCTATGAGACTCTGATCTCCAATTAACCACCAGAAAACTAGAAGTGGCACTGTGGCTCAAAATGGTAGAGTACTAGCTTTGAGCAAAAAAGCTCAGGGACAGTGCCCAGGCCCTGAGTTCAAGCCCCACAACCAACAAAAAAATAATAATTTCCAATCTGAGGCATTAAGGCAATGTATTTCTGAGTACCTTCCCTCTGTAACTTATATAATAAATATGTCAGCAACCACTACCATATACTAATCTCTCATACCAGCTGAGTTCCATTGGATTCTACATGGACAAATCAGATGTGGCTTCATTGTCCTGTCACCTCTACTGCAAAACCACAGTGATAAATTTAGTGCAATAACCCTGGGGCCAGACCTCTGCAATGAGGCCCCTGGAGGTCACATAATCCTACTAGTCTCAGGTTCTTTATAACACAGATCTTGTTCTTTTATGTGCATGCTGGTACTGGCTTTGAGTTCAGGGCCTGAACACTGTCCCTTAGCTTTTTCACTCAAGGCTAGTACTCCACCACTTGAGCGACAGCTCCTCTTCCAACATTTTAGTGATTAATTGGAGATAAGAGTCTCATGAATTTTCCTGCCCAGCTGGCTTCAAACCTCCATCCTCAGATTTCATCCTCCTTAGTAGCTAGGATTACAAGCATGAGCCACAGCACCCAGCTGAAATGTGTTCTTGTGAGTCCAAATGAATAAATAAGATTACATGTGATTGTTAATGCACCACGTGTATGACTCCCTTGCTGGGCATTGGAGAAGAGCAGTGATTGAAACAGATGAGAAATCCTGCTCTCAGGGAACATTTTCCCCCCAACCCCATAAGGATTCAGACAATAAATGCCTGAGACTTCCTGGACCATAGCATCTCTGTCTTAACTACATACCAGTACACTAAAACAGTCATAATGTAAGCAATGCACAAATGAATGAGCTAACTGTGCCCCATTAAAACTTGACTTATGAACACGAGTGGTAAACCAGATGATCCACACACTATATTTTGTCACACACACACACACACACACACACACACACACACACACAGAGTGGTAGAAGATAGCAATAAACATCTCCAAAACCAACAAATGGTGTTAATGGTAAAAGCAACCCAGGATATGGGTGGTGGTGAAGTTCTCACCATAAAACCTCCACATCAAGGAAGCGAGCCACTGAACCACAGTGATATCAGAGGCAATAGCATGACTGGCCTTTTTTCACGAGTACCAGGATTGAGAGTGTGTCTGCAACAGCGTGAGTTAAGCAATGGTAGTAGGAAATGAGGCCAAAGAGGGGGATGCATGACTCAAGGCCATTATAAAGCACAGGGCCTTACTCCAAGAGAGTTTAAGCACAGAAGTAGCCTGCTCTGATGCAGTAATTTAAATGATACAGCTGTAGTTGCTGTGTTGAGAGTAAACAAATTGAGAGGCAGGGAGTCTAGTTTGAAAGCTGTTGTAACAATTATCTTATATTTATCTTACAATTATCTTATATTTGAGAGAAAATGCAAGAGAGAGGAGTTAATAGTGATACCAGAAGTTTTTGCCTGAATAACCATAGGACCCAGCAATGCCTGGCTGAGTATACACCCAGAGGAAATGCAATCAGTATATCAAAGGGAAATCTACATCATCATGTTTATTACAGCACAATTCACGATAGTCAATATATGAAGTCAAATTATATTTCCGCCAATGGATGAGTGGATATGTAAAGTATGGTACATATACTCTGTAGAATACCATGTAGTCATAAAAAAGATGAAATGCTGTCATCTGCCACAATGAGGATAAACCTGGAAGATATTGGGTTAAGGCAAACCAGCCAGACTCAGAAAGACAAAGACCACATGTCCTCAGTCATTTGTGGATGCTCAGAAGTTGATCGCATGGAATTAGAAAGTATAACCATGATTATCAGCAGTGGAGAGATTATCAAAGGAAGGGCTATGAGGAGGCAGAGTAGGAAGAATGTAGTCAATGACTACGAGATTATACTAAGATGAGACAAGTAAGGGAGGGTGTTCAATTGCATACTGTGGAAACGATCATCAGTAATAATGTAGTTTCAGAATAACTAAAGAAAGTGTTATATGTTTTACTCTAAAGATATGATACATGATTGGGAGTAATAGGTATCCTAATTACTGTGATTTGATCATTACATAGATATCATTACAATACTGTATCACATAAAAGTCCATAAATTTGTACATTTAGCTGTTTCCAGTCATCAGTAGCGCAGGTCAGAAGGCTGACAAGCCTAACAAACCTGAGTTCAAACCCCAGTACTGCCAAAAGAAAATAAAAACAAGTATTGATTATATACGTATGTATATATATATATATATGTGTGTGTGTGTGTGTATATATACATATATATGTATGTATACGTGCATATATAAATGTGTGTATGAATATATACATACATATGTTATATATGTATGTATATACATACATATATATGTGTATATATAGACAAATATATACAATATATACTATATATACAAAAATATACTATATATGCAATATATACATATATATACAAAAAAACAGGGATGAGGATATAGCTCAGTGCTAGAGTGTTTTTATACAAAGTCCTGGGTTCAAATTCCATACTGAAAAAACAAGGCCAAAAATCAAAGGAAACTGAATAGACAGAAAGGATGGTTAGAGATTGGAGTCTCCCTATGATCACAGGAAGTTTGCATCTATTAGCCAGTTATGCAGAGTGTCCACAAGGTAGCTTCTAGAAGATTCCAGAGATTCAGAAAGAGGTTTTGATTCAGGGTATAAATGGATGAGTTATTGGTATACATATATATATATATATATTGATATGAGATATATATATATGGTATTCAAACCTATGAAACAAGGGAGTGAGGATAAAAAGAAAGTGAGGAGATCAAAGCAGCACAAACCAGGGTGCCCCAAGGTTAGCAACCTAGCCTAATGAGAGCATCCAAGCCAAAGGCTGAAGGAGGGAGGAACCCAAAAGCTCTGAGCAATGTGGAGGCCAGCAATAGCTCTGGCTAGAAAAGGTCAATGGTTGGCTACACGAAAGCCAGGCTGGAATGAGATCAGAGAGAGCAGGACAGAGCAGTTGCTGAGAGGGGTGCACAGATTTTTTTTTCCAAAGGAAAATTTTTATTGCAAGGGTGATGCACAGAGGGATTACAGGTATATAAGCCAGCTATTAAGTAAATTTCTTTTTGAATAGTGTCATCTCTCTCAGTATTCTCTTTTGTCACTGTTTTTCTTTTTTGTACCTTTTGTCTTGTACGTAAGTTTATCTGTTCTGAGGAGGGGAAAGAGAAGCACAAAAATGGTGAGACAAAGGAAGGACTAATTCAGCAGTGATACTAGACACTGTGCTGTCTGTTTCTTAATAACAGAGGTGACTGGAGAGGGGTAAGAGAGGCTTTGTGGGTATTTTGTTTTGAATTGAAATGGGAGAAACAACAGCATTTGTGTGTACATGTTGGAAGAAAACCCAGGGAGACACTGAAAGGGAAAAGAGAAACCAGAGCATGGGAGACTTCTGTAGCAGATTCCCTGGAGAGGGCAGATGCATTCTGGTGCAAAGGCTCCTGCGTTGGGTTTACATTCCACTCTGTAAAGTTCTTAGTACAGTCTTGAAACTGACAAATAAATCACACACTAGCTTGTCCATTCAAGGGTCTGGGCTCAAATGATCTCACAGGTCTAGGTGAACAACAGAACTCCAGATGAACAAAGATAAGAGGAATCCAGTCTCCAATGACTAGCACTTGGCTTAGTGGCCAGATGGTAAACCAAGGCCTAGATGGAGACTGGGAAGAATTAGGAGTTATGTTCTCATCTGATCCACATGGTGAGTCTGCCAGAGTTGGCTCCTCCTAGGTATTCAATGAGCTGATTAGATAGATATCTTTGTCCTCCACCAATCCATTCTGATGGCAAAACCCCTGCCTGTTGCCCTATCCACACCCACATACCATAATGATACCATGATTTTCCATATATTTCCACTACTGGCTGGTTCCTGAAGGCCAACCAGAGCAAAGCTATGATTGGAACCTGACAAAGGTGGGTGGTAAAGTATAGCTGCTAGTCTCACTGGGAAGGAAATGAATTGGACTACCTACAGCCTAATTTGTGTTCTTGACATGAACCCAACCACTTGAAGGGCATGAAAAGAAACAGGTCACACTTATAAAACTATGCCTGAGCAAATCTAGAACTTGGGGATTTACTTCAAGTATTTGTTATTTAATGTCAGCATCCATTCAACTCTGATAATAATGGTACTTCCCCGAGGAAGTGGCAAGTCATGAATTCAATGATTCTTATTTTACTGATTTCAGTAATAGTTTGGAGCTCTGTTCCTTCATTGGGGGTGGGGAGAGTGCACAGGTGTAAGAAAATCCCACAGAAATACCGTATCCAGCTTGACAACGCATCATTACAGAAAAAGTCATTTGAAAAACATTAATAAAAATGCTAAGACTTCTAATTTTGTAATAGAGAACTTGGAACCAAATCACCAAGAGTAGTTTTTAAACGTGCAAGAAAGCCTTAGAAATTCAGTGTAGAGATCTCTACCTTTTCTTCTCAGGATTTTTCTAATCCAAATAAAAGAACTGCTAACATTATAGAAATTCCACTTAGCTTTTACTTGACCCCAGACACTGCATCTGTGTTCTAGGAATACCTCTTACAGTGTTTGCATGTTTCAAACTGTAAACTCTGCTCGATAATTTCAGTAAAATATATTATGTTATTCTTACAAAGAAGACAGTAAATCAAAATCCATCTTACTATTAATGGACAATTATACCACTTCCCTTGACTTACTGGCCAACCTAACAGTTTGCTTATTTTAGAATTAGGTAAACTACCTCAAATCCAACTCACCATGTAGTAATTATAAATAGGGTTTTATTGGCCCACATGTGTATTTATTTCCTCTATCTTCTTCCACAAAGCAAATTTAAATGCTTGTGAGACCTCATGGTCTATAAAACTTACAATGTTTACTCTCTGACCCTCTGTAAACAGTATTTGCCCACCCCTACTTTAGCTAACAGCTGATACCTTTGTTACATAATGTTTGCTGAGCCGCATTTATATGGTGGCAATAATGAAATAACTAGATTAAATGACTTTATGAAAAGAACCAGATTACAGACCAAGTAATCAAGTAAGAGTACTCACTTCCTGTAAAAAACAATATTGCTCTCCCTGGGAAGATTTTTCACATTTTCCATTGATTTCTTAGATTTCCAATTCTTCAAATGAATTTCTCTTAGATAATAAGACACCTACAAGTTTCTGAAGTTGTCATAAGAGCATTTTTCCAAGTGCTTCTATCAAATGCAAACATTTGAAATACACTTTTGCCCTTCTAAAGTCTATGCATTTTCTATCTCATTTCTGCTCCATACATATTCACACAACATACAAACGTCCCTGCCTACGTTATCACTGTCGCCTTGGGAAAGTGTGGAAGGGCTCTCAGGAGACAGCCTTTCAGTTATTGTCATTTATTTCAATGCTAGTGTGTCGCTTTTATCCAATGCTACATTGTATGAAGAAACTACCGAGTTTTCTTCCATGTTGCTATTTATTTCCACTGCTAATTTGTAGAGCCCTCATTTTTGCCCATCCTGAGCTAGAATCTAAACATTTTAATTTCTTTGAACAACAGAGTGGTCTAGTCAGTTGATAGAGTCAATGCTTCAAACAACCTATATTTAGGGAAGGAACATTTCTATTCAATTTACAAGAAACAACACGTGTCTGCAGGCAACGATAAGAAAAACACGCAGGGGTACACAGTGATAGCTCTACTTAAATAAATAAACTTTCGGTACTAGTGATTAGGTACACAGGATTATTATATGTTTAATTGGCTAACGTGACAATTTGGAATTACTTCTAGTCACATTTAATTGGATTTGGAATCTCTGGAGAAAAGAAATAGAGAAGCCTAGCAAAGAAACAGTCATAAAAGTAAACTGTTTTCTCCAAAGGGTACTAAGTAATGAATTAATATCCATTCCACAATAGTTTTTAATATCCCCTCTGCTTAATAAGACCAATGTGGTGATTGTACACACTCGATAATAAAACTAATTCAATTAGGCACCAAGATTTGGGGGAAGGGATTTTTTTGCTGAAATGGAGATTTGGGTGTTTGTGTGTGTGTGTGTGTGTGTGTGTGTGTGTGTGTGTGTGTGTGTTTCAATTCTAAGAAGGCTAATTTAACCAGATGTGGATAATCTTTAACTCAGGTAAAAGCCTGAGATTTGATTAAATACTTATGGAATACTGCTAGTTATTTGTCCTAAAGTCTATGAAATCTGTATCATATTACAAATGCTGTGACATTTCCCATAAAGCCATCAGAACAAAGCATCCCCTCCTAGCCTTTAAATATTCTTACCCAGAATAAATGAAAAACAGAAAGAAAGCCCTCTAAAAGACAAAGGACTTGTTCCTTCTCTTCCATAGTTTTAGTTTAGCTACCAAAAAAGAGGTAAGGTGCGTTCTAACTTCTTTAACGGGCTTTCACGTTTTGCTTCATTTTCATCAAGTTAAATCTATACACTACAAAACTCTCTTTGTCCATATTTGTACCTGCTGCATGATCTGCTTTACCCCTGCCCTGTAAATTCAGTCTTTAAAAAAAGAAATCTGTCCTTGTCTCTAGGAGTGCCATGGTGGCTGACTACATGTTTTGGCTGGGTGGAGGAAGTGAGCGGTACGTAAGCAAGCTCATCAAGCTGTATTGGCAGGTAAAAAAAAAAAATTGATGTCCCACCTAGAGAAAAGAAGCCTCCCCCTCCTCATTTTCAGAACCAAAATGAAGGATTGGTGCTTAAAAGACTGCTGAAAAAGGGAGGTGTAGGCATATCAATCACAGGGCCACTACCAAGTAGTAATAATGTATTTATAATGAAGTAGATTTTTCTGAGATTTAATCTTAAGGGCAAAATCCAAGGTTGTTAACCTGTAGGCCATACTTCAGTTTTACAACCCAATATAAATTTTAGACATCTCTGGAACTCTTTATCCAGGCATACTGCTCTAAGAACATGATCCTTTAAAATATGAACATTATGTCAGGTATAGTGGTGCATGACTGAAATCCCAGTATCATGGAGCAGAGGCAGAAGGATCACATGCCTGAGTCCAGCATGAGTTGCAGAGGGAGTTCCTGAGTCCA
Source organism: Dipodomys ordii (assembly GCF_000151885.1). Classification (NCBI taxonomy): domain Eukaryota; kingdom Metazoa; phylum Chordata; class Mammalia; order Rodentia; family Heteromyidae; genus Dipodomys; species Dipodomys ordii. Next base: position 12,454,425 of record NW_012267246.1, on the reverse strand, counting down.
ACCTGGGCCACAAAGTGAGTTCCAGGCCAGCTTGGGTTGCCTAGCTACCATAGCATGACCCTGTCCCAAAAAGCAAAGTAAATGGAGGGTTATTTCCATAGTTTCTTTTTTCCTGTGGCCTGTTAGTAATATTAACACGTAGCAGGCCCTGATTTCAAGCCTTACAATCAAAACTGTTAAAAAAATAAAACAAAACAAAATAAAAGAGAGAAAGAGAGGGAAGTAATATCAACACATAGTGGACAATAATGGAAAAATCAGATGTATTTGTTGGGTGAAGTTACTATTTGGAATACAGCAAAGGAAAATCTTTCTCATTATTCAAAATGGCAGCAAACAACAATATCAAAGATCAATTAGATGCCAAGACAAAAGCTATAAACTTCTTAGAATTATAAGCCCAACCTAAATTTATGAATCCATTCCTATGCACAGTATACAAATCTGTTTTTGCCCTCCCTTGTTCATAATCTATAAACGTCTGTTGAGACATATTTAAAACAAAGACTTCTCTTGCTCAACCCCCCACCACACACACACAAACTAACATCCAATTACTAATTACTAACCAACTTTCCTCATTAAAAGTAAATTTGCATCCCTAGAGAATTTCTACTTGGTGATTCCAGGTAGAGTTACGTAGACCAAGGGAAAACTCATCTCCAAATGCAATTTTTTTCTAATATTTGAAAATTCAACTATGTATGTCAACATTTTCTCCTCCACAGCTTTTCCTCTCTTGGGATTTTCTTGTTTTTCTATGGTTTTCATTTTATATGAATCTTTTAAACCAACTAAAAAAAAGAGCTAATAAATTACTAATAAGAAAATATAGCTGACAGACTTCTGAATTTCCTTATTTTTCCTACATATACATTATTGCCTCTTGGCTTCAAGGTTTCTGTCCATATATCATAAATTATCTTTAGTAGCTGTTAAATATTTGGTTAACCCTATAAAATTCTTAGCAATTTATATGGTCCTGTCCGAATACTTGGGACCCAACTTAGCAACTATTTTTAAAAATAAAGATTCTATACTTGAAATTTGTGACTATTTTTAAAGTTGATCTTCAGACAGACAACATTTTAACCTATAATAAATTATTCATCTACCAATCATTTTAAGACCCTCTTAAGGGAACCTGTAGCACACAAACTGAGGTGATTGCTTTGTAGCATGTAATCCAACACTTGTAAAGAATTATAGGTATGCAAAGTCAGTCAACAGTATGAACTGCAGATATGCAAAACAAATTAATTAATTAATTAAAGAATTCCAGAGACATCTTAAAAGAAGCAGAAAGGAGTTGTTGCTCATCAATATTTAGCAAGCCCACTATACGGAGGTTCTCAACAAATATTTGGCTTAAGTTATTCATTCATTAAACAGACACAGATATGGTATCTGCTCTGTGCTCTACACTGAAACTACAGAAAAATCCCATTCAGTATTGGCATTATCTAAAACAAATTAAGAACTTGAAACTTACATAAATGAAAATGTTTTGCATTTCCTTTAGCTTTCAAAGAACATTAATATTCCTCTGTTATTTACTTCAACCCAGAAAAAAATAATCTCCACTTACCAATACATGCATATAAAAAGGAACACAGCAAATTCTTCACCATTCTGTATTAATGAATGGTAAGAAAAGCCTAGTTCTTTTGTGGTTTGTTCTTTTTCTCAGTTAATTGGAAGAAACTGATATGGTGAAAAGAGTTCCTGTTTGGCAGTTAAGTCAGATTCAGTGTAAGTTCCAACACCAACTAGCAATAAAACCTCAGGCAAATTAGTCTCTAGCTCAAATTATAGAAACTTCACCTAGAAAGCAAAGGATAACTAGTCATAAAGTGTTGGAGAAAATCTTTTCTTAAAGCCCATTGTAATACTAAAACCACATCCAAACACATCCAGACTCATATTAACACTATTTTAATATTATTTTTGTACTAAACCACATCCAAACTTTTAGACTCATGAAAGTAATATCAGAAGTTTTAAGGGAAAAAAAGCAACATAATTAGAAGTTGCATTCTGCAAGATAATCTTCATATACTAAAACATTCTATCTAGCCAACACCAGCACACCATACCATTCTTCTGCCACTAACCAGTTCCTCCTTGGTCTCCACTCAGATGTGTAATCTGCGGTCTCAATTCTTGTTCTTCCCTGAATCAGAAAGGGGATTTTGGACCTTGCCAGGGAGTGGCCAGTCTGTGCCTTCTCTAAAGACAGTCCTGCTATCCAAGTCCACTCTGCAATTGCACGGATCAGTAAAAGAATGCTTCCCACACATTTGTATTAATAATTCTAGATATCCATGAAGACCAAAGTCAGCCACTGTTTATAAGTCTTTTGTAAGATAAAAAAGCTACTATCTACCAGGAGTTCCCAATTTAAAATGGTCTGATGGACAACTTTTTGGCTTTATGGTTGTAGAGAACTATATCCATACAACCACCATTTTTCACAGTCAGCCCAGCATTCAGTAAGTTACATGACCTAGTCACTACTTTATTATAAAATAGATTTGGATTAGAGGATTTTTCCCAACTGTAGGCTAATATACGCATTCTGAGTACATCTAAGGTAGGCTAAACTAAGCAGCAAAGTGTGATGAGTTAGGTGTATTAAATTCATTTCCAACTCACAAAGGGTTGATTATTTATTATTATTCCCCTATAAGTCAAGAATCAACTGTTATTTTTCTCTTTTGAGCATATAAAATCCCTACCTTTCCAGTTGGTTAAAGTCTTAAACCAGACAGCGTGCTCTCTGTTTACTCTATACATTGCTGACTTACGAATGCAAAAGAAACAATCTGTGCTTTGGGGACTTTAAGCACACCTTTCGATTGTACTCAGAATGATTTTCACATCACCAACCCAGAAAAAAATAGATATAAAGCTCTATACTCTATGACAGCTCACTCTGGGATATATCACTCTGCACAAAAGTGTTTGCACATGTTACTGTATAATAGCATCACCTCTGCAGAGCTAGAGGGTTGGAAATAAGTCATGATGACGGTGCTGGTACACACTGCCTCTGCACCTTGCAACCTGTCTTCCGTGATCATCTGTCCTCAAGGAAAACACCCGGAGACCTCAACACAACTCTGAACTTATTTGCCAAATGGAAAGTGCCTCGTCAGGCTGAGAATTAGCTACTTTGAAGCAGCAGCCGCTGTACTGATCCTGAAGTAGGAGCACTGCAGGAAAAACTTTATGTCCAATTCCAAACTCTTGTCCACCTCCCAAGTACCCAGGGCCTTCCATGTAGGATTGAGATGGAAGATACTATGGAAACAAGTCAACAAACGTTCCTTTTCTTCCACTTTCCTTTCCTGTCCTGTTGTGCGTGCACTTTCAGCCAGATTGTCAGCGATGGAGTTTGTCTTGTAGATGGCTTCATCTTCTGCAATGTGAGTACAAAGGCAGCCCTACTCTGCACCACTCACCAAAGCGGAGGAAGACGAGAACAACCGATGTTGTTGCAGAACTTCGACATCACAAATGCAGAAACACCACTCCAAAGGAACAGGCTGCCTCATCAGCTTGTTCCTTGCCTAATTATTCTTTTTTTCTCTTGATTTAAAAAATCAATCTTCAACCTTTAGACCTTCAATTTGCAACCTCAGATCCCTCTGAGAATCTGATTCCATTTACAAGTATCCGCCTAGAACAATACTAAATGAACACACACAGGCACACACGAGTGTGCGTACTGTTTGACTTGTTACATCACAAACGGATCTCCATGTGGTCAGAACAGCAAAGCCACAGAATTGTAGCTTTCTCACTACTGTGAAAACAGTTGTGATTTTTCTAGTCTAAGAAATAGAAATCTTTGACATCACATCAGTTTCAGTGTTTCATTTTAACGGCAATCAGAGGTAAAATTCGGAATCACAAACTCTCTGATCGCAAAACAGTCAGTATTCCTGTTCACTCACAGGATCTTCCATGGAGAAGCACTCCCCAAGAAATACTAAATTTTTCTGCTTGGATTTGTGTCACATCTTTGCCTTTCCTTGAGTCGATGATATCATCTTTGTTGGGGCTAGATCACGAAGACTGTCTGTGTCAGCCATTTGCTCCAATTTTAACCTTGACAGTGTGACTTTTATCACAGGTAAGAGGTTTTCCAGGTGTCTGTACATTTTCTCCCTGGAAATTCAAAATCTGTCAATCTCACCTAAAGCTGTTACTTATATTGTAATCATAGCAATTCAGGAGGCTAAGATCAGAGGCAAGAAAGTTCATGAGACTCATTTTCAATGAACCAGCCTTGAACAGAAAAACCAAACACTAGTGCAAGGACCTGAGTTCAAGCTCCAATACCAGCACCAAAAAATAAGTCAATTTCAAATTGCATGGTGGAAATTTTTCACGTTATTTGACCCAGTATGTTTAAATTTCCTCTGTGACAAAAAATTTAAAGAAAGAAAAGAGCTTATGTTTTTCAGCAGCTCTGCAATTATAACTTCAGCATCTTTAATACAATAATCTGCTTTACCTATATGTACAAAGATCAACCATCACAAAACAAACCCTGCATTGAACTTCTCCTAAATCCAATTGTTCTAAGAAGAGATTTTCTCTTCCCTTAAAAAAAAATGAGGAAAAAAATTAACCAAATTAAATCACTTCTAAACCTCTCTTTTGACTTGCCAACCTCTCTAATAAGAAATTCTGGAGGGCTCTTGTATCTGCACAAAGAACTCCTGAAAAGGCACTGATTGGAACTGTTGGCTCCAAAGAAGCAAGCTGAAGGCGTTCACAGCCAGAGAGAGAGCTCTTTGGGGATTGTTGGAAGAGCTGTTGACACCAACACAGCCCTGAGTAGAGAGCTTGACATGCCGAGCCTCTTTCTTGTGCGAAGCAGTGGAGGCTGAAGCAGAGCCAGCTTCTCGTGTCCTCCATCTGTGCAGAGAATACCAAGACTTCCCGTCAATTCAAGTTGTACTTGGCATTGAAATGGTCCCCATCTCCAAACCATCAATGGTTTACATGGTTTCCAAATGCAACTCACCAAAAAAAAAAAAAAAAAGATTTTCTAGTGTGATTAGTCTACTCTCAAAGGACAAAACTGGCTTCCGTGCAAAAGAAGAGGTTTTCTCCAGCTACAGGCTCAGAGAGGGTGGTGCGATGTCCATGGACCCCTAGGCCTCCCACTGGATACCAGAGGTTCTCAGGCTAAAACCCTGCACTCTGTCTTCTGCGCATGTGATGCTCACTATTGCATCTGCCCCTCTATTCCTTCATACTAGGCCAGGCAGGAGACATTTGGGGCTTCTAACACTCAGCGCAAAAAATAGTCTCCAGGATTTTCTTGCCACTTCACACATGCATACACCCCATGGCAGCAGTCACACAAGCTTAGAGCCTCTCCAATTTAGTGTGTCCAGACTCTATGTCAGTGAATAACTTTCTTCAGAAGAACTACTTTGCTCTAAGGTACCTTATTATTGCATGGCACTACTATTAATCTGCCTTTTGCCATCAAAGTACATTACAAAATGTAGCTCAGTAATTATTTGGTAAACCAACACACCAAGGTAAGTACTGACTAGTCATGAAACTCAAGCCAACAATGACTGACATGGGAATATTTGGGCATCATGGCTTTACAATTAGGTAATTCAGTGATTATGTAAATCAATGCTAGTTACTCTGATTTAATCACTATATGCATTGCTTACATTTCACATTATATACCTGAATCAATGATTCACTGTACCTATAAATATATAAATATGTGCAATTATTATGCACACGCGCACACACACACACACACACACACACAAAGAAGAGGGACTGGCAAGCCATTTACTAAGTAGTTCACAATGGTTATTCCTAAACAGTAAAAGTATGTCTTATAATAAACATGAAGTAAGTCTAAAATAATAAAATGGAGGAAAACAGAAAAATTGGTGATTATGACTTCCATTAGCATATTTTGTGTGTTTGTGCATGTGTTTTACATTCACAGTTGTGAAGCTACTTTGGAGTTGTCTGTGTTCACAGTGGGCACTCTGTACATTGCAAGGCATTGTAATTCTTTCTTTCCAACATGGCTGTTGAGGCAGGAGAACGCTCATAGATTCTTCTGCACTGCCAAGAGTGCTATAGGAGAGCTTAATGCTGAACGTGTTGGGTATTTAAGCTCATCATGAACACTGAGTGTTTTTTTCTCTGTTATTCTTTATTTTTCTTCTTAGTATTGCAAAGTCATCCCCATATTAGTCATTTGCTTGGTGACAAGTTATATCTCAAATCTCAGAGTAAAAATAAAATCTTCAACATGAAATTACAGGCAACACAAGGTCAGGAACCAGGAACATTTCTCATTATCTTTAACAAAGCACCTACTTTTTTCCAGAAAAGAAAAATGTGTTCTCTCCAAAGATTTACTTCCATGTGAAAAAAAATTCTCCACAGAAAGGAACAAAATAAAAAGACCATATCAACATTCTCTTAATGGCCTATCTGTCTAGTTCACTGGTTTATTTATTTGGTCCTGTCAGACAGAGAATTTATGAAATATTTTGATGGGAAATGTCTGAAAGATGCCCAGGCAATCTAATTTTTAAATTCTATGTGACTTGTGAAACTCCAATTCTTGTATTATACTTACATTCCCAAGTTGGGCACTGATTTTCTGTAGTTGGCCTCAGGTGATATGCAAAATGAGTAATGAGTGATCTCTGATCACAATTGTGGAAATCAGTTTATTTATGATTTCTTAGTGTCTTGGAAAAGTGAAAGCTGACTTCTGAAGGAACAAGAGAGAAGAACAGGAAGACTAATATTACAGTGTCTGCAGGGAATTAGATGGCCCTGGAAACAAAATACGTTGAGTGAAGTAAGTCAGGCCAAGAGAGACAAAGGGCACATGTTTAATCTCATATGTGAAAAACAGGTACAAAAATGAACATATATGAAAACATATACAGGGCTCTGTTCATACATAGACAATCAAATTAACTGAAACATGGTGCATGAAGGGATGGATTTGAACAATTCATAGACAACCTAACAAAAGTGAATACCAGGAAGATGAAACATGTCATGTTTGAGGGGGTGGAGACTAAGGAGAGGAGTTCAGATGAGTAGAGAGAGAAGTGTGTGTGTGTGTGTGTGTGTGTGTGTGTGTGTGCGTGTGTAACTGGAACTGGGTAACCAGAGGATGTGTGTTTTTGAGGTACATGGGAGGGAGAATGATGGAAGGGGTGACACTGGTAAAGATGCACTGGACACATAAACTGACAAGTTCAGTTGAAACCCTTTTGCACACTATTTAAAAACAATGTTTTAAGGCAGAGGAGGTAAGCCCTGATAAGGGAAGTCTACAGTCTGTCCTGAGATAGAGGAAGCTAGCCTGGACAGAAGAACCATAGGATGGCAGTGGAAATCTGTGTTTAATTCCCTCAGAAAAGAAAGCAAAAGGAAAGAGAGGCATTTGGGGATGTCCAGGAGTAGCTGGACTGGCATTTCAGGAGGTGATCATTTCTATTGCCAGTGCTGGAACTCAATTTTAGAAAACCCACTTTTCTTCTGTATAAGTTAGCTACTACTGTAATAATGATATCCAGCAACCCACCGTAAAGTTCAGTGGCTTACAACAGTTAGCAGTTTGGTTGGAGGCAGTTAGTGAAGCTAGCCTCCCCTAGGCTTACATTCAAATTTCAAAGAGTTTTGAGTGTATTCCACATCTTTCCTCCTTCTTTGGATAATAGGTATCCAAGGGATGTCCTTCCCACGACAAAACGCAGATTCCAAGAGAGGAAGCCAAATGATGCACACGCATTTGAAGCTTCTCATTGTTTCATATTTTCCCCCATGGCCAACTCCAACAGCAAGGATGAATTCCTCTGCCCACCTCAAAGCCATGCAAGGATGCAGATGTGATGTTACTACAGGAAAAGGAAAAACTAAGGCCAGCATTTCAGTCTACCAGGACTTTAGGCCTTGTTGTTTGCATCTCTAAGGATAAGGAAGTTGGCCTAGGTCAGTGGTTCTACTATACCGGTCTAGCTGGGCACTCGTACCTCATGCCTGTAATCCTAGCTTCTCAGCAGGCTGAGATCTGAGGATCAGCCTGGACAGGAAAGCCTGTGAGACTGTTATCTCCAATTAACCAGTAAAAAGCTGGAAATTGAAGTGGGGCTCAAGTGGTAAAGCACCAGGCTTGAGCAAAAAAACTAAAGGAGAATTCCTGGCCCTGAGTTCAGGCCCCAGTCCTAGCACATAAATAAAACTCATAATAATATAACACAATAGAAGGCAACATATAAAATATGAGTCTAGTGATCTTCATTAGAATGACTTGGGAGAAGCACATCAAATAGGAAATCCCAGAGTTGAGTGGAGTCTCCAGTACCGTATTTTTCTTTCTTTTTCTTTTTCTTGTAAATTTTTCATTGAGAAAATACCCTACAGAGGGGTTACAATTACATGGGCATGGTAGATGAGTACATTTTTTATCAAACATTTTTGCCTCCTCCTTTGTTTCCCCTTACCAACCCTTCCCATCTCCCCCCTCACCCCCCCTGCCCTTGCCCAAAGTTGTAAAGTTCGTTTTTCAACATAATGACTTGTACAGCTCATTGTTGCAATGGGTCCACCTGTATCCCTATTTAAATGGTTTGTTTTTGCCCTTCCCCTACACTAATTATACCAACATCAAATACAGTGAAAGCATGGTTTATACCATGGGGGAGGGACATACAAAGCAACACAGAAATCATCTTATAAATATGTTAGAAACAATTGCATGAAAGGAAAACAAAAACAAAAATTTGAATACTTATCTTGGGATTCATTTCCCTAACATCAACTTATCTGACCTTTTCTGCTTGTCTCAGACATATACTAGTTATTGCAAATAAGGGAAACCATAGGACCTATGTCCTATGGCTTACTTCACTTAATATAATTTTTTCCAAGTCTTTCCATTTCCTAACAAATGGGGCAATGCCATTCTTTCTGATGGAGGCATAGAATTCCATTGTGTATATATACCACATTTTCTTGATCCATTCATCTACTGAGGGGCATCTGGGTTGGTTCCATATCTTAGCTATGGTAAATAATGCTGCAATAAACATAGTTGTGCTGGTAGCTTTAGTATGATCTTGTTTGTGATCATTTGGGTAAATGCCCAAAAGTGGGATTGTTGGGTCCTAAGGGAGCTCTATGTAGAGTCTTTGGAGGAACCTCCATACTGCTTTCCAAAGTGGTTGAACAAGTTTACACTCCCACCAACAATGCAGTAGGGTTCCCTTCTGCTCATATCCCCTCCAGCATCTGTTGTTATTAGAGTTCTTGATTATAGCCATTCTAACTGGGGTGAGGTGGAATCTCAATGTTGTTTTGATTTGCATTTATTTTATGGCTAGGGAGGTTGGGCATTTCTTCATGTGTCTACTGGCCATCCTTCTTTCCTCTTCAGAGAAGTTTCTCTGTAAGTCTTTAGCCCATTTATTTATTGGGCAGTTGTTATTGCTTCTTTTCCTGCCAGAGGTTCAGATGTAGAACCTCTGGAGACATCCCTAAGGCCACTTCAAATTTTGTAAGATAGTGACCAACTTAGCCTACTAAAGAGTTTACCTGGGACTTCCCTATATGTGTGATACCTGACAATACATCTCCTATAATCCATAATGCATAGAATACCTTTATGTTTCTACCATGTGTATGGCCCCCAGTAAGGTAGGCACTTTACTCTTCTTACTGCTTTTATAATTGATGTCCCTTTCTCAAAATGATATCTCAGGTTTTCCTGTCCACTCCTTACCTGCTAAGCAAACCTCTCACTGCTAAATATCCTTTCCTGCATCCAGCTTTAAGTCTAGACAACACTGGGCCTTACAATGGAAGTGACAGGCATGCAAAGAGACCTGTCTCTCCAGATAGGCGATATTAAAACTCCCATTTTAGAAATCCTCATACTTTTTCTGGTAGAATACCAGGCTAAAGAGGAAGTGCCCAAATTGAGCTGAGATACAGAAGAGAGCTCCTGGAAAAAGATAAATGTAGAAATAAATTTCTCATCTAATTATTCATCCTTGTTTATATATTCTTTAATGACATGTTCCCATGGTTACCAACGTTGCTAAAGGCTGCCTGTGTTTCATTTTGCTTTGATACTATTTGAAGTAGTATGCCAGAAGGAAAAATTCACTTTTAAATAAAAAATGTAATTGAGGCATGCATTTGATCCAAGGTTGAGTGTTTCAGTGAAGAAGGTAGTGACCACAACATGATTTGCTGGTTGTGTAGTTCTATGTAGTTCTGCTACCATCTTTTGTGAGTGTACTGGGAACTAGGAAGGAAAGAAGAGGGGAAGGGAAGAAAAGAGGTTGCAAAGATAGGAATGAGTGTGTGTGTGTGTGTGTGTGTGTGTGTGTGTGTGTGTGTGTTTAACATATATTCATGTATATGTGTATGGACACACACACACACATATAAGTTCACATGTATAATTTCTCTACTATTACACACTTAGGATTTAGCCTAACTCTCAAGTAAGTGAGGTTGCTTTTTACGCTCCCTTTTTCCATCTCTCCCTGCTCCTCAGCCCCATTGGACATGCCAAGAGCCAGAACCCTCTTCCGAAACCGGAAATAGTCCATTCCTTCTCTTCAGTGTGAATTTCAGCAAGAGGGCCATCACTTTGAGGTAGTTTCCCTCTGAAGCCCAAACTCTAGCCACAGCACAAAAGGTCTCCTGCCTCCTGCTTAAGCACTGTCAGGCACCCCAGCCAGACAAGAATTGGGGAAGAGGAGGTGGGCAGGAGTCGGACCAGTGCTTCAGAATGTGCCCTGCAGGGGGCAGCCTCCCTCAATTGTGCAGCAGCCCACTAAGGGCATGTTGATTATCCAGCCTCCTTAGAAAAGCCCAGCATCACATCAAGCAAGCTCATTCATCCTTGGCCACTCCTGCACAATATTTATTTTGTACTCATCAGAAGAGCACATTTTTTTTAATGGCACTGGCTTAACTTTGCAGAGATTAGCAGTAGGTGATCAACTAAGCCTATGCCATTTAAATGCTTTTCCTCTTTTATTTTTTTTTCTTAAAGGCTTTTTGGGTTTCTCGTGATTTTTTTTTTTTTTACAAAAGAAAAGAAAATGCAACCTCTCCATTTCTTTTCATATTGTCTCATTTGAGGATGATACGGCTTTTAGAGATGTAAGGCAATTTGGACCTCTTTTACACGAACAAATTTAAGCCTAACAATTTGATTCCCAGGATTCCAGTGGCTTCTCTGCTAGGCTGCCATGAGGTTATTTTGTTTATATAAAGACTTTCCTTTTCCGATTAAAACTGGGAGCATAATGACTCATTTTTTGTTTTAATTTGCATCTGAATATCAAAAACAGTTATGTGCAAAACCAAATTTTTAGACTTTTGTGGTTTTTATCTCTCTTACAGATTTTTGGATTATTGATTTAAAAGCTAGCAGAGAAATTGAGGTCAATTTTCTTTAAAAGTTAGAGATGTAGAAAACTATTCCATTAAATCACTGGATTTTTTTTTTAACTATGTCTGACCAGGTAGAAGATAATCTGCAAATCTCAGAGCATTTAATGTTTTTGTTTATATTCAGCCATCTTTCAGGTACTATTGCACACCAATTTAAAGTAAACTCCCTTTCTTTAAGTTCATATGATATATTTTCCTCACTAATTCTGAAAACCACCTATTTCACCTGTCCCAAGAACATTTCTCCCAAGTTATGAGACATTGTTTTTTTTGGATGCCAAAACTATTAACCTGTGGTATCACTTGATTTTTTCAGGATCCTAAAGTTAACTATTAAGTTAATCTATTTTTATTCAAGAAAGCTTAAGTGCTATTCTATGAGGCTCAGCCTATTAACTAAGGAGTCAATAACTTATGAGGAAAGATAACCTCTAGAAAACCTTGGGAAAATTATTCTGAGCCCAAAGGGAAGGGAAACACCAAAATTGGCAGGCAAGTTTTCATCTCATTCATTCTTTATTACGTAGAGACTGGTTTGCTGTAACGTTATTGTAGGAAGCCAGTCAAGGACAAGACCAGAGCCTGGATACCCTTAACCGGGAGTGTTAATTTATTATCCTTTGAATTTGGGGGTTCTTACTGTTATAAATACATATAGAAATACATATATATGTACAATCTACATATATATACAAATACTCATATATGTGTGTGAAATGCACACATATTTTAACAAATCCATGGACTCTGTCAGAGATTTTCCTCCCTCTGAGCTATGTGGATGGGTAAGGTATCCAGAAGAAAAGTCATAAAGAGGCCAGAAATCCCAGGCATCAAGCATCCTCCGGAAAGCTATTTCTTAAAGAGAAAGGAAGAGCCACCAACTGAAGATTAACTGCAGGGAAATGAGAGAAATAAGGAAGGATAGAATGAATATGGCTGCGCATCCAACCTAAACCTCAAGAGAGAAATGAAATCAGACAAGGTGGAAGGACATCAAAGACCGACTTTGCACAATCCTAACATGGAATAGTCGTCTCTTTTGTTAAAGTCCAGATAGAGCCTCATCTCCTTTTCATCTGTACACCACACACATGCAGCTTTATGATGAACGGTCTTGGCTAGGAGCCTACATCAGAGCTTCCTCATCCAGACAACCAGCTTTATCCTCTGGAGCTCTGTGCAAGAGCGCTCCACGCACTCACATCCTCATCTGCGCGAGCTGGGCAAAGCTGTAGACATCACTTGTGGGTCTGCATAGCCTAACAGCTCCACATAAGCGGTTATGGCTGGGCTAGAACTCATTTGAGGCCCAGTGTGTCCTGAACCAGCTAAGTGAAATATACTATGTTGTAGAATGACAATGTAGGATAATGACTAAGATTTCCTCCTCTGTAAAACAAGATAAGGCCTGCATTCCAATGTGATTGTTAACAAATTAAGAGAATAATTTATCTGTTCCACTCAAACTCATCTCATTTTTGTAGCTAAGGAAGATAAGAGAAATACTTGCTTGAAAAAGGTGGTAGAGATTTGCGGACCAAATCACCAGTTCCTTGTCATTAATTAGCTATATGCTCTGGCAAGCTGTGTCCCAACCTAAAAATCACCCCTGGAGAAGTACAGTCAAAAAAGCAATCGAAGCCAGGAACCCTAGGCTCTCACCTGTGTCCCGACCTGCAGGACTTCAACGAGGGCAATGAACCTAAGCGAGAAGGAATGAAGGGACAAGAGACACGAAGAATAATAGCAAGACAAGGATTCTGATCAAGCTGCCAAATTTTATTTTTCACACAAGGGTATTTATATGCTTGGACTTAGGGCGTGGTGAAAAGGTGGTCGTTAGTAGACTTAGGGCGGGGTGAAAAGGTGGGATTCTGTAAACTCAGCCTCAGGTTGTTCCATTGAGATAGTTAAGCCTATTATGTTTGAGAGACTTAACTTTTGGCTCCCAACAACCTGTTATTCTAGCTAATCAGAAGGCTGAGGGCTGAGGCTCACAACCTGAAGCCAGCCCAGAGAAAACAAATCTGGGAAAAAATATTTACCCTCAACTAATCAGCAAACAGATGGAAGTGGAGATAGAATGCCAGTCTTAAGTAAAAACTAAAGAAGAGCACAAAGTCCTGAATCCAAGCCCCAGTAGCTGCCCTCGTGCACACACACACACACACACACACACACACACACACATATTTTGAAATATAAATGATTAAAAATTAATGCGGACAAATTTTAAGTATTAAATTCTGGAGTTATTCTATTAATGGAAGCCTCATATATAACCAAAACTCTTAACTCTAAATAGACTGGTAATAAGAATCTTCTATTTGTGGGTGAGACTGTCTCAAAAAAAAAAAATCAGAACCAGTATCTGTTTACCTTGATACAGATAACCTGGTCATGTAATCTTTCACCTTTACTGACAACACAAACAAAACTTAAATATCTTATTTAGACTTTGTGAAGGTATTTATAGCCTTCACATCACTGGCCTTTCTTGGTATACCAACAAAGCTGAAAATATTCACCTACATTAGAAATCTGCAGAACATAACAGTAAATGGTGTTTCATGAAAGAACTCATGTAACGCTAGATGAATATCTGAGCATTAACATGCTGTACACTGCGCCAGAGGCAAACAACTATTATTTCATGTTTTCTCTGCCATGCTATTATGTTATTAAAGTCATCCCAAAATTATCATAGAAAAGTCTTAAGGGCTGGGCACCAGTGGCACACAGATTACAGAATCCTACTCCTATTCAGGAGGCTTATCTAAGGATCACAGTTCAAAGCCAGCCTGGGAAGGAAAGTCTGTGAGACACTTATCTCCAATTAACCACCAGAAAACCGGTTGTAGCACTGCGGCTCAGGTGGTAGAGTGCTAGCCTTGAGCTGAAGAGCTCAGGGACAGCGCTTAGGCTCAGAGTTCAAACCCCATGACTGTAAAAAAATAAAAATAAAAAATAAAGTCTCAAGGTCAGATTTTTTTAAGTCTGCTTTTAAGTTTAACTCTAAATTTCAAGGAACAAAAATTTTGTCATATGCTGGTAGCTCATGCCTACAATTCTAGCTACTTAGTCTACTGAGATGCAGGGGCTCATGTGTTGAAGCCAACCTGGGCAGAAAATCTACCAAAGGCTACCCCCCAAATTATCAGGAAAAAAAAAACAGGTTGGAGGTGTGACTTAGGTGGTAGAACACCAGCCAAGCAAGCTAGCCAAACAATCATGAGGTCATGAATTCAAATCCCAGTCTCACTAAAAAAATAAATTTTTTTCTAAATTAAGTCAGTATTTACTTATAGGAAAATACTGTTTACAAATTATTATTTTTCCATTTTGTACTGTTATAGTCATCTTTCAAAATTACATCATTATTCTAGCAATGAAGAGTTAAATTTGCCTCTAAAGATGAAAGATCCCAATCTGATCCTATTCACTCATAGCTTTCAAGCATGGTAAGTGTCCTTTTAATTTATTCTGAGAACAATGCAACCGCAGTATTCAATCACTAATGATATCATGGACATGGACTCGATGAGAAATAAAGGACACAATATATCTAGAAGTATTTGTTAGAATGCTAAATGAAAGATTATTTCATCTCTTAAAATGCTGGGTTTTGTGTTTTTGTTTTTGTGTTAGTCAGGGGCTGGTGGCTCACTCCTGTATTTGTAGCTACTCAGGAGGCTGATATCTGAGGATCACAGTTCAAAGCCAGCTTGGGCAGGAAAGCCTCTGAAACTCTTATCTCCAATTAAATCACAGAAAAAGCTGGAGGCCGGGCTGAGGTTCAAGTGGCAGAGTGCTAAGCAAAACCTCAGGACCAGCAAAAAAACAAAAAAAAATGCTATTTTCTTTATATTTGTAACTTGTAAGTCTTACTATAAATTGTGAAAGACTGTCATTTTTATTTATTATTAATTAAATATTAGGATTAACTACTACCACACACAACCCCAAAATTTCCAGAAAGCAATATAATTTGATTTCTTTTGTACACGGTAGCCTAGAGATTTCGATTGGCTCCTTTCCATCAGCAATGTAAGAACCCACACAATATCCACTGAGCAGCCCCATCCTCTCCCACATCTGGGGACCTCTCTTGCTTCAAGCCGCTGATGGAGAAAGAAAGCAGAAGATCAGGGGCTGGGAAGTTGGCTCAGTGGCAGAGCACTTGCCTTGCATGCCTGAGGCCCTGGGTTCGATTCCTCAGCACCACATAAGCAAAAAGAAAAAAGCGGGAAGTAGTGCTGTGGCTCAAGTGGTAGAGCGCTAGCCTTGAGCTGAAGAGCTGAGGAACAGCGCCCAGGCCCAGAGTTCAGGACCCCCGACCAGACCCCCCCAAAAAAAGAAAAGAAAAGAAAGCAGAAGATCATGCTAAGCCAGGTTTCTTGGGCCATAGAAAAGATCACAGCCCCCAGCCCCACCCACCCACGTCCCATTAACCCTCACCAGCCACAACCAACTGTAAGTAACCAGGAGCAAAACTTTTAATTATTTCTTACAAGGAAGTGAAATAGATTATGACAGATCAATTTAAAATTTTATAAAAATTTAAAAAGAGTGGTACATTCATAGAAAGTCATTGAAGCGATCCCAAATCTCAGTGACTTAACCTGGAAAATTCCAAAGGCTCCCTGAAGATCTAATCTTCTAAGCAAATCAATTTACTGTAACTGTGGTCAAGACTAATATTGTGATTATGAAGAAATAATTTGATAATAACCCTCAAGGCTTTTATTACCTTTTGCAATTAGAAGTGACAGGATTTCTACTTACTAAATCACTGTCAGTAAGCACACTGTTAAAATTAAAATGTCCCCAAAATAAAAAATGAAATAAAATGTCCCCAAATCTCTAGCCTAAAACAAACAAACAAAAAAACAGAACAAAGTAACCCTACATCCCTCATCCTGACAATGCTTGAGATGTGTAGTTTCTTTGTCCCACCCACTTTGAATACTCTTCAGAATTTACCATGA
Source organism: Dipodomys ordii (assembly GCF_000151885.1). Classification (NCBI taxonomy): domain Eukaryota; kingdom Metazoa; phylum Chordata; class Mammalia; order Rodentia; family Heteromyidae; genus Dipodomys; species Dipodomys ordii. Next base: position 12,437,938 of record NW_012267246.1, on the reverse strand, counting down.
AGAAACAACCCTTTGGGTTAGGAAAAAGAAGATGAATTCTTCCTCTCTTTTCACTAGCTAAGTTCTTCTACTTTTTTTTCTTTTCCTTTACCTTTGACAATATATGTCTCCTCCTTTCTCTCCTGAAGTCTCTTGTTATACAATTATCCTGAGAAAGTTGATTGCAAGGTAGTAAGTGGCCCTCTTTACTTAGCTGAAGTACAAAGAGAAATTATTATAAGTTGTTGTATGTAGAGGAAACCAGCTGCCCACATATGCTCTTGACTTATGTCACTCTAAGGCGAGCCTTAAAACTCAATAAATGCATAAACTCAATAGTTACTAGGTCCTACGAATACAAACACCTCATTATAAAGCTTCTATTTGAGCTGCAGCAGAGAATGCATAATTAACAGCAATGTACATTTCACAACAGGATGCACAGACTTGTTTGCCCGAGTCTCTGCACACACGTACCATTTATTGAGATCAGAGTAGTTCACACATTTGGAAAGAATGATCCAATTGCAGAATATTGAAGTCAAATAAAAAGTATGATTAGAAATCTACCTCCATTTAAGTACAGCTTCTTATTTTACAAGCAGTAATTCCTCTCTTTATTTTTGAAATCAAGGAAAGTCTTTGATCATGAAAAGAAAATTAAAATCTCTGTTTTAAAATCTGTGATTATTCCAAAATGCTCTTGTTTCTAAAAATCTGTAAGTATGATTTTTAATTTGCACATATTAGAACTCTTATTAAAAACAAATCCAACTCTAAATTACTAAATTAGAGCAACTATACACAAACAAATTTGATAACCTAAAAGAAATGAGGAACTTCCTGGACACAAACAGCTTACCAATCTTGAAGAAATAGAAAGCCCAAACAGACCAATTACAAGCAATCATATTATACTAGCAATAAAAATCTTCAAGCCAAATAAAGAAGAAAGGGGGAGAAGGAGGATAAAGAGGAGAGGAAAAAAGAGGAAGAGGAACAGGAGAAAGAGAAGGAGGAGTAGGAAGATAACACAGGACCAAATGAATTCATTGTTGAGTTCTACCAAATATTTAACAAAAATGTATATCAATTGTTCCTAAGTTGTTCCAAAACATGGAAGAATGGAGAATTCTTCCAAACATATTATATAGAGGCTAACATCCTGATAACAGAACTAGCCAAGGACAAGGAGGGAATGAAGAAAGGAAAAGAAGGAAAGGAAAGAAAGAAGGAAGGAAGGAAGGGAGGAAGGAAGGACAAGCCTATTATTATGATAAACATAGATATAAAACATAGATATAAAAATATTCAACAATACTACCAAACTGATTACAATATCATATTAGAAACACTGATCAGTAGTCAGGTGCTGGTGGCTCACACCTATAATCCTGGCTACTCAAGAGGCCGAAATCTGAGGATTACAGTGTAAGGCCTTCCCAGGCAGACAAATCTGGAGACTCATCTCCAATTAACCATCAAAAAAGCTAGAACTGGAAGTATGGCTCAAGTGGTAAAGCATAACTCCTATGCACAAAAGTCAAATGGCAGTGCAAGGCTCTGAAATCAACCCCCAGTATTGGCACATGTGTACATGCGTGTACATGTACACATGCACACACACAAAAAAAAAACACCACATTAATCACTATTAAATAGGATTCATTCTATGATTATGGATGAAATGATAGTTCAATGCACAAATAAATATAATGCAACTAATCAACAGAATGAACAATTTAAAAATATATAATCATTTGGTAGATGCTGAAAAATCTCTTGATAAAAATTCACTGTCTCTTCATGATAAGAATATTGAACAAAATAAGTACAGAAGGAATAAAAGTCATATGTAAGAAGATAACATCTAACAACATTCTGGATAGGAAAAGCTGAATACTTGCCCTAACAACTGGAACAGGACCAAGATGCCTACTGTTACCACTTTTTGCAACGCCAGAGTCATCGGGCAAGGGAAAGAAATAAATGCTATCCAAAATGAAAAAGAAGAAGTCAGATTGTCACAGCTCGCAGATGACATGATCGTATACATAGAAAACCTCCCAACAATTCCACCAAAAAACTAAGATATAGCAAATTCAGCAAAGTTGCATGATATAAAATCAACACAAATTCAAAGCTTCTAAAGAGAAAAAAAATCAAGAGTGAAGAGGCAACTTACAAAGTACACAAGTTAAACTGTTCTTGAATGAGTATTAGCATTGCCATACCCCAATAGAAAAATTATCTGAAATAGAATTCAAGAAAGCAAAATTATTTGCAATGGTTATTACTACTACTAATAATAATAATATCCGGCAATAAATTCAATCAAAGACATGAAAGATCTCTATGATGAAAACTATAAAAGATCACTGAAGGAACTCAATGACACAAAAATCTAGAATTCCATTCCATGTCTGTGGTTTGAAAGAAGCAAGATTATTAAAATGGCCATGCAACCTTAAGAGATTGATAGGTCCAATGAAATTCTTATCAAAACACCAGGCATTCTTCACAAGTCTAGACAAAACAATTGTGCAATTTGTATGGGACCATTTATGCAAAGCCATCTTGAACAAAAAGAACAAACGAGAAGCATTGCACTACCTGACTTTATATTGGCACAAAACAGACCCATTGTTCAAGGGACCCAAACAGAGAGTCTGAAAGTCAGTCCAGGAAACCCAGACTTCCCAATAAATAGAAAAGCCGGGAAAAACTAGGAGTCCACATGAAAAGAATAAACTTAGATTCCTATGTCTCACCAGTTACAAAACTTAAAATGGATTAAATGTTTAAATGTAAGACCTGAAAGAATACAACTTCTTCAAAAGAATTGATACAAGATGCAGGAATGGGCAAGGGCTTTTTGGACAAGACCCCAAAAGTACAGAAAACAAAAGAAAAAGAAAAAATAGAATATATGAAACTGAAAAGCTTTTCAAGAGCAAATATGTGGACATATGTATATGTGTATGTATATATATACATATATATTAACAGTAAAGAGACAACCTACAAGGTACACAGGTTAAATTTTCCCTCAACTTTTTTTCATTAATGAGTTATTTAATAATGTGTCACCACAATTGAAAAGATAAATATGTATGTGTTATTTCTTTACAAAAGCAATATGATGCAGGTTCAAGGTCCCCTCATTGTTTATCTTTCAGAGAAAAAAATATATACATTGGAACACAATAGGTTTGCTCCAGAAACTCTGTAAGAGAAATCTGTAGTCTCATTAGTATTGTAGGTCCAACTATTTTATTTTGGGTTATCATGATTTCTTTAGAGAAAGGATTCCCACAGACAAGTCAGTCCTTAACCATTAAGTATGTGATCCAGTCTTCCAACCATTTCCCTAGGCATCTTCAGGACAGAGGACAGAAGGGACCAAAGAACCTCCTTGGCAGTTTCTCTGGGAGCAAGGAGGAACATTGCTCTCTACTCTAGTAGCAAGGCCTGTAAAGGCCTGGACCAGAACCAAGAGTTGCATGCCAAAAATCCAGATAGTGCCTTTCGCAGATGGAGCTGCCACGTGAGAAGCACGCTGCTGCCACTCACAGAAGAGCTGGCTCTTGGGCGGGTTTCCTGTTGCCGCCCCTGTGAGGTGGCTTACCACAGACACCCCGTGCCAACAGCCACTGGGCTGCCAGCAGTTGGAAAGGAAACAGGGCTGAGTGTTTTCTCCCGCCCTGGCTTGACTACCCTACTGCTAATGTCTTGCTGGAAACAAACTGGAGGATACAGTACCTTCACTGGTGGTTGTTTTTTTCTCAAGCATAATTTAAGATAAAAGGAATGAAGAGAAGAAGGGGTGGTGTGTGTGTGTGTGTGTGTGTGTGTGTGTGCAGTGAGGGAAGAATCGGTGTTGGGAGACATGGATGAGAAGATTGAAAGGGGTGACACTGATCAAATTGTACCCATAAACTGCTTTGTGGAATGGTAACTTTGTACAACTTCTTAAAGATAACATGCCCTCCACTCAGATATTTAGAAAACAAGGGAAGAACTTTTTAGGTGTCAGAACCTATTAGGGGCTAAGTCTGGTGTCCTGCGGGACTTATCCACACACACCCCCCAAAAAATTTCATATGTTAAACATATGAACAACTAGACATCTCAGAATGAGATGGTGTCTTTAAAATGAAACTCCTTTGTGCAACTAATTAATGGTAATAAAAATATGGCAAAAAATAAAACAGTGCAAGACCTTTTAAAAGGTAGATTTGTCTAAAAGGGGGACATCATGCTGGGCCCTAATTCTAACCTCCTTTGATAAAGAGGAGATTAGGACACAGATACACAGAAGAAATACCACAGGAGGCCATGGGAAGGGATAGTCATCCCAAGCCAAGAAGATGGGCCACAGTAGAAACCAAGCCATCCATGCTTCAATCTGAGACTTCCAAGCTCTGGAAGGGTCAGAGAATAAATCTGCTACTTAACACCACCTGGTCTGGTGCTCTATAAGGCAGTGCTGGAAAAACTCACACAGAAAACAGCAGCTTAATTAAGCACAAATAAACAGTAAAACCAGGTCTTGGCCTTCAAAATTGAGATCTGAAGTAAGTGCCTTCTCAACACACTCTTTTGCACGCGCATGTGCATGCACACGCACACTTCCGCACACACACACACACACACACACACACCCTGTATGTGGATGGGTCAGGACAAGCAGCCCAGACTGGTTACAGCAAAGTACATGTGGACGAGCCACACTTGAGGAGCTTCATGTCTCAAGTGAGAAAGCAAGGCTTCAACACAATACCAGAGCTGCCAATCCTCACCTCTGAACTCCGGACATGCTCCCCGCCTTGTTCCTGTCACCTGCCAAAGTTGGGCCCCAGCCCCAACCTTCCGAGTACTCACAACCCATGGCTAACTCTCTCTCTCATGCTGGCTCTAGGCTTGACCTCACAGCTCTGTTCTTTGACTTCTTTCAGTTCTTTGAACGAGACAAAAACAACGTAATCGGTGATGTAAGTTCAGTCATTCTAAAACCTATGGAAGTTCATTTGGAAATTTGCCCACCATTAATTTTACATAATCTTCCCTTGCACCTATCAGAGAAAGGAGAAGCTTCTGCATCATGAAATTCATGCAAGGCTCTTTTACAAATAGCACCAGTAGTCACAGTGGTTACTGGAAGTCTTTGAGAGCCAGAGCAGGCAATGGGTATGAGTGTGGCCAGTTTCAGAGACCTTTCATTGCTTGCCACCTTATTAGGAAATGTTCCCAAATAACTGTGATGATAATAAGAGAGATTATGATTTTGAGTGGATTTTTTTCTGTTAGGAAGTTCACCATATGTGATTTTTTTCTTGATTGTCAAAGGAAGTTTTTAATAAAGGTGGACTTTCAACGTAATATATCTTTATGCTATTTTCAGAGAAAAAAATGATATACTGATAGATAGTTTACACTTTTTATTCAATGTTCCAGCCTCATTAGAAGGGAAAGTTGCAAGAAAGAAGGAAGTTCCTTTTAAAACTTGAATAACTTTCTTTGGGATCCAGTACAAATAGTAATGATCCTATTTAAAGCAGGAAGCTAGGAGCAATGGCAGGACTTTACTTAGACTGGTCTGTGAGCAAATATAATTTAAAGAAATTGTTAAATAGCTAAGTCCCTCTCACATGTTATTTGTGATCTGGAGGGAAGGGATTCTTTGCAGAGAGGAAGCTGAGAACAGTTCTTCCTAGTCTACAAGACTTTCCCAGGCTTTCAAAGACAAATTAAGTATGTCGATGTAGTTTGTCATGCTCAAATAGAGACAGTTTGGTAAATTTTTTTAAAGAAAACTTTTTTGTATAAATTACTCATCAATGTCTTTCTCAGTAAGTTAATTATAATGCTGGGCTGAGGAATTTAACATTCTAAATCAACTGAAAAATGGTGTATGCCTGTAATTCTAACTAAGCTGGAGGTTGAGATCCTTAGAATCACAGTGCCAGTCAGCCTGACATATATATATATATATATATATATATATATGAGCACCCTGTCTCAATCAGAAGCAGGGGACAGTAGCACACAGCTATCATTCCAACTATTGCAGGATGTGTAAAATAGGAGAATCACATTCTAGGCACTGGCCAGCAAAAATCAAGATCATATCTAAAAATGACCAATGTGATTAAATAACTAGAGGCATGGCTCAGTGATAGAGCTCCTGTCTAGTAAACATGAGGCTCTGAGTTCAAACCCCAGTACTTTAGAAAGCACAAATTAATTAATTAATAAGACACCTGGAAAAACAGAATTTCTGTTTTTTATCCTAAAATAAGCTCAGTGTAGAGGTGACTATTTACAAACTCTTCATTTAATTGGATTTCTTTAACATGAAATAATATTTCCAGAACTAATTAAAATTTTGTCCTAATGAATATTTAAGACCAAAATATGTTATCTTGGCAGTACAGTGTATGGATTTTTTAATCATCCATAAAGGTAATTATATTTTTTACACCCTCAAAAACATCATCTACTATTGCAGATACCAAATGGGTTCTTTTGCTTCCTCTCAGGCCATGATTGAAGAAGCTATCACCAGGGCTGAATCCTTCTCAGTTATGTACACCCCATTTGCAACAAAAATAACAGCTGATAAAATAGAAAAAGTAAGAGAGGTTTTCACCAAAACTCACCCTGCCTATGTGGAATATACCTACACAGGTAAGGTTCAAAATCATCAAGTTATTAGCCAATACTGTACTTCTTGTGGAACAAATATGGGACTTTGGGGGGGTTACTTGTTTGTTGTTTCTTCTTTAGTGATTTGTTCCCAACTGATCCTTGAATATTCCTTTGTGGCTTGGGTTTCTGTGTTTTAAAAGGAAGTGGTAAAACCTAGAAACTCTGGTTTGTTAATAAGAAAAAAGGAAGGAAGGAAGGAAAGAAGGAAGGAAGGAAGGAAGGAAGGAAGGAAGGAAGGGAGGGAGGGAGGGTGAAAGAGAGAAAGAAAGCAGGCCCATGGCAAAATGCTACCCTTCCCCTCATTCTTTATCTGTACACTAGGTGGTTATAGCATTTTATTGAAGATGGAATTTGTTTTCCAGTATCTACCACCTCCACTTTCCTCCATCATCGACCCTACTCCCAAGTCCCTCTCTTCCCTTAGATTTTTGTATGTTTGGTGTTCTGAGTACCCAAGGAACCACAAGAGATGCACAAGGCATTGGCCTTTTGCCTCTTTTTTACCTTAGAAAGCACTTGTAGCCAGATGTAGATGGCCCGTGCCTGTAATCTTAGCTACTCAAAAGGCTGAGATCTGAGGTTCAAAGCCAGTCCCGGCAGAAAAGTTCCCATGAGCCTCTTATCTTCAATTAACCACTAAAAACCAGAAGTGGCACTGTGGTTAGTAGTAGAGCACTAGCCTTGAGAACAAAGAGGCTCAGACACAGCATCCAGGCCCTTGCTTTTATTCACACATTCAAGTATAATTTGCCAACATACTATTTGTGTGTGTGTGTGTGTGTGTGTGTGTGTGTACACATGTGTGTGCTGGTACTGGAGCTTGAACTCAGAGCCAGGCACTATTTTAGCTTTTTCACTGAAAGCTAACACTCTACCATTTGAGCCTTTCAGTAGTTTTTTTCAGTAGCTCTGGCTTCTCCAATAGCTAATTGGAGATAAGACTCTCGTGGACTTTCCTGTTCAGGCTGACTTTGAACCGGATCCTTAGATCACAGCTCCTGAGTAGCTAGAACAAGAGGTGTGCACCACTGGTGGCAGATAGAGAGAGAGAGAGAGAGAGAGAGAGACAGATAGATTGATTTAATAATACATAGATACATATTTATCTTTAGTATATATATTTAGCATATATAGTATATACATAGATATATATTTATATTTAGTATATACATAGATATGTATTTATATTTAGTATATGTATTAAATGCAAAGCCACTTGATAATGACCACCATGTTATACAAAATCTCCAAATTCACACACACAGAATCACAGCCTCCTATTGAGAAACTTTTTTTTTTTCAGTGAAGCTAACTGGTTTATAGGACAAGTAATACATTCCATGACTGATGAGTGTTAAAGTACCTGGCACTCTACCTCTATTAAGTCTTGTTATTCCTACAATTGATGAGGTAAGATGATTTGCATTAGAAACAAGAAAACAGCAACAAGAGAAGACAAATAGCATTCCAGATTGGCAGGTCTTCCATTCAAACCCATGTCTTTGCATTAATCATGGTCTCCATGTGATCAAACATTCAAAATATGTCCTATGGATCTGCAACTAGTAATGTTGAGTCACACATCCCCAAGGAACAATGAGAATTTGAGGGCAAAGAAAGGAAAGGCAAAGTGTGTGTGGCTGCAAAGATCTCTGGTGTTGATGTCCTTAGTTTGTGCATCCTACAAGAAGCCAGGCAAGGGCAGCTTACACCTTTGCTGATTGCTACATATTTCCATTCTTTTATTACATACATTTAAGAGGGTTTTATTGAAGTCAGGTCACCAATAGCACATAAATTCATGCCTAGTTAGTACTATGGAAACATGAGTCTAATTCAGCCATTTCCATTTTTACTCTTGGATCCCTAGGTAATGAAGAGGGAGGCATTAAAGAATCAAGGGTTTGCCAATTTCTCTTCTGGTGCGATGAGTTTAGTTGTATTTAACCTACTTCTCTGCGAAGTCATGACGATTAATTAATACTTAGGAAGCGTCAGTGCCACTGAGAGTTTAAAAACAATAATAACATTAATGAGCCAGATTCTTGTCTCATAGAACTCCATCAAACCTGTTATCAAGATGAATTATGATCTTCTGGCAAGACAATTCATGCTACAGGATCGTATACTTTCGAAGAGAAGATAATTATAAGCTCCTAATGACTGTTTCTATTATGTTATAATTACTAATTGCTAGAGTTTGACAGTGTGATAAGAGGAAAGGCGCAGCAGTGTGTCTGAAGGGGGACTGGAAGGTAGGGAAGGAGGGCAGGCTAGAATTTAAATGTCTTTGGGACTCGTGAGGTTCTTTTTTCTGTGCAAACTATGCTTCTGGTAAACAAGACTAGCCAACAGGCAAAGAACTAAGGGGGGGAGGGTGCCCAGAGCTGCTGGCTGGGATCTAGGTGAAGCCGTCTACACCATCTGAGGTGTCGCCTCTTCTCTCTCAACACTCCCAAGTGAGTGAGGGCCAGGAATGTGGGGAGAGGGAAGGTCCAAGTCTTCTTCAGTATCTGGACATCTCTCCCGGGAGGTACAGAGAGGTTAAAGCAGGCATCAGTAGTCTTGGGTAGGAGCTAGGGAGTTGGACACACCAGCAGCAGGCCTAGACAGTAGTTACATTATTCTTGTGACACTTCCTCCCCGAAAGCAGGACTCTCTTTTATTTTATTTTACTTCATTTGATTTTGCTAATTTACTCTTTTATTGGTGGCACTAGAGCTTGTGCTATACCACTTGAGCCATGTCTGCAGTCCTTGCATGATTTCTTTTTCAGGTAGTCTTATGTGTTTAACCAGGGCAAAAACTGCTTCACCTGTTATCCACTTACCTATGCTTCCTACATAGCGGAGATTGCAAACATGAGCCACTACACCCAGATAATTTGTTGCGATGGTTTGGGGCCCAAGCTGGACTCTAACATGGCTAGCCCTAAACTCCATCTCCTGAGTGTAACCAGTATTCCAGTGTAAGAATTTCCATTTGTGCAGCAGGGATAACTTCCTGCTCCCACAACAGATGTGTGTCAACCCAAAGCCACGTTACACGTTAGTCTCTATCTCTCCAGTCACGTTTAGGAACACTCCTCCGTGCACACTCAACAACACCCTCAAAACCACAAGTGTGTTCTCTCCCACCTCACACTCGTCCACACCCAGCTGCAGACAGAGACCCTCAGAAACACACTGACACCCCCAAAACATGATCTGGCCCAAAAGATGCACTGATACTCATGGAAGCAAAATTAAAGCTCCGTAGCAATCAGAGAAGGAAAGGCCACAATAAAGGTTAAAATGTCCCTGGCATCGACATCATCTAAATAAACAACAAGCATAGGCCCTGTCATCCATATCTCCAAAACCTTAGGCCAGGAGTCTACTGATCCAAGTTTTGCGGGAGAACGAGTTACTATCGTTAAATCTTGGAGCCTAGTACATTGCGTTCTGCCAGGGGAGATTGGCAGGAAAACCTCTGACTTAGAAACCCTGCCCATTTCTGTATCACCTTCACCAAGCCTCCGGGGAGCCGCAGGGACTCAGCGCTCACTGACAGAGGTGAGATTGAGGAGGGAAGGGCGTACTCTGGCTTTGCATTCTCTCTAGCCAGCCCAGTCCACAGCCAGCTCTGCAAGGGTCTGCCACATGAAAAAAAGAAAAATAAAAAAGAATACGCTGGGGTGGGTGGTTGGGTGGGAGGAATCACAAAATTAATTCATTTTGAAATAATACTGACATGTAAGTCCAATTTTTTTTTAATTAAACGAGTCAACCAAATTAGAAATTAGAAAACGCTCTTAAACTTCATAGCAGGGAAGCTTTCAAGTTCTTTTTATAATTTTCTTTTTGAGGAGAAGGGGACAATACTAAGGTTTGAACTCAAGGCCTCAGCCTTGCAAGATTGTTGCTCTACCACTTAAGCCACGCTCCTAGTACTGCATTTTGCTGGTTATTTTGAAGGTGGAGTCTCTACAATTCTTCTGCTCTTATTGGCCCCAAACTTTGATCCTCTGGATCTCAGCCTTCTGGGTAGCTAGGATTACAGACAGGAGCCATCAGTGCTACCCAGAGAAGTTTTGTAAGATGAATGAAGGAGGGTGAAAATTCAAATCTGCCCTGTGGGTACCCAGGCGCTCACAGGCTCAAGCACTTACTGTGCAGCTTTTCCTGCTTCAGTGATGTTGAAAACCCCACCAAAACCTTACAGTCATATTATAATAGAGCTCTATTGTATTATGTTTCATACAGAAGAAAAAAATACTGATTTTTTATAGTGTAGCTCTCCATTTTTCTTATTTAAGGAAAAATCCGGTTTGATTCATGCAGAGTAGTCAGGGTGTATAAAACAAACAATAACTCACCAGCTGCAGAATTATTACATTTTCATTTATAAAGATTTTGCTTGTGATTTTTATTCATATATTCCAATGAAATAATGCAATCTGCACAGTCTATATTCTTGCATGGTTGTATTTTAATAATAATAAAGTAATACAATAAGCATAACCCATCTCCTCTTGATGAGAATATCAAGATTTATGTGCTAAATAAATAAATATTCAGTAATGGATCTGTGCTTAGTAATGTTTAATAGAAAAGTTCTCTGGATCAGATATCAATTACTTTAACACTTAGGTGGTAGAGTCATATTTTGTCTTTCCAATGCAATTTAACTCCCAAGAGTAAATGTGTATGTTCAGAGGAATAATATATTGTTGTAAAATAGACCTTTAAAAATTGCTTTTCACTGAAATCTATAACCTTGGGTTTGTTCTGGCATCATTTACTGGTGGGGTGATGCATTCTATGCTCTCTCAAACAGAAAGTCAAAATTCCTCATTTTGTTCTATCCTCTTTAAATTATTATAATTTTGTCATGAGCCAAGAGTTTTCAAGATCAAACCTTTCCCCTTTGTAAATAGCTTTCTCAAATGGACAAAGCATTACAGAATTAAAGAGACTCCATCTCCAATGTCATTAAGGAAGTGTTACAGCCAAGATGATCACAAAAATGATCAATCATCTCGGGTTCCTACCACAGAATTCTTCATAGAATGAGAAAAATCCTTCCCCAAAGTTACAGAAAAAATCCCTCAAAATGGAGTTTTGTGTTCTTGAACCATTAAAAATGTTGATCTTTCTGGTGTCAGAAGTGTGGTGTTCTGGCATTGCTGTCTGATGGAAGTAAATGTGGTTTCCTTGCAATGGTAGGCAAGTGAGCTCTTTCCCTCTGAGTGCAGCCTGAATCCCTTCAGAACTCAACCTGCCCAGTATATTTTCTTATAAGAGCTGACCAAAGAAAGATAGAGAAGCATCAGTGAATCTCCAGGTGCAGGTGGCTCACACCTGTAATCTGAAACTACTCAAACTTCAAAGTTCATCTATGTTGCAATGTATCAGATTTTCTTCCTTTTAAGGCTGCATAATATTCCATGGTATGTATATACCACGCTGTTTTTCTACTCATGTATTCTTAGGAACATAAGTTACTTCTGCTGTTGGCTATGGAATGATGTTGCTAATAACATGTGCACATGAGTATCTTTTCAAGTCTCTGCTCTCAATTATTTAGGGTATATATCCAGAGATGATATATTTGGATTTAAATTTTGGAAGAATGACTATATCTTTCCCCAGAATAACCATCCTAGTTGTACAGTTGTACTAGCACAAATTTAAATGCCTAGCAATATAATAATATTATAGTAATGGCATAACCAAGGTCTATTCTGTTTTTCTATATTCATGCTACCCATAAAAATAGATAACTCCCAATCCTCAAATGCTTTATTTTTTCCTATTAAAAAATATTCTTCCCAGAAACACAGTTTGAAGTACTTACATGTGTTTTACATCTCAACTATAATATTTTGAAGACCCCATATTAAATATAGAAGCATTGAACACTAGCTAGACCCCATATAAGTAACTTTGGGTTTCAAGCTCAGTATATGTGTCCCGAAAGAGCCAGAAGGTGAGGAACACTGGTTTACATAGATGAAGTATCAGAGGGTAACATCACCTTGAAGTTCAGCTTGTCCCAGCAGCTCAGAATCTCTGGTCGCTGTTTCTATAGTCAGCTTCATTCTGGAGCTCTTAGGACTCCACTGTCTGGACCATCCCCTCAATTGCTACAGCCTCGAGTGTGATCGCAAAATGTTGAGATGTCATAAATGGATCTCCAGTACAGTGCTGGAACAACACCAGAGCCTCTTTTTCACAAGTCCTTGAACTTGCTCTTCCACCATGACCCAAACTGCACCCTATGCCTTTGGTTGGACCAGCAGTTACACAGACAAGGGAACATAATGGACTGACTGGGTTGAGTCAATTGCCTCACTTTTAAATTCATCAAAGGAAAAACGAAGGAGGGTGGAGGGAAATGCATGCCAATCAGCTAACCAACCGGTGACCATTCAGACCTTTTGATACCCCCCCATAGGACAGTAGTTTATTGGAATTATTCCAACATTGTGTTTTTTTCCACCAATAGTGAGTCTAACTATTTCACCAATACTGAGTTTAATAAATATTGAAGGGAATTGCAGTATTTTTAATATTTGTATTGTCTCAACTCTACTTTGGTGACGGTGGAATTAAGAAACTTCGATGGAATAAAGCCGAGAATAAAGATCCAATACAGTTGATTAAACAAAACTTTGGAATCAATAAGAATTCTAAGTAAGATAGAAATGAAATGTCTATGAAAATCCTGTGGGATTATTTATCTTCCTACATTTCTATATAGGTTATGAGAGGAAACTTAAATATACAAAAACAATCTCAGAGAAGTAGACTTCAGAAGCCTGAAGTAAAATCCTTTTTTTTCTGAATGGAAAGCAATTTTTTCACTTGCATCTGTAACTCTGAAATGATAATGAAAGTCAAAGGGAAAATATAACTCACTATATATGAAGGCAAAAATCAAAATATACCATGTTTGTTTTGTGTTGGTACCAGGGCTTGAACCAAGGACCTTGGGCTCTCCCTTGCATTTTCTGCTCAAGGCTAGTGCTCCTCCACTTGAGCCATAGCTCCACTTCTGGCTTTTTGCTGGCTAAATTGTAGATCAGAGTCTCTGCTACTTGAAGATAATTTCAAAAGTAAATAAATCATTTTATACTCTTAGGAAAGGAACACAAAGTCTCAATGCCTCTGTGCCTCTGATCATATAAAATAATATTTACCAAAATGAATTCCAGGAAATGGAAACAGCTTTTTTTTCTTTTTGTCTTGTTCATTTGTTTATCTGTCTTCAGTGGGGAAGGGTAGGCACAGAATGGAGGGACAAGGGGTGAACACATGCATCAGTGGTACTCGCTAGACACTGTGCTGAAAATGAACTTATACAACTTAAGGGTTGGAATGGGAGGGGAAAACTGTGAGAATGAGGGAAGGGGTAACATTGTCCAAAATGAAATGTACTCATTACCTGCGTAATACAAAATTCACATAACTATAACCCCTCTGTACACCACTTTTACAATAACAATAACAAATAATATTTTTAATATCTCAGGGACTTGTAGCCTTGAACTGCCATCCTCTGACTTCAGCCTCCTGAGTAGCTAGGATTACCAGCCACTAGCACCAGTGTATCTTTGTTTTAAAAAGTAGAATTTTTTTACTATTTATAAGGGAGGGCAATAATGATAGCTTTGCTACAAAGTTGCTGCCTTTTGCTATTTTCTTGCTGATGTGAATTTGTGGATAACGTCCAAGATAGAAGTATTGGCATTAAAAAGGAGTACAAGATAAAGCTCAGCGATGACTAGGAAAGAAGTAATGACGAAGGGTTGGCATTATGAAGTACTGTAGGAGCTACAGTCTGAACCTGACCAGTAAAGAGAAGTCATTTAAGACTTACCTGTTCCTATCTCACACGGAACAATCAGGACCTTTAGAAATGAGATTTTACTCTAACCCAAAATGTCAGAACATTTTGTTCTGGACAAAGGGCAAAGAAATGACACTCATACCCGCAAATAAAAAGATTAAACTTATAGAGAGGTAATGATAGAGTGCTAATCAATTTGCATATGTCCTGAGAGAGCTTTTCAATCTCTGCAACTTTTCAATAAAGCATATATATATATATATATATATATATATATATATGCCTTGAACTGTGCATTCTGTTGGCTGTAGTTATGATTAGGTGTCCACTAGAAAATACAGATGAAAATGGTATTTCTATTTTATACTTTATTGCCAGAGAACCTATTTAACAGATATTTCACTTCATAGCAAATACAGAGACTGTTCATCTACAATCAACATGTTTTTGTAGATGTTTTTCTGATGCTGTCAACGATTCTACCAAGCCAGACTCTCTCTATTAACCCCATCTTTTTTAGTGTGTGACTGAGTGTCCATAATTCTCAAAGAACAATCTGCAGCATGGATGTCACCCAACTAAGAAACTTAATGTTTCCATCCAGGTAAAACAATTCTGTTCATTTGTGCATCACCCCCACTAAGTTACCTTAAGAAAGGCAAGAATACTTTTCTGGTTGAAGTAAGAATGTAGAACAAGGCTATATGAGTTTATTCCTAAATTGAGAGACAGAAAATATATCATATCTCAGAAGTTTGGGGTATTTTATTAATGTAAGGTAGGGTTGTTGGTTTTTTCTTACTCAATTCATTAAAAATTGGTCAAAATTAGTCAAAATAAACTCCAGGAAATTGAAACGAAAGGTTTTCTCTTTGTTAATTTGTTTTCTTTTCTTTTTGCCTTGTTCGTTTATCTGTCTTTGAGAGGATGAAGGGCACAGAAATAGAGGGACTAAGGATGAACAGATGCAGCAAGTGGTACTCGCTAGACACTATGTTGAAAACTAACCATACATTTCCCTTATTTGCAATATCTAGTATACGTATGAGTCAAGCAGAAAAGGTCAGATAATGTGATGTCAGGAAAATGAACCCTTAGATATGTATTTTAATGTTTTTTTTCTTTCATGCATGTGTTTCTAATGCATTTATAAGACTATCTCTTTGTTGCTTTGTATGTCCCTCCCCCACAGTATAACCCCTGCTTTCACTATATTTGTTGTCAGTATAACTTGTGGAGGAGATGGGGAAAAACCAGTTGTTTAAGGATACAGGTGGACCTGTTGCAACAATGAGAAGTACAAGTTGTCATGTCCAAAACGAGCTTTACAACGTTGGTGCGGGGGTGGGAGGGATGGGGGGGAGGGGGAAGGAGAAGGATTGGGATTGGGGGGGAGGGAGGAGGCTGGGAAGGGATGTGAAGAGTAAACAAAGGAGGAGGCTACAATGCTTGGTAAGAAACGTACGCATTATCCTACCCATGTAATTGTAACCCCTCTGTACAGTATGTTCACAAATAAATTAAATTAAAAAAAAAAAACTAACCATACAACTTGTGGGTGGAGATGAGAGAAAAACTAGGAACAAGTGAGGGAAGGGGTGACATTGTCCAAAGAAATATACTCTCATTAACTGACATAAAATAGCAACCCCTCTGTACAACACCTTAATAATGGCAATTAAAAATAAATAAAAGTGAAAAAAATAAAGGGATTTGGAAGCCAGACACCAGTGGCTCACACCTGTAATCCTAGCTACTCAACAGGGGGAGAGCTGAGGCTCACAATTCAAAGCCAGCCTGGACAGGAAAGCCTTATCTCCAGTTACAAGCAAAAGCTGGAAGTGGAGCTGTGGCTCAAGTGGTAGAGCACCAATCTTGAACAAAAAAAGCCAAAGGAGACTCAAAGCTCTGAGTTCAAGTTCTAGAAACAACAAATGCAAACATACACACACACACACACACACACACACACACACAGCATTAAAATTTGTTGAGTTAAGATCTATCCCACATGAACTGAGCAATTCCCTGAAGTAAAAGTACAGATGTTTTAAGAGCATGAAGGGAAGAATCTGGAACATTCAGGAAACTTATGGATAAGGCACATTTGGAAGAACAGGAATCAATGGAAGCATGGAGGATGGATATAAGATGTGATGTTTCTGAAATGAAAATAAACAGTTTAGAGACAGGATAAACACAGGTTGCTACAAACACAACTACAAAAGGATTTTTCTTTAAAAAAATAAAAAACACAGAAAAATAAGGCAGAGATCTTGAAGTAGATGCACACAGTTGAGAACCCTGACTGCCAGAAAGAAGTCACTGTGGCTCTGAGGAGAAGCGTAGCTATGGCAGAGTTGGCATTCAGCAATATTCTGGGTGGTGGCCCAGAGGTACAGTGTCATGGACTAACAGGGGTAGCAGCGAGACCTGTGTGATGAGAAATTTGACCAAGGTGATGGCAAGGACAATGGAAAGAAATGAGCTGATATGGGCTGGATTGCGATGGGCAGATTTAATTAGTTTTTGAGACTCCCTAAATGTCAAGGAATTAAAGAAAAGACAAGTCAACAATGGCTGCAGATTTTTAAGCCAGAACAATTGATTGAATAATGGCTATCTCAATAACATGCTGGGGAAAACCAAAGAAGGGAAATTGTAGAGAACATACAAATCACTTTTGAAAAACAAATGTGCTCTATTTCAAGTAACTTTGGGAAGAATGGAGGGGAACTGGACTGTCCCCAGAGGTATTTGGAAATGTTTTTGAATTTGGTGGTATTTTACGTATGTTTATGTATGACAATAGCTTTGATACTAATGTTTCAGTTAGAAATAATAGTTAAGCCCACAAGACTAGAGACATCTCCTAGGGTTTATATGTAATGATAATGCCAAGGGACCAGAGACAGCTTTGGGAAACACTGAAGGAGAAGGCAGGATGAAAAAAGGAGCGTGTGTGTGTGTGTGTGTGTGTGTGTGTGTGTGTAAGAGAGACAGAGACTATGGCTGAACTCTAAGCAGGATGATTTTTTTAAAGAAGGAACAATAGTACAGCAAGATCAAAGAGCTAAAAGATCTTAAAGACTTGAAAACTGGCCAATTCCAGCCTTCTACTGTAAATAGAAAACTAACCTTTTTTACTAGGAATTTGACATCTTTCACTGGGAAGAGGAGAGAAAACTGTGCTTTTGTAAGAAATGGAATCTGTGCCTGCCACCAGTGCCTCTTGCTTTTAAGCTGAACTACTCCAGATGCTGAGATCTGAGGATCTCGCTTTGAAGTTAGCCTGGACAGAAAATTCCATGAGACTCTTATTTCTAATTAAGCACCAAAAAGCTGGAAGCGGGGGTGTGGCTCAAGTGATAGAGCTCTAGCTTTGAGCAAAAATATTCATGAACAGCCTCCATTCCCTGAGTTCAAGCCCCAGTAGCAGCACAAAAAAAAAAGGAAAAGCATCCACTTTTCTTATGATGAAACTTAGGATCAGGTCTCACACTAGACTTTAATCCTAACTTTCTGTTCCAGTCATTGATGTTTGACTTCCAGTTGTGATCAATGAAATTGAATGCATTCAAAAAGACTTATTTCTCACAAGTTTTCTTGACATAATGGGAACAAAAAGAAAAGACATTCCAAAAATCGGTTCCAGGGCTGGGAATGTGACTCAGCGGTAGAGTGCTCGCCTTGATCTGAGTTCGATTTCTCAGTATCACATAAACAGAAAAAGCCAGAAGTGGCATTGTGGCTCCAGTGATAGAGTACTAGCCTTGAGCAAAAGAAGCTAAAGGACAGTGCCCAGGCCCTGAATTCAAGTGCCAGGACTGGCAAAAAAAAAAAAAAAAATCAGTTCTACTTTTGTACCAAAGGACAATATAATCTGATGAATGTTCACATCTACCAGGCTCACTAGGCTTTTGGATATAGGTAGAGGTTTATAAGCATGAAATCTTCAATTAACATTCAAATTAATGTTGCATGAGATTCAGCATTGGCGGCCCTAGACCACCTGCTAGGGTACAAGTTCAAACAACTGCAATTTACTCTGCATACAAGTGGGGGAAAATGATACTTTAATTTTTTTTCTAAATTAAACAGTATATATACATTTCAAACCTTACCTGAAGCTGAGTGCCAACAGCTCACACCTCTAAACCTAGTTATTCAGGAAGCTGAGATCTTGGGGATTGAAGTTCAAAACCAGCCTAAGAAGACAAATCCTTGACATCTTATCTCTAATTAATCAGCAAAAAGCCAGAGGTAGAGCTGTGGTTCAAGTGGTAGAGCACCAGCATTAATCAATAAAGCTAAGAGCCCAAGGCCCTGAGTTCAAACCACACACACACACACACACACACACACACACACATACACAATCACTTCACCTGAAATTTAATATTGAATACTCACAGAGCAAAACATATAGAACCAAAGGGAGCATAAAATTCTTATATCCATGATCATATTTTGTAATGCATGAGCTACAGAGGTAGCATTAATTTTCTGATCCATCTAATCACTGGCAGGATTAATCTTGGTCTCCTCTTCACCCAACAACTGGTCAAGGGCAAGAAGCAACCAGCTCTCAAAGTCCATGAGCTGTGTCTTCAAGAATCCTCAAACATCTAACTTGGGCAACAATGAGGCCAAAATACTTCATCCCAGTGCTATTCACTGATAAATTGTTCCCTTGTTGTCTTGGGAGCTAGGCTGTAAACAAATAATAGATCTGTGATTATCTGCTGCAATTGTTTTCTACTTTTTATTTAAGTAGTTGTACAAAGGGGTTTCATACAACATGTCAATTTGTGAATACGGTGCATCTTGATCCCTGTCACCACTTTTATCATTGTCTCTCATCTGTCCCAAACTCAAATTACCTGGTTCCATTTTCTCATATCGACAGCTCATATTCTGACTGCATTTGCCCGCCCTTCCTCTCTCCATTCGTCTGCCCCCAGCCCTTGACTTCCACTCCCCACACCCCACAGCTTCTAACACAACATGTGTTTCAGCTTTCTGGTACTCATTTTGTTAAACTGAGCCACACCTCCACTTCTGGCTTTTTTTTTTCCATTGATTGGAGATGAATCTCACAGACTTTTCGCTGAGGCTGGCTTTGAATGGCAGTCCTCAGATCTCAGCCTCCTGAATAGCATGAGAGGCATGAGCCATGGCACCCAGCATATATATGTTACAGACATATCACCATTATAAAGTGAAAGTTATATTGGAGCAGCTGAGTTTTAAATATAGGTTAAAAATTGATCTTTAACAAACTCATAATTCAGAGATATTTGGAATTTGCTTTTTTTGGCATTTTTAAGTGGAGAGAACTTATTAAACCTCTCTATTCATCCACTGTTATTTGAGAAGTCTTTTATAATAAAACAAAGCTTTGTTGCTTAAAATGAAAATGAATTAGGTAAACCTGGCCTTCCGGATTCCATGGCTGGGATTTGTTCTTACCCCAAAATAATAGTGGGTGGATCTCCCTGTAGTCAAGTGCCTGGGTTTGAATCCTGTTTGATCCATTTTCACGCTTTGTTCTCAGGCAAATTGTTTCCCTTCTATGCCCTTCCACTTCATATCCATACATGGAGGCAGCAGGAACCCCAGCGTTAATGCACACAAAACTCTTAGAAAATAAGCACTCCGTATCAGCTCTCAAGGATTGAGTCATTAAGGACTGAGTTGGTTTTAGAACTGTGGCCATGACACTTGAATTATTTCCAAGTCAAATTACAAGAGTCAGTGCATTTATCAATTTAAATTTCCTTCTATAACTGTAGGAAGGACGGTAACTAAATTGATTAGCCTTGTACTTTAATTCTCACTTGGTAATTTTTCTCTTTCCTTTCTATAACATTATTTCCTTAGATTTAAAATATAAACCAAAAAGAAAAAAATCAAATTTTCTTGGGAAAAAAAAAGAGTCACCAAAAACAATACCAAATCTGTAAGTTGGTCCTGGACATCTATTACTTTGGAAGATAATCACATCATGTTGTCATATCTTATTAATATAATTTGTGTATGTTTAAGTCACTATGAATTAAAAATTATTAAAATAAAAAAGAAATAATAAAATCTGATTTGGGAAGATTACCTATTTGGTCATCTGATACATATAATTTTACTTTGTATCTTAAATGTTGATATTTATCATTTTCTCCCTAAGGTAATTGTGGGAAAGGAGCTCTTGAAAACAACCAGGCTGTAGCAAAGATCTCTTAGTTGTTTGTCTGCCATATTTCAGATCTCCAAGGGCTCCATATGCTGCCTCAGACCACTGACTGGTCATCTTTTCCTCCTCAACAATATCTCTTGACTCTTGGGTTCAAAAACAAAGAAGATGGAAAATTTTTGGAAAAGATGTCAAGTAGGAAGCTGCCAACATTCACGGGTGAGCCATTCAGACTTGCTATTATCTCTCATTATGGTTCCTGGACTGGAATTCTGTGCTATTCATCTCTGATGGAGTAGTGTATGGATTGTAACTCTCTCTCTCTCTCTCTTTCTCTCTCTCTCTCTCTCTCTCTCTCTCATCTTCTGGGCAGATTAGTTCATCTTAGCTGGGATTCTGATTATTGCTTAGCATTTTCCCCAAAAGCACACAAAATTCTGGAGCATTCACCCTGCACTCCAACCCTCTTCAACTACCAACCATGCCCACCAACCAAGGCCTCATCATAAAGCACAGACAGAATACAGGCTTTCATGGTCAGTTAGCAAATGGAAAAGGTGGTTACACAACAAAACTAGAATGGCAGGTCTGAATCACTTGAATTCTCCGTCAATGCAGTAGCTGACATCTGTTCTCCCCCTTTCTTAAGGAACTAGCCAAGAGCTTAGATCCCCTAAAGAGTATGGGGTTGCAATTTTCCATTCTTAAGAAATACTCACAAGGAAGTCAAGTTGCAAACTTATGAACCAAATTCACAACCAGGCTGAATGTATTCCTTCAGCTGTAGCCACATAATTAAGAATTTGTGATGTGTCTGGCTCTGATTCATCAGAGGCTTATGCCAGCTTCAAGCGACATTCAAAGGCAACAATAGCTGCACACTTGAGTAATACCTGAGAGAAACACGACAAGAATCAGACACATTGATGACAACATTTTTTTCACAACTCAGGAAAAAATCATACTCTGCAGAGATAGGTGATTTGTTACAGGCTGTCTCAGATCTCTCCATCAAGAAACACGGCAAAATGAAGACATGACAGTTTCTAAGGACAATGTCTCCTCTGCCTTTCTCCTCTCATTGTGACGTGTGTGGTCTGGGGTGAGACTAGTTTCTATACTAAAGATTTCCTATCTATTAATACTGAGATTCCTGTGTACAGCTTGCTAAAGAAAGCATTTTGAAATGATAGTCTGGGGAGAAAAAATAGTATAAAAGTTTATTGTTACAATTTCTAGAACATAAAACTCCTTTCTGTCTGCTGACCAGAGAAGACACAATACGACACATGGAGACAATGGGAAAACGAATCTTGCCAATATTGGATTTTATCAGAAGCACCCAGTTAAATGTAGGTATATGAGTCTTTTATTTTTGTCCAATGTACAAATATTAGAGAATTCAAAAAGTATGGCAAGTTTAGGCAGCAAATATTATAAGTCTTGGAGGATTTGAGAAGCATTCATAGAAAAATCTCATTTTCAAAGCCCAATAAACGTTAGCTAATGATTTTATTCCTTTTATATTCTAAATGTTACACGTTGCAGCATTGCGTTCAAGTAGTTGCTAGATCAGTTGTCTTTTAAAGAGCTTCTTCTTTATGCCTTTCTATTATCTAATTTGAGTTTGCAGTGAATTTCTCATTTCCAATCAATAACAAAATTTTAGCAAGCACAACGTTTTCTCTGCTTCATTTATGGAGCTATTGCACACAGCCATCTGGTTACCTATGCACAAACTCAGAGCTGTTCAGGCTAACATCTCCGTACCACAGTGGTGAACCGGTGCTGTTCTAAACAGTGCAGCTAATCTTCCTATGACTTAAGGTCAATGATCTAATCCATGGGCGGGGGGGGAGACTTTTTCTACCTTGGAGGATCTTGGAGAGCTCAAAACATAACATGAATGATGTAGTATTCTTTGACAAAATTTAAATCCTTCTACTGAAAGTACATAAAGGGAACGTCTCACTAACAGACTATAAAGTCAGCAGGTTTCTCTTTGTTTAATTTTTTTTCAAAAGGCCAGTAAGTTAGAAATGTTAAAGAATTGCCTTCTTGTGGCTTTTGTATCCCACAACTGATTTGATGTTCTTATCCTAGAAGGAGAACTGAGGGGGTCATCACACAACTCCTTCACATCTGTTCAGCAGTTTACCTGCTCTCTGACATTAGTCAGTTTATTCAGCATTTTAGAAAAGCTATAAAATGCCTAATCTAGTTGCATGATTTGTCAATTCTATGCTTGGCAAATACAAAAGTACCTTTTACTGCGTTTTCTACCATAGGAGTCCTTCCTCCCTCCAACTCTGTTTTACACAATTATCTCCCTTACATGAATAAACAACCAATCTCTGTCTTAGTAGACTTAGGCTGCCATGACAAAATGCCACAGACTCATTGGCTTGTGCAACTGAAATTTGTATTCTTGATTCTGGATCCTGGCAGTCCAAAACTAAGATGGCAACAGGTGCAGGTTGTGATGAGGCCTCATGGCTTCCAAAGATCTGCCTGTTCCCTTTGGTCTTATATGGCACAGACAAAAGGTGACAGACAGACACAGAGAAGAGAGAACAAGATATCTAGTATCTCTTACAAGGTCACTACCCCACCATCATAATTTCATCTAACCCTAATGACCTCCCAGGGCCCCCATCTCCAAACACCACCATATGGAGAAGTCAAGTTCAACATATGAATTGGGGGTGACGCATTCAGTCAATAATAATCTCTTTGGTTGCACTACACGTGTTGGGTTCTATCTGCAACTTATCACAACCTCTTCTAGATAGACATACACACACACACACACACACACACACACACACACACACCTCCACCAACCTTCCATCCTAATTAGAAATTCACACACATCATTATTGTCATCATCAGGCCCCAGGCAAGAGGGGAATATTTTGCTAGCAAGAAGGATCAGCCTGTAGCATTATCTGACTGCCTCAGTGGATGGCTAGCCTCGCAGTGCCTGTGGGCCCAACACTGTGGAAATGATCTATACCCTGGGTCTTTGGAGTAATGCCTGCTGCTACTTGTCCAATGACTGACTCCATAGTATGTTGTTGGCTTATGGTATGAAAGCAGGTTGGACCCATCCAAGCATGTGCATTTTCTCAATACTTGTATTTCCTTTTTGTCTCACCTTCCAAAGGTCTTCTGACCACTTAGAAACCCATATATAACCATATCTTTATGTGTCTGAACAGGAAATTTAAAAGTCAAAGCCGCTGTATTTGCCAGTGGCATCAAGATCTCACTTGGCTTTTTTTTCACAGCTGGTGTTCTAGCATTTGAGCCACACTTCTAGTCCAACATTTTGCTGGTTAATCGGAGATGGAGTCTGGTACACTGTTCTGCTAGGATTAGTTTTAAACTTGCATCCTCAAGATCTCAGCCTCTAAGTAACTGGGATTATAGGCATGACCCACCAGCACTAGCTTAAAGAGATTTTTTTAGTACCTAAACAATTCAGTCTTAATATAGAATCAGTCTGCTCATTATAGTTTCATCATCAACTTTCCTGCATTCCCTTGTAGGAGAAATAAGAGTTTAAGGAAGGTTTAGGTCCCTAGGGACAAATATATCCAAATATGGGGCCCTGGTTTCATACTTACCCAGTCACAGCTTCATAAAACAGTATTGAATAAAATCGGCTGCAAAGGTAAACTTAGCTTAATGAAACAGGTAATAAGTTGATAACTAGAAATAATCCTGACATGGTGTCCCTAGCTGTGAACCAAATAGTTCTCACTGGTCTTTGTAAGTTCTCCTAGAAGTATTTTTCTAATCAGGTATTAAATACTGCCTACTTGAGTGGGTAGACATTGTATTGTTCATATCACTCATTGGTGACATCTATTGAAAAGGACCTGTGCCCAAGACTGTCCTCAGGGAAAATCACTTAGCCTCCAAGCTAATATTTTTCATTCATAAAATAGACCAATGTTGGGGTTCAAGGCATGGTTCAACTGGTAGAGTGCTAGCCAATGAGCAAAAGCCTCAGGTACTGAGTTCAATTTCCAGTCTTGGAGAATACAAATACATAACCTGTACTGAAGTGCTTTATAAAGTATTAACAATCTTAGAAACTTCTAGAAACTTTTCAGTGACCATTGCCTTGGCTTATACATTTATCCTGAAGAATTTTCCATCTTTCAGTCATCCTTAATACTGGTGATTGGGACACGATTTTACTTGTCCACTGAGGTCTAGAATCATCCATTAGGAGCATCCAATTTTTATCTAGGCTAATCACTAAGACAAATATGTCATGTGACTGGCATCAAAAAAGAAAAACTGAACAGGCATCAGCTGCCCTTGGAATGTCCAGCTGAGGACTTGGATTTCACAGACACATGTGTATAATACTCCACAATGTCTAAAGCTCTTTCTCTCCCATCTTCTCATTTCACACTCCCTGTTTGGTAGCCCTGGATCTTCACCTCACCAATGAGGAAAATGTTGCTCAGAGTAGTCATAGAATGAAGTTCACACAGCTGGAGAATTAGATGTTGGGACTCAAAACCAGAGCAAGAGAGCACAGCTCCTTGCTCACAACCAAAGACTTTCTACATCCCTTTGCCATAAAACTTTCATCCTGACCGGGGATAAGCATGCATAAAACAATATGTAAAGGACTCCGTAGCTGGATTCCATTTTTAAAATGAATATTTCAGTGTACAAACAAATTAGAGTTGAAAAATTAATTGTGGACAAGCTCCCAAGAGCACATAGATAGTCACTGTTAGTTGTGAGGTTGTAAACACCATAGGGAAGAAGTTTCCTTTGCTGAGGGAAGGTTGCAGGTTCTAGACGTTGTACACTTTGGACACATTTTCGTTATCTTTATACATTGCTCTGTTAGACACAAACACATGTCCAAGTGAGGGTGGATTTTAAGAGTCAGAAGCTATACTATCATTTTCCTGATAGTGTTCAATCTTATTTCATATCAACCCACTCACCCAGCAATCTCTAACAATATTTTTCCTTCCCCGGAGTTTTACCCTAATTATTTCACATGCTTTGCTTTTCCATTCATTAACTTCACTGATTTCTGTCAGTTTCAAACCTATGTGCATTCCTGGGCTAAATGTTAAAGAGTTAAAAAAAATAATAATAATAAAATATCTCATCATGCATGAAGCCTGTTTCCCAGGATGCCTTGCTCAAAAATGACCTAACTAACTGTGTTTTTCAATACCTCGTTAATTTTACTTTTAATTTCTTCCAAGCAAAGCATAAAAAAATCTTTACACATGCACAATAATGTCTCCTACCCCACTTATACACACAAACATTTTTTTGCAATTAATGTTTCCATATGTATGCCAGGCAGAAATAGATTCCAAAACGCATAGTCTCCTTTTCAGCTATATACTGAGTGCTACTAATGAACCAGACATTTACCCATTACTGCTACTAAATCTAGGCAATTCTGATACTGAAGGCTTCATTTGAACTTGATGTTTGCCTAACCATCATTAGACCTATATATGGTTTTCACTTCAATCTTAGCCATTTTGCACGTGTGTGTGTGTGTGTGTGTGTGTGCCAGTCCTGGGGCTCAAGGCTAGCGCTGTACCACTTAAGCTACAGCTCCACTTTCACCTTTTTTTTGAAAGCTTAGTGGAAGAAAGAGACTCATGGACTTTCCTGACTAGGCTAGCTTTGAACTGTGATCCTCAGATCTCAGCCTCCTAAGTAGCTAGGATTACAGGTGTGAGCTTCTAGTGTCAGACTTCTTGGCCCTTTATTTCACTCTTCCTGGCAGCTAAGGAGCTCTTCAATGGCTCCTAGACTTTCCTTAGGAGGTACCTCCCAAGGCTTCCTACTTCCCCTTTGGTAGCTTTGGAAGTTCAAGCTAGTTCCTTTACTTTTCACAATTTTACTCTTGCTTACTATCTTAAAGCTACAGCATTAAAACCTTCCTGTTGGCATTAGATACTGATTTTCACCTTTTTTTTTTACTATGTCTTTCTAATCTCGCCTCTCTTGCTTCTCCAAATCGATCACTTCCTGATAAACACAATTGCTATTCAATTTGATGGAGGGGGAGTGGGGGGAGGCAGTGACAATTAGCAGTCAACTCTGTTCCTTTGCTAGCGTCTTATTCTTGTGGAGCGCTTCCTGCTTTGTTATGCATCATACAATCAAGCTAACAAAGCCCAGCGGCCTGCCACTATTTTCATTTTCCTGATGTTTGGGAAAATTACACTAATAGATTATGTTCCCAAGCAGGCTGCAGTTGTTTCTGCTCTAAACCACGTTCCTACAACTAGCCCCATTGTTTTCTTTTAAAGAAGGACAAAGAAAGCAATTTTTCTTCCAAAAGAAAACTGTTTCTCCCCGCACCCCAACTTGCTTCCCTCGATTTGACAGAACGCCATTGTTCAGCTACACATCTACACTGAATGGTAGACTAGCCATTTCATCAATTCAGGCAAGGATCTCAAATCCACTATTTGTGATCCTCTTAGAGGTTTATAGATTTTCAAATCAACAGCTAATCAAGAAAAATAAATTAGTGGGAATAGAGGACATTGCTTGAATGGCACCGATGGGTCTTAGGAAGAAAGAAAGCAAATGCAGTGCATTGGTGCCTAGCCTTCCTTTATTTCCCAGATTCTACAAAAATGTCGGCATCTCGAAGCTATCAGTCAAAATGGAAGTGTGACATTTCAGAAAGTGACTTTCTAATTTCACGGGGAAGTTCAGATGATCTTTGGTAGTGCTGCTTTCTAACCATTTTTCTCTTTAAAGGAAAATTTCATTTAAGAAAGAAATCAACTGTCTTCTCTCTGTGATTTCTGAAAGAAGTCCTGTTTTATATGTATCACTAATGAAGTTGGTCACTGGTGGTTCATGCCTGTAATCCTGGCTACTCAACAGGCTGAGACATAAGGATCATAGTTCAAAGCCAGCCTTGGCAGGAAAGTCCATGAGAATCTTATCCCCAATAAACTACCAAAATGCTGGAAGTGGCAGTGTGGCTAAAATGGTACAATTCCAACCTTGAGTGAAAAATCGAGGCAGAGTGTGAAACCCTGAGGTCAAGCCCCAGTACTAGCATGAAAAAAAGGTAAATAAATAAAAATGAGTACTTGCAGAAGAAAATAGCCCTTACCAGATGTAAACCTCTAAAAGTGGTAGCTTGTCCTTAATCTTCTACTTAAGATTTTAAATACTTTGGGGAGTCACCTGTGTAGTTAACATTTCCAGGAACAAAATACTGTGATTTTCCCAGTGAAACTCAAGATACTACTAACTGTCTAGCTAGCAAATAAGTCAAAACATTCTGGTACAGACAGTCCAGGAAAGTCCTGGTCACCCAGCCTTCCTCATGTAAGCACCCGGATGTGGAGTGCAAATGCCAAGCTAAGCCTTCCTGTAATTTCCCACTTGTCAGCACCCTCCAAGCCACAAAATCCCAAGCTTTTAATCTTGAGCCCTTACATCAGAAGTACCTTTTCTTAAAGATGACAATAGGAAGTTGAAGATAAACTTTTTCTCTCATATCAAGCTTAGGCTTTGTATGAAACTTTTCAGAAAAGTGGTTTCTCCTCTTCTGTGGGTAACTGGGGAAGCCAATGAGTTGGAGGTCTGAATTGTCCAATCCTAAGAAAGCTTAAAATCCTGTTGATTCATGGGAGTAGAAGCAGGGGGAGGGTTCTTACAATGGTACTGAGTACTCCTCTACTTCAAGGGTGTGTTATGCTTGCTGTTGAAATGGCCAAAGGAGCCAAAGTAAATTGCTACCAGTGGGGTAAGAAACCATCCAAGGAGAACTAAAAGTAAAAGCAGAGCTGGTGGGCTTCATGTAAACTACCAGGGTGAACCTAATTCCATGCACATGAAAATTGTCTTTGATACCAACACAGCAATAAGCAACCCGTACTTGCTACAGTGGTTTGGTAAGGTAAATAAAGTCACTTCCTATAGGAGAACACAGCCCTGTGAGAACACTATATAAGAGGACAAGCATATTTTTGGTTTGGTTTGGTTTTGTGCAACTGTTTTATTTACTTTTGCTATCTTTCAGTAGTTGCACAAAGGGGGTTCAATTCAACACGTCAGCTTATGAGTATAACGCATCTTGATCCATGTCATCCCTTACATCATTTCTCCCCATCTGCTTCAACCCATCCATCCCCTCAAGCTACCTGGTTCCATTTTCACAAGGGTACATTAAATATCATGACTACTTCACCCACGCTTCCTCTCTCCATTTGCCCACCCTCCCTTCCCCTTCACCTCACCTCCCCGACGGCATAAGTTTTCAGCTTAGTGGTATTCAGACTGCTAAACTGTAAATTCATTGAAAGGAGTTACACCATTGGGGTACACAATATGTTTTATGTGACTTAGGTCTAACTTGCACATATGAGAGTAAAGAACACGTGTCCTTTGTTTCTCTGGCCTGACTAACTTCACTGTCCCTGAGCTTCTTTGCTCAAGGCTAGCACTCTGCCACGCAAGCCACAGCACTACTTCTGGCTTTTTTCTGTGTATGTGGTACTGTGGAATTGAACTCAGGGCTTCATGCCTACTAGGCAAGCACTCTACCACTAAGCCACACTCCCAGCCCCGCTAATATTTCCTTACTAGCATTCACTGGCTCTACACTGGGGCAGGGGATTTCATTGTGACTTTCCACTTCTTACACGCAATGTAATCCAATCAATCTCTCCCTAATCCCCTTCCCCCTTCCACAGGTTACAGGTACAATTTCAGTCTTCTGTTTTATTTGTGAAAATACCGTACAGCGGGGTTACAATTACATGGGCAAAATAATGAGTACATTTCTTATCAAGCATTGTTGCCTCCTCCTTTGTTTCCCCTTCCCATCCCACAATTTCAGTCTTATCTTCCCCTTTCATCCTAGATCCTGAATGCAGAGCAACCAGCAAACCCACCTCAACAGTCCTGCAAACGGGACTCCCTTTTACGTGCATTTACCTACTTGACAGAAACAAATAGAACATTTTCTAAAATGGAAGCAAGAAACACTTACTTGTCCTAAATACTTTTGCTTCAAAATATGTAAATAGATAATACCAAGCCCCGACTTCAGTCCCCAGGGAGAGGTCTGTTTCTGTGGTCTCATTTTCAAACATGTCCTTTCTCTTCCTGTCCCTCCTGCGAGGGCAGGGGAGCTGCTGCGGGTGCCCCGGCGTGATGGAGAAGCTGCACTATGCCAGCCTCCTGAGCCAGCTGCAGAGGGTAAAAGAGCAGTCCCAGGTGACGAACCAAGCCATGGCGGAGCTAGCCACCATTCCCTATCTGCAGGACATCAGTCAACAGGAGGCAGACCTGGTAAGTATTTGTTCTCTTTTGTTTAAGGCTTTTACAGGATGGGAGCCAGCAGAAGAGTGATACGGTCTGATAAAAGAACTGAACTGTGAGAATAGAGTCTGAAAGCAAATTCCAGCCATCATGAAATTCCACCCATCATAAAGAACCCTAAGGAAGAAACTAGGATGTGCAGGGGTGTGTCTGGTTATTCTTGCTCACGTCGACCAGTTCCCTTTTAATCTAGCAATAACTGAGAGAAAGAGAGAGAGAGGGAGAGGGAGAGAGAGGAAGAGAGAGAGGGAGAGGGAGAGAGAGAGAGAATGACAGAGATGGACTAATTATTCATATATTCACATTCTTTTATTCAACTTTAGTTGTACCATATACATCAGCAATGCTGACACATACACACTTAGACACTTAGATGAAGTGTTATTTGGCGAGTGTGGGTTAGTTAAAATTGCTAGTAGGGTTTGGGTTTGTTTTAAGCTGAACTTAACTCAGAAAGCCAGACATTTCTGACCTTATGCAAACCTATTCGGAAACTAAAGGAATAGGTGGCAGAAACAATCTTCAAACCAGTGTGTGTGCTATAATCATAATAAATAGTAGAAATTATAGCATTTCATTTGAAAAACAATTGCTGAACAAGGTGCTGTCAATTGAAGGAAAGGTAAAATATACTCTATGTGGAGATGCTCATGTGTGGTAAGGAAAGGATCTTTACTTCAAAGCTATTATTGAGAGTAGCTAAAACTCATTATAGACCTGAATTGAATTCACACAGCAAGGATGAGAATAGCCTAGACCAATTACCTGTAATTTTCAGATAACCCAAGGGAACCCTCCCTACATTTTAAAGATATATATGTAATCAAGAAATGAGCTTCTAGCATTTATAATGTTCATCTAAACCTGTTGAAAGTTTGTTAAATACTGTTATTCAGAGGAAGCAGATGAAATGGTCTGCCTAGTCAAATAATAAATCTGTGCATACTCATGATGAAATTGGTGACATATGTCCATTAATCGAAGAATTACTGAATCAAAACTGGCAATAATATTTCCTAAACCCTTACAGTTATGAACGGGGGAACACCTTCTAGGAGGGTGTTTATTCTGTGTTCATGAGGTATTCAGGAATATTGTTTTCAGAGAACTCTCATAGCCAATTTAAGATAACTAATGCTCTTCTGAGATAAGAGAAAGCAAAGAAAATGTTAATTCAGAAGACCAGCAAAATGTTGATCCAGTCTTCCTGAAAAGCACATTTAAGATCAAATTGAAAAATATAAGGGAGTTCTCTGTGCTTAATTCTGCTTAACCACACATCGGTGGAAATACTTATTTTTCACAATTCACACAAAGAACACAAAACTGCATCACTGCTATCCCTACCAAATGCACAATTTTTTAGTATCTAAAAGTTTGGAAAAATGAGATTTTATGGGATATTTTCATAATTTATATACCTACCATAAAAAATACCAAAAAAGATATGAAGAGGGGTATAAAACAAAAAAAGGTATAAAAATATATAAAGGGAGGTAAATTGTAAGCCAAATATTTTAGAAGCATAGTATCTTTCAATATTTCATCACCTTAAGTAATAGAGTTTATATTCCAACTTTCAAGGATGGGTTAATCTAAAAAGTAATTCTGTTAATAGCTCATATAGTGCTGTACACACCATGACTGCTCAACTAAAGGTGTTTGAGTAACAACTTTCTGCCTTCCTAAAAAAGCTCCACTGTACCTAATCAAAGACATGATCTAAGAGTTTATACCATTTAATGCTCATTTTGTTCTTTCATTAAAAAAAAATAGTCCTTCAATGTCACAGGACTTGATGCAGCTTCAAGTATGTTGGATTGTTTCCTTTTAGTGTGTGTGTGTGTGTGTGTGTGTGTGTGTGTGTGTTGGGGTTTTTTTGGGGGGGGTGGTTTGGTACCAATACTGGGCCTTGAACTCAGCATCAAGTTCTACTTTAGCTTTTTTGCTCAAGGCTGGTACTCTACCAATGGAGCAACACCTCCCTGTTTTTTCCATGTTTTTGCTTAATAATTGGAGAAAAGAGTCTCCCTATATTTCACCGCCAGGGCTGGCTTTAAACTGTGACTCTCAGATCTCAGCCTCCTGATTAGCTAGGATTACAGGTGTGAGCCAACCTATACACAGCTTGTTTTTTTTGTTGTTTTTTTTTTAATTTTGTTTTGTTTTGTTTTGATTTTGTCTTGAGATAGTCTGTGGCCCAGGTTGCTCTTGAACTTGAGATTCTCCCCCCTTCCCAGTGCTGGAACTCCAGGCATACACCACCAAAATCAGCTTATAGGCAAGTTTTCTGTTGGAATATTTCAAGTGGTTTTGGAGATGGAGGAGCAAAGTGCAGCATGGTTAAAACTGGCCTTTCAACAGAATCCAAAACTTAAAAAATAAAAAACAACTGGGTTATTTCAAATTTTTAACCAACAATGGTAAAAGAATTTAACCGAGCTAGGTTCTTTAAGAGGCAATAAAACAGTGCAATTTTAGTATTGTCCTCTGGTGAGTTTTTACATGATGTCTGAAATTATGATACATTAGCCTCAGGAGAAAACATTAAAATGCGTTCATGTACGACATGCCATTTCCTGAGAGAATTAACTACTGCCTTCATTCTTTACAGTCCAAGTCTGTTGTGTGTTTTTTCTTTCCACCAAACATTCACACTTACTACATTAAAACCTATACATTGTCTACAAATTTGCAGGAAGAATCTTCACATTGTTTCAATATTTTTATGTCTTCGGTAATGACTGAAGCAAGGATGAGGTGGCGGCATTCGTGGTAGGGGGAGAAAATGAGTCATAAAATCATCAGCGTACAAATGATTTTTTAATTAGGTTTTAATCTGTGTGTTTAGGGAAGTTATTTCTGCGTGAATTCCACAGTGATCATTTTTATCTTGGTGCCACAGCTGCAGTCACTAATGGCGGACGCCATGGATACCCTTGAAGGAAAGAAGAGCGATGAGGAGCGTGTCTGGAATACAATCCAAAAGGTAAAACTTTGAGTACCAGGAAGCAAACAAACAAACAAACAAAGGCATAATATTCTCAAAGACAAATGTCCACCTGGGTCAAAGCTGTTTAGAAGATGTAAAGAAAAATGTTTGTGTTGTCTTTCTGATTTCTTGTCTTTAAGTAAATGCAGTCTCCCTCTTCTCCCCTCTTTATCTCTCTCTCCCCCTTCCTTCTTTCTCTCCCTCCCTCCCTCCCTGACAGTGTAACCAAATCAAATATGGATGTATTTCATCTTCTTCCCTCAGGTCTGCTTCCTTTCCAACAGACTGCGGTCTTGCGCTTTCTCCGTTCTTCCTCATGATCACTCTCATATTGTGTTGAAATAATTCGTTTCTTCGTTATTTGGAATGATCCCCTGTAAGGCTTTCACCTGCATTTTAGCCTATTTCCCCAACTCTCTCCCCCATTTTTGTCACTTGAGGACTGATGACAACATTTCAGTGAAAGACAAAGGAACCGTCAAATGGGTGTGGAGGAGGAGGGTGTGGTGGTTGCAGGAGCATCACCTCATTGGTCACTGGAGTTTAACAATGAGAATTTCATGGCTTCAAACACTTGGGCAACTTGCATGATTCTCAGAGACCCTCTGGAAACATAAGCATCAGCATTGATGGGTCTCCAGCAAAATGTAGTTAAAATCAGATCCATACTTTCCATCAGCCTCTTCTTACTACAAGAACTGGGATATATGAGAGGAACAGAGCAAAGAAGGATTCACCGTAAGAGACAATGGCAGCCTGAAGGGCTCTCGTGCACCCACAGGAGCATGCAACTTCCCAAACAACTCAGAAAGCCCAAATCAACAGAACTCAGCAAATCAATGTTGAATGTCTGTTGTGCTAGAAGGACCTTAGGTGTTTGGGATCCTGTGCTGGGAATGACAGGCACAGCCATGGATGTAAGCAAGGGCCATACCATCTGGACGTCCACTGAACTGTTTACTGAGTATGACAGTGAAAGCCAGATGTTCAGTGACCTATGGAAACAGACTGGAAAAGAATAGCCTGGTCTAGGAGATGAGCAAAGCCAGCTCTGAGAACATGATATTTATACAACACTTAAAGGATTTGGGGTAGTTATTCACATGAAGGGAGAGATTTCCAAACAAAGAAAACAGTCTATACACCAAGAATGTACAGAAAGTATGGCACATAGAAAACTGACCAAAAAAAAAGAGGATTTTTCTAAGTACAGAGGCAAGAGAAGTCAAATCAGCAAGACTTCTGAAGTGAGTTAAGGGTTTAGAATATTTCTCAGGATATTTATCAAGATGGTTTTTGAGACAGTTTTAGCACTGTGGCACAAGCAGGTTGAAGGGCTACAGAAATACGGGGCAATGATGGTCCAGGGAAAATGTGATCTTGCTCTAGAGGGGTGGCACAGAAGACAGATGCAGACAACTATGAGAACTATACAAGAAGACACACAGCTTGTCACCTTGTTCACTGGTGGGACATGGGAGGCAAGAAAACAAAGTGAAGACTGATGCCAAGATATTTGCTCAGGCAATGAGGCAAGGGATAAGAAGAGGTTTGCTGGTGCCATTTAGTAGGAGGGAAATTGTCACAGGTGCAGCTTCTGGCTAAGAATATAAACTCTTTTAGAGGGAGCAGCCAGGAGGCAGAACCCACACCAGATATTGGAATGAAAATTGAATATAAAGAATGAATAACTAACAATGGCATTGTTAATTAGGTACTAAAAATGTGAAGGAATAAAAAACAAAAACCGGTTATGGTGGCTGCATTCAAGGAACACAAATATCAAGCAGGAAGTTGGAATGACAAAAACCGTAGACTCTTGGAGCCAAAGCTCCGCTGCCCCTGGGGTCTCTGCACTTAGAGGAGGAGTTACGTGACTGGGACACAGATCTCCATGGAGAGCACTAAGCCACTGGTGGGGTGGGAACTGAGGGAAAGAAGAACGGCCATGGATGTGTTCTGTAACTTTTAGGAAAGCTGGCTTTGACCCCTACTGCAGAAAACAATGTATGATTCCTGATTGAAGTAGGTTTTCTGTAGAGAAGCTTGCTGGCACCTCCCAACAGACAGAAATAAACAGGAAGCAGAGAGAATGGAGGAAGTCTTTTCTTCCTCCTCTTTTGACAAAAACTAAGGGTTGGCAAAGTAGAAATGGAACTTACAGAGGGCCAACCCAGCATAACAGCTGACCACAGAAAGGTGGGCTTCAAGAGAGAGGCTCCATCATAATTGGCACCAAATTGCATTGAGCATAAGGGCTGGCAAGATACTTCAGAGGAGATAAAATGCTGGGAATTTCTAATACAAATTGAAAGGGGGGTGCCAGAGAGACTGAGTGGACTATAACGATTTCTTCATCACTGACCAGTGGTGTTGAGTGAAATTATTTGAGTGGTAACATCACTGAGAAAGAGATTGGGAGCAGAGAACTTGGTGAACATTTCAAACATAGGAAGAGAAACCCATAGACCCAAGAAAGAGCAACAGAAAGGATTTGAGCTAGCCATCAAGCAAATCCATCAAGCAATGAATCAAATCTATTTGTTGGCTATAGAAGAAGTTGGAATGATAAAACTGTAGACTCTTAAGAGCCGAAGCTCTAAGCTCTGTTTGGAACAGAAGGCAGCAAGCCACAATCTGCTGGTCATATCCAGCACCTGCTTTGACAAATAACTTTTACTGATACAGCCATGCCACTCACTTACATGTTGTCTGGATGAACTTGGCCCAGTTTAGTAATTATTATAACCACTTACAACGGCTCACCAACTCTGAAATATTCACTACCTGGTGCTATAGAGAAAAAGATGGCCTCATCCTTCCTGGAAGTATTTGCATTTGTATAGTAAATATTTATATTTAAAAATCTAAGTGACATGAGAGCAGCAGGCCAATTATTAAGTAATGGGAACCAGCCAGAAAAGGTGGAGGAAGAGAGATGGACATCTGTCAACACCCCACAAATAGCTACTTACTCCACCTGACTCTCAGCCTGTGTAATTGGTGCAATGTTCCTAGAAGCACTTAGCCTATTGTCCCTTACTTTAGTTATCTATGGCCATGTAATCATTGTAAATGCTTTGGTTGGAAGCATAAATCATTGTAAATGCTTTGGTTGGAAGCAACATTTTTTTTTTGAGGTCCAGTCGTGGGGCCTGAACTCTGGGCCTGGGTGCTGTCCCTCAGCTCTTCAGCTCAAGGCTAGCACTCTACCACTTGAGCCACAGTGCCACTTCTGGCTTTTTTCTTTTTGCTTATGTGGTGCTGAGGAATCAAACCCAGGGCCTCAGGTATGCAAGGCAAGCGCTCTACCACTGAGCCAACTTCCCAACCCAGAAGCAACATTTTAATATTACCTCTGGTATCTATAGTTTGGCCAGATTTTTCCATCAGTGGTTCTTGAGGATTCTATGGACTGCCTGGAATCCTGTGAAGGCTAAACTAATCTACCCTCCAAGATGGCTGACTCACAGATACCACCAACTGAGACCTGTGACTGGATTGCCTAATTATGACCTCTCTGAATGAGGTTTCAAATTGCATTGCTGATGGGTCTCATGAAGCCTTATTTCACAATAGAAAGGAAGGAGAAATCATTCATCTCCTTAAAAGCTAGTCTCAGAACTGGTGTGGGCCATTTCTAATGTATTCTGTTGACCAAAGCAGTCATCAACCAGACTAGCTAGATTCAAGGGGTTGGAAGAATAAATCCCACTGTCAAGAAAAAAAGTGCTATGTGCATTTGCCAGTGGACTGAGATGATGACAGCCATCTTGGAAAGGTGGTATAGCAGAAGAATGGATCGGTGTCTCAGGCTAGGAAACATAACTTGAGGGAAGCAGACATCCAGAGGATGGTAAAGTCAAGGTCCCATAGGCTTCTAGGATTCAGCACAGCCCAGGCCTCTTCACCCAACCAGGGGTGTCTACAGTAACTCTCAGAACATCCAGTCTCTTCAAATTAAAAGCCCTGGTAATGCTCATAGCTTTCTAAATGGAAACTCTTCAGAGGTCTTTAGGAAGATGTGAATGGGAAAGAAACAGAGTGCCAAATTTTTCCCCAAAGACTTTTAATTTGGCTAATGTGACTCTACAAAACATGATCCCATCACTTTCAGACAATGCGGTAGCATTAAGTAATTTCCTTTTACTACTACAGAGTTAATTGGTATGTTGGGGAAAATGGGGAATATATATATATATATATTTTTTTTTAAGAAAAAAAACTAATTGTACAAGTTATGCTGCATTCTAAGCTCACTGAAAGTAGGTACTAGAATCACCACCTCTGAGATCTGTGCTCCGTAATAGAAACAGCTGTTACACCTAATGAAAACACTGGAAATTTTCATCTGGAGCAGCAGAATTATAGCAGAAGCTCCTGGTACCATGCAGTTAAGGGGTCTGTAGTTAAGAGTCCCCATTACCTAACCTGACTTTCTGTGATCTACTCTGTAAGTGGTCCACAGAAAAAAAGACGTTCAAGATGAAATCTGATTCCCAAAAGCTGACCGACTGCCTGTCTACATTTCTATCTTCTGTGAAGTTTCTCTAAGAACCCGGAAAGAAAGAGAAAGAAACAGCTGTGTTTTTCTTGATTAACCAGAATTAAAATGTCTTCATTTACAGAGTTTAGAAAAGTGGGAGTGACTTTTGTGTGGCTTTGCAATATTTTTTATAGTCATTTACTCAGGATTAGCTAGGCCGATACAAAAATAGGCAAATTATGGCCAAAAAAAAGATATATTTGCTTGTGTTGGAAAAGCCACAATATATTTCATTAAAATATCACACTCTGCTTAGTTTTATTTGAGAACAAAAATATCTGAAAAAAAGACACCACTGGAATATTCTACAGGTCTTGTTTGATTGTGCCTTCATCTAAAATGTTCTGGGCACCTATTCTATGCCAGACACCATCCTCGACTTTGGAGATGTAACATGATCAAAAGCCGTGTTCCCATATCGTCTGCCTCCTACCGAAGCACACAGTAAACCACCTAAAGAAATACAGATGTGCTGTCTGCCAATTAACGTAGCATGGTGACAAAATGGCAAGTGTCACATGAGGAGGGACCTCACGCCAATATCCGGTTTAGATACCTTCGAAATAAAGGACATGGCAAATATAGAACCTCAAGAGTGTCCTGCATTCACAAAGGCATCAAGCAGGGCAGGGTGAGTGGAACAGAATATAGAAGAGTAAAGAGCTAGATGCCGGTGGCTCATGCTGTAATCTTAGCTACTCTGAGAATCACGGTTCAATGCCAGCCTGGACAGGAATGTCTGTGAAACTCTCATCTACAAAACACCACCAGAAGATCCAGAAATAGAAGTATGAAAAACCTAAAGCCCACAGACAGGTCCTGAGTTCAAGCTCCAGTTGTGTCCTCCTCACAAATAAACACCAACAACAAAAATCAGTGACAAGAGAAAAAGTGACAGAGGCGTAGTCTTTGCACAAGCCAAACACACTATAAATTACTAGGGTGAGGAGGTTGAAGGGGCAAGGAGGGGCAGGGAGATTAGTTAGAGGATTATTGCAATGATTCAGGAGAGTAATAACTGTGGCTTGATTCTTAAACCAAATGGTAATGTAGTGAGAATGGTGAAATTCCTATTTCTATTCGGAAGGGAAAGGCTTATTTAGAGAGGGGCTCGTATTGCAAGACAAGCAAACAAATACACTCTGAACTCATAATTGAGAGACAAATTAGGCCTGTCACACAGCTGGTCAGAAGCCACTTGCTTTCTCTGAGCCTCAGTTTTCTCATTTTTAAAATTGCCATATTACACTCGAAGATTCTAAGTCCTTTCCCAGCTCTAAATGAATGTGTCTTCTGAAAGCTAGACCATCAAAAGAGAAGAATAAGAGTTAATGTTTACTGAGTTTCTATAATGTGATATTTTCTTATTCACTTTAATATAGACCAACTTACCTATCCCATCTGGATAAACAGAGAGAGACAGAGACACGGGGGAGGGGGGGGGAAGAGAGAGAGAAGTTTGGCTGAAGTCTGAAGTCACACAGACAAGAAAATGATGGAGCCAGGACTCAATCTGACTTTAGAGCCTGTTCTCTTTCTTTTTTTATTTTTTATTGTGAAAATACCATACAGAGGGGTTACAATTACATGGGCAGGATAATGCATACATTTCTTACCAAGCATTGCAGCCTCCTCCTTTGGTTTACCCTTCACATCCCTTCCCAGCCTCCCCCCTCCCTCAAGCATTTCTTGATAGACACTCGGCATTTGTGCTTCCATGCCTGATTGATGATCCTTGTTGAATGATGGCTGAACATTCAAGTCTGAGGCCCATAAGGAATGAAGAGGGTCTCCAAGCCAAGTAGAGTTTGGCCACAAACTAGCCTAGTTTGTCTTCAGAGCTCAAATATTAAGTTCTTCCCATCTGAGCCAGAAGGTCACTAAGGGTGTTTCTATTTTATCTGTCCTTGTGACCTACTTCTATAGGATTCTTCTTCTTTGTCCCATTGTTTCCCACCTTAAATAAACCTATTCTGCAAATCCCTGACTGTAAACTCTGTTGCCATCTGAGTAACACAATGTGCCCCCTCCAGCTCCCTGGCAGGCTCTGTGATTTTGTTTTACTTACACCCTCTGAATCTTGGCTAGTACTGAAGTTCTCTGAACCAGGCCTGAAGGCAAATAGAAAAAGGGATCTTGGGGCTGGGAAGGTGACTCAGTGGTAGAGTGCTTGCCTTGCATGCATGAGGCCCTGGGTTTGATTCCTCAGCACCACGTAAGCAGAAAAAGCCAGAAGTGGTGCTGTGGCTCAAATGGTAGAGTGCTAGCCTTGAGCTGAAGAACTGAGGGACAGCACTCAGGCCCAGAGCCCAGGCCCCATGACTGGCAAAAAAAAAAAAGGGGGAGGGCGATCTTGAATGGAGAGGGGAAAGGTGGGCAAATACAGTTATAACAGTCAATGTACATATGTGAAAATGGAACTAGACAATTTGAGGGCATGGATAGGATTGGGAGAGATAAGGAGAGAATGAAAAAGTGACATTGACAAACATTCACTGAACTCATAAATTGACACGTTGAATTGAAATCCCTTTGTACAACTACTTAAAGGTAGTGTGTGTGTGTGTGTGTGTGTGTGTGTGTGTGTGTGTGTGTGTGTCCTGAGCCTGAACTCAGGGCCTGGGGAATTGTTGTTTGTTGGTTGGTTGGTTTTGATCAAGGAAAAAAACTGGCTTTGAGTTTTGTGTTTGTGTTTGTTTTTATGATGTTCTACTACTTGAGCCACGGCTTGACTTCTGGCTTCTTTTGGTATTAATTAGCAATGAGAGTTTTATGGACTTTCCTGCCCAGTCTGGCCTCAAACCATGATCTCCACATCTCAGGCTCCTGAATAGATAGGATACAGGATGAGCCATCAGCACCCAGCTTAAAGATCATTTTTTTAATAAGAAGAGGAAGAAGAAAAAAGGAGGAGGAGATGGAGAAAAAAAAGAAGAGGAAGAGAAGGAGGAGGAGGACTCTAATCCCACTTAGGAGACTAGAGCTGAGTGAGCATTGTGATTCAAAGCCAGTCTGGGCTTATCTCCAATTAACCACCAGAAAGCAGGAAGTGGTGCTATGGCTCAAAGTGGTAGACTATTAGCCTTGAGTGAAAAAGCTCAGAGACATCATCGAAGCCCTGAGTTCAAGTTCCAAGACTGACCAAAAAAAGAAAACGAAAAGAAAAAGAAAGGAAACAGAAGAAGTAGGAGAAAGGAAAAAGAGGTCTTAAAAACCGGTGCCAACTGTTACATCAGAACACCTATTTCTTCTCTCCAAGAACCAGACATTTATGCAACATGGTCCACAACTCAGAGGAAACTCACCCTTCATTTACAAAGCTTAAATATCATGGAAAACATTGGAACTGAACCAGATTGAAGATAAAAGATCTGTTTTGTTTTGCTCTGCCTCTGGGTCACTGCTTTGAGGCTAGAAAGAAAAACTAAATTTTGATATTTTAAAAGCAAGGAGAGGAATGCCCTAACATGAAATCAAAGACCTGCTCATGAAATTGCTGCATTAAATTTTCATCCAGTAGTAGAAATCCATCAAAAAAATCAATGACTCCACCGTGTGTGTGTGTGTGTGTGTGTGTGTGTGTGTGTGCATGCGCTCGTGCATGCAAGCATGCACCAGTCCTGGAGCTGTCCCTAAGCTTTTATGTTCAAAGCTAGCACTCTACCACTTGAGCCACAGCTCCACTTCCTGGTTTTGGATGGTTAATTGGAGAAAAGAGAAAGACCCTCATGGAGTTTCCTGCCTGAGCACACTTCTAACCACAACCAACAGATCTCAGCCTCCTGAGTGACAGTTGTGAGCCACTGGCACCTGGCTGAAAATTGTTTACCTTTTCATGTTCCTTTTTTTTTTTTTTTTTGTAGGTCGTGAGGCTTGATCTCTGGGCTTGGGCGCTATCCCTCAGCTCTTCAGCTCAAGGCCAGAGCTCTACCTCTTGAACCACGGCTCCACTTCCAGTTTTTCTAGTGGTTTATTGGAGATAAG
This sequence comes from Dipodomys ordii, assembly GCF_000151885.1. Taxonomy (NCBI): domain Eukaryota; kingdom Metazoa; phylum Chordata; class Mammalia; order Rodentia; family Heteromyidae; genus Dipodomys; species Dipodomys ordii. The sequence continues at coordinate 12,396,343 of NW_012267246.1, read as the reverse complement.
AGTCTTATGGGCTTTTCTGCCCGGGCTGGCTTAGAACCATGATCCTCAGATCTCAGCCTCCTCAGTAGCTAGAATTACAGGCGTGAGCCACCGGCACCCAGCTTTCATGTTCCTTTTTTATCCCAAAATCTTCAGGTATTAAGTCATACTCATGTTACCATACAGAAATATTCATTGGCACACTAACTGGCTTTTTCAATGAAAGTGTGAAAGAATTCTACATCACCCCAGCAACTCTAGGGTGACAAATCACCAAACAGGAGAACACAAACATAAAAGAGCAAATTAGGACCTTTTATTTACCTTCCACATCAGCATTCAAACCTGAATCCTTCCAGAAACTCTTCGGAGCCAGATTGCATACACAGCACTATCCTTCATGGTCCACTCATTTGGGCTGAGTAGTATGGGCTTGGGTTAGTTCTTTGGTGTGGGCTGCTGTCTTTTCAAAGATTCAGCAGCCTATAGCGCATTTGCAAAGCACTTTTTTCCTCCGGCAATCAGGCTTTTCCTGTGTGTCTTGCTCTTTAAGGAGTCTCCACACACAGATTTATTACAATTTCATTGTGAAGCTTGCAGCTTCTGGTTATGAGCTTCCTCATTTGCATATCCCCAAATTCCTTTACAGTGTGAGCTCTAGGCACTGCCAGAGCAGCTCTGCCCAGGGTGTGATGTGGCTGGAGGAGGGAAACGGAAATGACCAGGCTGGGAGGGAAGAAAATGTGCTAAGGACAGCCAGGAAGAGAGATAGAGATGAGGCCCAAAGAGCTGAACAAGGTCAGGTGTTTGGGATAAGTCATTGTAACTCTTAGGATAAATTGTGCCTGGACTGATCCGTGGGTCCCTCCAGTGGAGAAGCCTCTACCAAAGTCCTGAAAAACTGGTCAAATCCTGGTCAAATGCTAAGAAGAGGAGGGCTTCCTTCTTAGCAGAAAAGCCAAGGCCACTCTACAGAGTGGAGAAATCCGAGAGCACCATGCCAGCCATCTCCTGACCTCAGTGCAGTGGTTTAAATCCACGTGGTGAATTTCAGTTAGCACCTAAACCAACCTCTTCCTGCTTTGACTAGAAAGATCAAAGGATTGAGGTGATTTGTTTATACCATCAATTTCCCATCCTTTTGACAAAAATACAGGAGGCTAATCAAATTAATAAGGGAAGGAAGTGCATTTTGGCCCAGAGTTTCAAGAGATTTAGTCTGTGGTGGCTTGGCTCTTGTCTACTGGTAGCACAGTGACTTTTTATGGTAGGAGTGTATGGCAGAGGACGTCAGTTTACCTTATGGTTGCTAGGAAAGAAAGAGAGAAACAGGGGCCACAAGGTCACGCCTCTAATGATCTCATACCCACCCAAATGTATCCCATCTACTAAGGGTTCCACCAGCTCCCAAAATATTGGCATTGAGCATGAGGCATTGTATTCAGACTGACATGTTGAACTGAGACCTTTGTAGAACTACTTAAGGATTCAAAAAATAAAGTAAAATAATAATAATGTCACCAGGATGGGACCAAAGCTTCAACACATAGGCCTTTAGGGAACCATTCAAGATCTAAACTGTAAGATTTATTAAACATTTCCTGTATCAGCATTTGCTTATCACTCCTTTCCCACCTGTGCAAGGTCTCTAAAACCAGGAGCACCACTTTTCCCTCCTTTCTTAGCTGACAACAGTGTCTTCTAAAACCTTGATGATTTGGCAAGAAATTTCTGCAACAGAAGTCAAATCTCAGCAATACCCTCATCTAGGGAGCAGGGATCCAGGCACTTAGCCATTTTTAAGCAGGGGTTTATCAAGGTGCAGACAAAAAAGCTAATCTGCCATCATACCTGTGGACCTAATAAAACACTGTTATCCAACAAATTATCAAGCCTGTCTGGAGCTTGCATTGGATGAACTATCAGAAAAGGAACAAGCCATAGAGAAATTTATTGCAGATGAATAAGTTAATGATGATGACAAATATTATCAGTGATTGTTATTGCTCCCTCCCCCACCCTCTCTCCTCTGTTTCTCTCCCCCTCTCTCCCTCCTTCACTGTCTCTCTCTCTCTCTCTCTGTTTATACCAGGCAATTGGTACAAATAACAACAATATTGTTATCTCCTTTGAAAGATGAGGAGAGAGAGCTCTTGAGAATTAACCAGGAAGCAAACCCAAGCTTGTAGTATCAGGGTTTGGTCTTGAACCAGACTTGTTTGAATCATAAGCTCTATTAGTAGTCATTAGCAAGAGCATTTATATTAAGCAAATGCGTAAGTCAGTAAGCACCAAGAACACTGCTTCTCCCAAGCTCAGATTCTAGGTGAAGCCAGTGAGACAATTTTCAGGTCTTTGTGGTAGTAAGTGAGCAGAGATATCAGAGGCTGTGGAAGGCATCTCACCCTGACTCACAACCTGCTGCTCTCTGAAGCTTTATCCCTAATCACCGCTAGTAGGTCCCAGATGCCTGACCAGACTTGAACCTCAACACCCACAGTTCTTCCCGGAATCATACTGCTCTATTGCCTCCCTTCAGATCTCTTCCTTTCAGGAAATATCATATGAAGCTCTTGTGTGTGAGTGTGTGTGACACACACGCATGCGCTGTGGCTTGAACTCAAGGGCCTGGGTGCTATCCCTTAGCTTTTTAGCTCAAGGCTCAATTGAGCCAGAACTCTACTTCCAGCGTATTTTATGGTCAATTGGAGATAAAAGGCTCATAGAATTTCCTGCCTGGGAAATTTGAGCTGAGATACTCACATCTCCACCTCCTGAGTAGCTAGGATTGCAGGTGTGAGCCACCAGTTTCTAGCTGATTTGCTTTGATAGGTTATTTCTACCCCTTAATGACTTCAGAACTTCATGAAAACAGCTTAGAAACTCCCCGCCCACACACACACACACGTTTAGTATTGATCAGGGACATGGGAGAAGAACATATAATCTCAAATGTATTTTGACTGGAAGAGTACATTTGCAGTTCATGCTACAAGTGGTTTGTTTTAAATTATAGGAAGTGTCTTGTTCAATAGCCTAACATTTTGCTGGGTATGTTTTATATAGTATATTTTACAATTCATTCTAATTCTTATAAATAAAAAGATAAAGCAAGGCACTAATCCTAGCTACTCAGGAAGCTGAGATCTGAAAATCATGGTTCTAAGCCAACCCTGTCAGTCAGGAAAGTCAGTGCGACTCTTAACCTTAATTAACTACCAAAAAAGCCAGAAGGGGAACTGTGGCTCAAGTTTTTAACACTAGCCTTGAGCAAATAAGCAAGTTAGCTCAAGGACAGTGCCCAGGCCCTGAGTTCAAGCCCCAGAACCAGCACACACACACACACAAAAAAAAAAACCTGGCCTCAACAGCAGAATGGAGGTGGTGATAGTGAAAAGAGTCATCAAAATGAAGATAGAACAATAGAAATTACTGACCTGAACCATAAAGGAAGTAGGCTGGGAGAAAAATAAGCAGAGCCTCTGGGACTAGGAAGGGGTGAAATCTAACAACAAATCTGATTATATCATTGGAGTTTCAGATAGAAAGCAAAAGTGGGTAGGACTGGAAAAGTACTTAAAGAAATCTTCCCCAATTTAACAAAAGATATAAAACCATCATTTTGAGGGCTGGGAAGGTGGCTCAGTGGTAGAGCGCTTGCCTTGCATGCCTGAGGCCCTGGGTTCGATTCCTCAGCACCACAAAAGCAAAAAGAAAAAAAGCCGGAAGTGGCGCTGTGGCTCTAGCCTTGAGCTGAAGAGCTGAGGGACAGCGCCCAGGCCCAGAGTTCAGGCCCCACGACTGGACCCAAAAAAAAAAAATTTTTTTTTAAATAAAACTATCATTTTGAGTAGTTGAATGAATTCTAAGCAGGAAAAATTCCAAGGAAAATTTCCATGAGCTACACCAGAGTCCAAGTTCTGAGATAAAGAATCTTGAAAATAGTAGAGAGAGTTGAGGCATTTCTAACAAGAAAAACAGTTCAAGTGACAGCAGCTCTTCTAAAAGAAAGGGAAGAGACCAAAAGCAAGTGGCACAATATTTTTCAAGTACTCTAAGAAAAGAACTTTCAACTCTGAGTGCTAGACCCAGTGGAAATATCTTTTAGGAATGAAAAGAAAATCAAGACATTCTCAGGTGAAAAAAAGCTAAGAGAATTTGTTGGTAGCAGATCTACCCTAAAATAACAGTTAAAGAAAATTCACTAAATAGGAAAAAGAACAATAAAAGAAGACCTCAAAATATCAAAAAAAAAAAAACTAACAGTGCAAGAAAAAACTAGGAGAAAGAACAATAAACTATGCTTCTCTTCATTATATTTCATGGTGCAAGCAAGAAAAATAACTTTTTATACTGCGGTTTTAATTGTACGTAAAGAAAATACTTAAGAATATTATAAATTCATGCCAGGCACCAGTAGCTCATGCCTGTAAACCTCACTACTCAGGAGACTAAGATCTGAAGATTGAAGTTCAAAGTCAGCTGAGGCAAGAAAGTCTGTGGGACTCTTATCTCTAACACCAAAAGCTAGAAATAGAGCTGTGGCTCGAGTAGTAGAGCACTAGCCTTGAGAAGAAAATAAACTCAAAGACAGTAAGTACTCAGGCCCTAAATTCAAGCCACAGTACCAGCACCAAAATAAAAAAAAAGAAAGAAAGAAAGGAAGAAAGAGACGAAGAAAGAAAGAAAGAAGGAAGGAAGGAAGGAAGGAATAGAGAGAGAGGAAAGAATATTATAAATTCGGTAGAATCAAGAGAACTTAAAGCATGTAATAATCTTGTACATCAACCAAATATAAAATGATCTCAATGGGCTGTGTATGACAAGGTATGTATATACCTACAGCGGTATAAAAAGCTTCACCAGAAATACCCTGGATAAATAAAAATGTAATCCTAAAAAAGTGCATAAGTGTCACAGGAAGGTAGGGAGAACAAACCCTAAATGAACCCCAAAGAAAATAAAAAATACAAAATAGAGGATTCAACTCTAACAAATCAATTATTATATTAAATTTAAATGACTTAACTATACCAATTAGAAGACAGAGATTGGCAAAAATTGATTTCTAAAAATGTCCCAACTCTATGCTGTGCCATAATTTGCATCTGGAATGTCTACAAAATGTCCATGTGGTAAAGGGTGTGGTCCCCAGAAACGTAGTAGAACCTCTGAAAGGTAGGTTCTAATGAGAGATCTCATTGGGACCTTGTCCTTTAATGAGATATTAGGACACCGGCCCCTTCTTCTTTCTGTTCTGTTTCCTGACAATTACATGAGGATTTTTAGCATATGCCCCCACCATGATGTACTACCACACAACAGACCCCAAACTATCAGTGCCAATGAATCACGCACTGAATAGTGAGGCTAAATAAACCTTTTCTCTTATAAGTTGATTCTCTCAGATGCTTGTTAGGGTCAAAGAAAGTAACACCTAGAGATTTACTTCAGATAGAATGACCTGGCAAAGATAGCCATGGATATGAAAAGAAACACCATATAAGGAATAAAAGATAAAAAGTAATGGCCAATATCAAAACAAAGAGAATTTATAAGATAGAGATAGGATTATTCCATCATCCTATAAAAAGGACAAAGCAACTCTAAACATGTGTGTACAAATAACAAAACAAATATCTGAAATAGAGATAAGGCATGGTTCGAAAGGTAGAGCAGGACCAAGAGAAAACAGGCAAATGAAAGATCTTTGTGGTGGCGGGACTGTTCTTTATGGTGTCAATGGATGTACCCATCCCAATATCCTGCCTATGGATTTCTATAGTTTTGTAAGATGTCACTATGGATAGAAAGCTGTATTGGCTATTCCTGTGTTTCTGCTTTCTGATGCATGTAAATCTACGATTACCTGAGAATCAAAAGCTTGATGCGATGATTCACACAAAACCTTCAGAATAAATTGCACCCTTAACTGCTCCAAACTGAATTAGAAAATTCCACAGATTGGACAACAAAACAGTTTATTTCTCATAATCCTGGAGGCTAAGAAGTGTGGGTGATAATGGTACAGGTAGATTTGATGTCCAGGAAAGGCCAGATTTCCAGTTCAAAGATGGCATCATCTTGCTATGTCCTTTCCTGGTGGAGAAGAAAGACAAGAAGCTAAGCCCCTGTGGGCCTTTTTAAAGAATACTAATCTAAGCCAAGGCCCAGTGGTTCACTCCCATTATCTCAGTTACTCAGGAGGCCAAGACCTGAGGCTCATGGTTCCAAGCCAGTTGAGCAGGATAGTCTTCAATTAATCACCAAAAAACCAGAAGTGAAGCTGTGGCTCAAGTGCCAGCCTTAAGCAGAAAAGCTCAGGCCCTGAGTGTAAGCCTCAAGACCAGCACAAACACACACACACACACACACACACACACACACACACACACACACACAGCACTAAAATGATCATCTGATTCTAAAGCCCCCACCTTCTGCTTCTATCACCTCAAGAGGATTTCAACTCAAGGATTTGGGGTGGACACACATTGAAATCATAACACAGAAGTTCCCAAGACCTGATAACAAACTTTACGTTAGTTTTTAAACTCTACACTAAAGATAATAAATAGTGCTATCATGGTGGGCTTTTTTTTTGTTTTTCAGCAAAAGAGAGACTTTAATGGCAAGACCAAGAAACTTGCAAGACCAAGTTTCTGTTTGATGGTAGGCCACTCTCCCAAGATTATAAAAAGCAATTATATATACCTAGCATGGGTATCTCTTCTCTCAGCAACTCATTGGTCTGAGCACTACAGGGGTTCATTTTATCTCCCAGACATCACCGAAGTTACATTACTTTCTATTGGATAATTCAAATATATTCTCCTGTTGAGATTGGTAGAATTTCAGAAGCAGGCTTTTGACTGTCTCTACTCCCTTTGGCTGGGGAAGGGTGTGTGTATATCTGTGTGTGTGTGTGTGTGTGTGTGTGTGTGTGTGGTGGTGGTGGTGGTGGTGGTGATGTGGTAAGACTTTTCCAGGTAAGTGCTTTCCAGAACATACACAATACCTGCTCATTTTCTCATTTTATTAGGGCCAATTCTTCTCCTGGCTCATTAGCCCAGCCCTTTCTAATCAGTCCTGTTTATTGAAAAACCACAAGTCATCACACACAAAAGCTACTAGTAATTTTCCATTCAGGGTCAAATGCCTTGTCTTGAAAATGGAATAGTGGTCATTTTTAAGGAAAGCTTACAATACAGTTCGGCATGGAGATTTTAAAATTTTTGCATGCTTTTTATAACATTTCAGGAATAAGTACCTGAGATTTTCATGTTATACAATATACCAAATCCATTAAAAGAGAAAAGAAAAACATAAGGATTTGTCTATCGGCTTGAATACCAGCCAAGAAAAGTTAAAAGCAAACTGCTACATTGATAGCAGAAACAACTCTGTTTCAGAGACTAAGTTTATTTTAGAAATTAATTTCAAGCCTGTTTGGAAACAATTGTAATTCTAATAAGAATTAAAAATTCAAGTAATTCTGGGTGATAAATATTTAAAAACATTTGTTCTGGAAACTAAGCTGGAACAGAACACAGAAATTCCTGGTAGCAAATCACTTCGGTGAAGTGAAATGTCTTGTTTTGCTGAGAGGATTTGGGTCCAAGCTGCTAATCACTGAAGACACACACTCTCATCCTGAAACCTCATAAACCTCGTGCTTGCTTCCAAAGAGCTTGAATCTTATTGCTCAACCTTCTTCCTCCTAAAAACAAAATGTTCTTTGTTTAACCATATTTTAAGTGCGGGAGGGGGGAATCACCCACCCACCAGGCTAGAGTAGTTCGTGTCTGTAACCCTAGCTACTCAAGAGGCTGAGACAAGAGGACTGCAGTTCAAATCCAGTTCAGGTAGACAAATTAGAGACTCTAATCTCCAATTATCCACCAAAAAGCCAGAAATGGAGTTGTGATTCAAGCAGTAAATTACCAGCCTTGAATGAAAAAGCCAAGTGAGAGCTTGAGGTCCTAAGTTCATGCCCCAGTACCAGCACACACATGCACATATGTGCACACACACACACATATGCATGCGCACATGCACACACACACACATACACACACCTGAACAAACAAACCAATCCCAAGGCATGGACATATAAACAAGTGATATGAATATACTTCATCCATGAAATCTAATGGGAAGCCTCAAATTTCAATTCACTCAGGTTAATTTCCCCATCCATTCATGTTGGAGGTTGACTTCTTGTGTCATAATTGGTATACCACTCTAGTTCCAAGGTGAACACGAAGTCTGTGCAAGGGGGTCCAACCCAACAGGGACCTCCACCCAGTGAGAAAAGTGCAAGGTTGGAGAAATATGGAATGTGAGCTTCTGCTTCACTTTATGACCTGTTATCTCATTTGCTAGACTCATTCATAGAACACAGATAAATCACCTGAATGACAGGATTTTACTATCTGGTGATTCTGGACGTAAGAGGCTGAGATCAAAGTATCTCCTGGGTTGACTCCCGCTGATGGCTGAGGAAGATTCTATCTCATGCCTCACTCCCCTTGCTGTGCTTTGATGACTGTGCTTATGGTGCCTTGGCTTGTTAGGAGCATCTGTCCAGCCTCTGCCTCCATCCTTAGTAGTCCCCCGATCTTCCCTTTTAAATTAAGATACCAATCACTTTGGATGAGAATGAGCTCAACCTGACTTGATTACTTGTGTAAAAGGTCCTATCTGAAGATAACGTCTCTCCAGATAACAGATAAATTGCATTCTAAAGTACTGGGCAACAGCAGGAGGTATTAAGATTTTAGGATTCCAAGCTAGGCACTGGTGACTCCTGCCTATAATCCTAGATACTCCAGAGGCTGAGATCTGAGACAAGACAGAAGCCATCCCGGACAGAAGCCAGCCCAGACAGACAAATCCATCTCTACTTAATTAGTAAAAAGCCAGACAAGGAGCTGTGGCTCAAGCAGTAGAGCAAAAGAAGCTAAGTGAGCATGCCAAGTCTAGAGTTCAAACCCCAATACCAACACATAAATAAATACATAAATTAATAAATAAATATTAAAACACTAGGAGGTCATCTTCTCTAAATTAATATGCCAAATAACATACTATCTCTAAAGTAATATGGACCAGATCCATATTAATCCAAATTTGAACTTACAACAATTGGTGTTTGAGTTCAAAGACTCTAAAGAAATTGATTGATGACAACATCTTTATGATAGGAATTGGGATCAGTAGCTATGCAGCATGTCAGAGCCTGAGACATTCAGTTCCCTTTAGTTATCAGCATCCCCACATTCTCAGCAAGTTCCTCCACCCCATGTTCCCATCACCATGATGGCACTTACATAGCTAAGAAAATGTCACCTGCCCATTTTGCAAATGGATATATTAGACCCCAAATGACCAAGTTACCTATCTGACACCGTTAAGCAAGTAGAAAGTCTAACAATGCCTCTCATCTGAAAACCAGCTCATTTTCCTCCCTTGCGTACTTCATGTATTTCTTTGTGTTTTATTTTTCCTAAGGGCTTTATAGCCATTTCTTTCATTTGCAATCTGCTCTTAGTTCTACAAATCTATTTTTCTCTTTGATCAGTATGTTATTTCTTTTCTTGACTAAAAAAAAAACAAAAACAAAAACAGCTTCACTAAAAACATGCTGCAGATCTCCTACACTTCAGTAAGTACAGAAGCTAAAATGGACTGACTTTACTGTGTATCGGGTAGTTCATCTAATGGTGTCATCTGAAGGAATGGCCTCTGATTTGAAAGTGTGAGTGCTCACTCGCCATCCTCCGGCCTGGATGGATGGTATCTTAGGGGAATACATGTCATGGGATGTTTTGACTAGGCAGGACCCCAGACATCACGCAGGCCAACCTTCAATACCAAATGTTGGCCCAAACTAAAACTCAGAAAGGCCAGAGGCTTCCCTGGGTCACACAGCAAAAGTATATAAGCCAAGCCAAAAGCCAAATTCAAACTTTTCTTCTGACTCTTCACCTAGGGTCCATTAAACCTCCAGATGTTACAGGTATGGGCTCACTTTGTTACCTTTGGCTTGCCTTCACAGTTTCAAAGCTAAAAAAAAAAGAAGAAGAAGAAGAAGAATTGTAATAGAATGGTAGATTATTGAGGTGGTGTTAATTAGTTTATAAAGGCAAAGAAAACTTTCTGGAAAACTACTTTCTTGTGTATGCCTGTACTAGAGTTTGAACTCAGGGCCTAGGGGCTATGCCTGACATTTTTACTCCAGGCAGGCTCTCTAACTACCTGAGCCAAAGTTCCATTTGAGTCTTTTGGGTGCTTAAGTGGAGATGAGTCTCGTGGACTTTCCTATTTAGGCTGGCTTCAAACCAAAATCTTCAGATCTCAGTCTCTTGAGTAGCTAGGGTGACAGGTTACCCAGAGGTGTTTAGAGGGCACTGCTTTGGGTGTAGACAAACATGGCCACACGCTAATAACTGAGAGACGTCCTCCATGACAAAGGCCATAGGTGGTTCCAGACAGAGCTAGAGGCCCCAATGAAGCAGGCTCACCCACATCTGGATAGGCCCTGGAAGGGTTCAGGAGACTATTCAAAGAATATTAAGGCAAACATGCAATCCGATGTCTATTTTAAAGTGATTATTCCATTGTTATTACAAGATGGACAGATAGAAGGATGTGCTCATAGACCTCTTGCTTTCATCTAGCAGGCCTCTGTTGAAATACCTCAGTATTTTTTTATCATCTGTTTCATGTGTCTGTCTGTCTTTCTGTATGCCAGTTCTGGAGGGGGGTAGGAGAGGGGGGGTGACCTTAGGGCCTGGACACTGCCCCTGAGCTTTTTTGCTTAAGGCTAGCCTCTAGCACTGAGCCACAGCTCCCTTCCTGGTCTTTTCATGGTTAACTGAAGGTAAGAGTATTACAGACATTCTTCTCCAGGCTGGTTTCTAACTGTTATCCTAAAATCTCAACCTCCTGATGAGTAGCTGGGATTACAGGTGTATGAGCCATGGGCTCCTGGATTTTCTTTTTTTCTTTCTTTCTTTCTTTTTTTTTTGAAATAGAATCTTACTTTGTCGTCCAAACTGACCTTAAACTCATAATCCTTTTGCTTCATCCTCCCAAAGTACTGGGGTTACAGCTGTTATCTTGTTAATGAAAAGCAACCCAGTTAGTCAATGTTGCTATTATTAAAACCAGCAGCCACTTAATGGATATTTTTAAATGATTGTTTTTCTGTCTCATTGAAGAAAGTTATGTTTGCCACATTAGGGCTGTAATTTCAAATTGCATTTGGGCTCATTGCAAACATTCTCACTGTAACGAGCTTTGATTTAAATGACACATTTCCAGCACACACAACAGGAATGAGTCATAAGCTCAGCTATCAAAGCAATGGTAAAGTGTCATCCTTCAGTTTCATGTTGGCTGCTCTGGGTTAATTCTTACAAGTTTGGTGAAATGAGATAAGTATATAGAACCCACAGAACAATGCACCAACTTCATGTCAGGAAAGTTTGGATGATTCATGCAATGATGTCATCAATGTCAGTCTCATACAAATTCACTTGCTTTGACTTTAAAAATGTTATCAAGCTGGGTGCCACTGGCTCATACCTGCAATCCTAGCTACTCAGAAGAGTGAGGCCTAAGGATCCTGGTTCAAGATCAGCTGAGGCAGGAAAATCAGGGAGACTCTTATTTCCAATTAACCAAAAACTGCCAGAAGTAGACCTGTAGTTCAAGTGGTAGAGCAACTAGCCTTGAGTACAAAAGCTCAAGGACAGCACTCAGGCCCATTGTACCAGCCCCAGGACCAGCAAAAGAAAAAGGTTATCAAGCTGGGCACTGGGCGCTCACATCTGTAATACTAGCTATTCAAGAGGCTGAGATATGAGAATCAGTCAGCCTGGGCAGGAAAGTCTGCAATTAACCAGCAAGAGACCAGAAATAGAGGAATGACTGAAGTAGTAGAGTGCCAAATTTGAGCACAAAAGCTGAAGGACAGCATCCAAACCCGGAGTTCAAGCCCCACGACTGGCATGTGCACACACACACACACACACACAAAGGTGTTTTGGTGTCATCTCAACACCTGGTATATAGACCTAAGTGTAGGATATCCAAGAGTGCTACTGTCTATTATTATCATTTTGACAATTTGAGTTAACTTTTGGGTATTTCTCTGAATGATAAACGGCTTGTAAGTGGGATGGAAAATTGGAAAATTGAAGTTTTAAATGCTTTTATCTCAAGCAGATGAAACCTTGAACAGCAAGTCCTCAAGCTTTGAGCTAACTGTATGACAATGGCTCTTTAGTGAGAGATATTAGACTAATATAATGTGCAGGTCTTGGAGTCAGGGTTAAGTATGAATTATTATATCCACTGACTTCCACTGATGTAAATTTTTATAACATGTCTCTTTCCGACAAACAATATACAATATACTCAAGAAACTGCCATTGAATAATTGTAGGTTTTCTCTGCAAAAGATGGTTTTATTTTATTTATAAAATTAATGTGTTCTAACTAGGCACTGGTAGCTACCCAGGAGGCTGAGATCTGAGGCTCACTGTTCAAAGTCAATCAGGGCAGAAAAGGCCCTGAGACTCTTAGCTTCAATTAACCAACAGAAAACCAGAAGTAGAGCTGTGGCTCACTGTGGTAGAGCAACAGCCTTGAGCAAAACAGCTCAGGGATAGCACCCAGGCCCCTGAGTTCAAGCCCTAGTACTGACACTGATAAAAAGCACGTTGGTGATAATCCCATTTTGCTGGTGACAAAGCCCACTCCTACTTAATCCATTCCCTGTTCCTAAAACAAGGGGAAACAGTGGAGCTTCTGTCTGGCCTACTGCTGCTCTAATGTGGACTTCCCTGAGTCATTTGATTTTAAATAAAATATCCAAAAACCCTGAAAACAACAGCTATTCTGTATCTGTTCATCTCTTCTAGGTTGGACGAATCGAAGATTTTCTCTACCAATTAGAGGACAGTTTCTTAAAAACTAAAAAACTGAGAAATGCTCGAAGACAAAAAACAAAACTGAAACGACTTCAAACCGCACAGCAAAACTAGTCTACGGGGAGCCGGCATTCTTACAAGAAATCCCAGGAAAGAGGCCAGCTGTGATGGCTGGGTAACAAAGACCATCACCAAAGGAAACAGGTGGCACTCCCCCTGGTTTATCTCTAGCAAAGACATTCTCTCCTTCACTAATCTCGACTGGCAGAAATAAATGTTCTCAGCCAGTTGACTTGACTCTTGTTCACATGTGTCTTGTTTAGTTAAAGAGCTCATAAAATACCCATTTCTGCCTCTATTGCCTGCCTTGTTCTTTATAAGTTGTCCAAGGTATACTGGGTCTGCCCAGGAGCATATGTCATATCTGTAGTATAGGTCTTACGTCCCTGAGGACTCCCTGGGAATTACTTACATGCCACATGAAGATCTGAAGGCACATTTAGAAGCACAAAGCAGAAAATGTAGCTGATTGATCCTTATAGAGATGGTCATAGGATGATTTGGCTGATATCATTGGTTAGGTTATTAATATTTCTCTTGGGTTTTTTCGACTCGGGGTCTCCAGTGTTCTCATAGCTTGCTTGCATGGCTGGTGGTCTATCACTTGAATCAAACCTCCAGTCCAGATTATTGCTGGTTAATTGAAGATAGAGTTTCAGAGAGTTTTCTACTCATGTTGGCTTCAAACTGTGATCCTCACATCTCAGCCCCAAGAGTAGCTAGGGTTACAGGCATGAGCCATCAGATCCCAGCTAAAATCTAAATCCTTGCTTATGGTTTTTAAACTGCATTGTACCCATCTCTTAATGTACAAAACACAGATTCACATATTTGACAAGGTAGTTATAAACATGACCAGACAGGCACTGGTTGCTTATACCTATAATCCTAGCTACTCAGGAAACTGAGATCTCAGGACTGCCATTCAAAGCCAGCCTGGACAGGAAAATCCATGAGACTCTTATCTCCACATTAACAAGCAAAGTGCCAGAAGTAGAGGTATGGCTCAAGACAAGCACTGTCTAGGCCCTGAGATCAAACCCCAGTACCATTTCTCTCCTTTCTCCTATCTCTCTCTCTCTCTCTTTCTCTCTCTCTCTCTCTCTCTCTCTCTCTCTCTCTCTCACACACACACACACACACACACACACACACACCAAGTCATGCCAACAAGGAGATTTGAAAACACACAAAATAGAAAACAATTTCTTAAATATCAGAAAAAAATAAGATCTCATAGTACATGAATACCAACATAAACAGAAAAAAAAGGAGCAAAATACTTCATACTGACATGGTCTTTCTTCGTGGGAGGAGCACACAGATGTGAACTCCTTTGTCAGTCATTCCCTCTACAGTTGAACCATATCACCACCCCTCAAGTTCTCTGAATACAATGAGATTGTGAAGAGATGAATTAATAACAATCTTAAGATTAGATCTGCGTGGTCAAAAATGCAAGATACAAATATAGTTAAAAATAGACTTTAAAATATTACAAACTCTCTGGGAAGTATTTGCTTAATTCTTCTTTTGCTCAAATATTCTCCACTTTTCTACTAGAATCAACACAGACATTCTACTTTCTCTGGCACTTTCACTCATGTTAGATATTGATAGAATTATAACCATTTAACAACAATGAACTTAAAGGCTTCTTTTTGTTTCTAACACTTACATCGGAGCAATTTCAGTTCTTTTGTTTTTTGGTTTTTTTGGTCCAGTCATGGGGCCTGAACTCTGGGCCTGGGCACTGTCCCTCAGCTCTTCAGCTCAAGGCTAGCGCTCTACCACTTGAGCCACAGCGCCACTTCAGGCTTTTTTCTTTTTGCTTATGTGGTGCTGAGGAATCGAACCCAGGGCCTCATGCATGAAAGGCAAGCACTCTACCACTGAGCCACCTTCCCAGCCCCAGCAATTTCAGTTCTGTGTGTGTGTGTGTGTGTGTGTGTGTGTGTGTGTGTGTGTGTGTGCGTGTGTGTGAGCACTGTGCTTAAATTCAGAGCATAGGCCTTGTCCCTTAGCTTTTTCACTCAATACTGATGCTCTACAACTTAGCTACACCTCCCTCCACTTCTGGCTTTTTGCTAGTTAATTGGAGATGAGAGTCTCTCAGATTTTTACTTCCCAGACTGGCTTAGAATCACAATCAGTTAAGATTACAGTCATAAACAATTGCTTTGAATGCACATGCATGTATCTGCACATACACACACACACACACACACACACACACACACACAATTTGAAAGTAGCAAATAGTCTTTGCTATTTGGTGATTAGATACAGTTTCAGAACTGGTAGTTCATATTTTCCTGTATCATCCAAAGTGGCAAATCTTTGCTTTGAGAGTAGGTGATACAGTTTGTGTAAAAAGCCTAAAGGTGCAACAAAACCAAATTGGTACACAGAGCAAAGGTCAACCGAGTCACTCCAGTCTGCACCCAGGGTCACATGGGCCTATGAAGCAGACACACTTGAAGGCCACTACATGGACACAGAGAGCAACTGAGGCCTTTGTACCAGCATGAGTATCTACATGCCGGCCTGGATGGTTAGAAAGCGCTGAACCGACAGACACTCCACCTTTCTGATGTCAATACACTTTTCATGAATTAAAAATCTGACTTGGCACTGGCGGCTCACACCTGTTCGCTTAGCTGTTCAGGAGCCTGAGACATGGGGGATCGAGGTTCAAAGTCAGCTCATCTGTAATTAACCAGCAAAAAGCCAGACAGAATGGAGATACAGCTTAAGTGACAGAACATCAGTCATGATCAAGAAAGCTAAGTGAGAAGTGAGAGACCCTGAGTTTAAGCCCCAGTAATGATGTGCACTCTCTCTCTCTCTCTCTCTCGTCCCCCCCCCTCTCAGCACACATACACTAACAAAAATAGCTTGTCAGTGCATATCAAAAGCCCTCAGATGTTTATATCTTTGGGCCCAAAAACTCTACTTTTAGGAAATCAAAGTAAAGAAATAAACACATATTACAAGATAAAAGTTCAAAAGTGTTCACCAGAGTTATTTTAACAAGAAAGCATCAAGGAACCCAGCCAAAATTTCCCAGCACAGGTAATAGGCTAAATGATTTATGATGGTCTATTCAATGCTTAACTTAATAATATATAAAAATGTTATAATGTTAAAAGGAAAAAGGAAAACTATATATAGCATAATTATAATGAGATTATAAAGTACATGCCTATAAAAGACTGGAAGGAAATACAATGGATGTTAAGAATGGTTATCTTTAGTGGGACACTTATGGGTGATTTTATTATCTTTTCCTTAATATTATACAATCTGTTCCTTGATAATAAAAATAATCTTTTAAAAATATTATTTAGTATCACTCTGCAGAGAAAAATTAATTCAGATCTGCTCTTCCTCTGTCCAATTCTTGCTTCATGGATCTTAGTTACTGCACAGAAGCCAGAGGAAGGGCTTTATTTACAGAATTCTGGGGGGGGGGTGCAAATGACTTTTACAACCCCCTCTACCCAGAATCCCTTGGCACAGACAGTCCAAAGGATCAGTGAAGAAGTCATTAAACAGAGGACCCATTACAGCATCTCACCAATGTTGACAAAGAACTATAAGCAAGTTGTCTCTCACCTCCCCCACGTGCTCCTCATCACTTTCTCCTCTGATTATTTCGTTTGGTGCTTTCTCTGTACTCACAAGACATCATCTCATGAAATATGGGATGATCACGGGCCAAACATCCCTTAAATCAAAGTGTATTGAAAGTTGAGAGACCACTGGCAGAGGAAAACTTTGATTTACAGTGGCTTGATTCATGGAGATGGTATGATGGAGTCTAAGTTCAATCAGATATATCACAAGTTGTCTGATCCACTCAGCAGTTCTCTGCGCAAGTGGACATGGATGCGAAGGGTGATTGCACAGCCTTGACAGCCTGCAGATTGTCAAGATGGAATGCAATGACACCCAGAGTGCACACGTGCTTTTTTGAAGGAAGAAAAAAATCAGAAAACTGGCCCAAAGAGCATCTCAAGAGTTACAAACATCAGCATGTTCTGTTTGTGCCTCAGAGAAGGGAATCCAGAAACACTAACACTATCTGAGATGATCAGACTTCAGAATCTTTCTTCATAATGCGCTATATAATAAGTGGCTTGATGGGTGGAGGTATGGCTTAGTTGGTAGGACACTAGACAATGAAGAAAAGCAGCAGGTGCCAAGTTTGAGTCCCAGTCTCAGACCTAAAAGAATAAGAAAGGAAAAAAATAAATGAAATAGGGATTTGAAAATTAAATATTGGAAATGTATGTGTGTTGCAATCTTCTATTGAAGGCAATGTGCAGAATTAATCTTCACAATAACCCAGGCTTTAACTCTTTTTAAATATCTGTTTGGGGAAGTTGAAAGACAAATATTTAGTGAGGCACTGGAAGACTGAATCTCTGCTCAAAAGCCTTGCCTGGCAGGGTTACAGATATTATGAGCAGTGGTGTCTGGTCCTCCTTCCTTGAAGCTAGAGAAGCTGGTGAGCTGTAGAACTATAGCTTTGCAATGTAAATGCCTAAGAGTGATGCTTCTCACTCCGTTCACCTTAACAGATGATTGGAAGAGAGAGGGGATCATAACCCAGACAGCAAAGTGGGTTGAAATCTGAAAGATCTGGGATCTATTCACTGCACACCAAAAGAATCACACCAAAAAATGTGAGGCAATCACACCTTCACCAACAACTCACCATAAGCTGGGCCTTATCCCCATTCGTGCTCACCACACACCTGACACAGGAAACCTTCTCTTCATTTCACAAATGAGTGAAATGATCGGAAAACACAGACGTTTCCTCAAATCTAGACAGCAGTAAAGCTAGAACTCAAGCCGAGGCAGCTCTACTGGAGAGTAGGAATTTAATCCACTGGGTTTGTGTGTTTCCTTATTACAGTGCTAGTTTAGAACCTTGTGAGTCCTAATTAACTACATATTCCTGAAATCTAGAACTGACCCTGGGATGGCAACTGCTATGGTAATCATCAGTAAGATGGCAGTTATCTACCTCTGAAAGATGTCCAGGGTAACCAAAGGATGAAGTTCTTTTATTTAAACTTTGAATTTTTTAGTTTGAACTTTCAATGTGACACTTCGTTTGTGTGTGTGTGCACACACATGCCAGTCCTGGGGCTGAACTTTTAATTTTTTTTTTCCTCAAGGCTAGTGTTCTACCACTTGAACCACAACTCCACTTTTGGCTGTTGGGTGGCTCCTTGGAGGTAAGAATCTCATGGGCTTTTTTGCTTAGGCTGGCCTTGAATCATGAGCCTCAGATTGCAGCCTCCTAAATAGCTGGGGTTACAGGCGTGAGCCACTAGTACCTGACCACACTTCAATTTTAAAAGGGTAAGTTTGTTCAGTTATTTTAAAAAGTGACATATACTTGGAATAGCCTGGGTATGAATATCATGTTTTAGCTTTAACTTTTACAAAATCTAAATACAAAGATCTCAAATGAAATTTTAGTCTTCAAGCTGAGATATTTAGTTAAATACAAAAAAAAAGTCTGATTTCAAAGGCAGTATAAAAGAAAATGCAGAAAAATCTGTTGCCATTTCTTATACTGATTATGTGTTAAACTGATAACACTTCAGATTTAGTGAGCCAAAGAAAATTCACTATCAAAATTAATTTCACAAGCTGGGCACTGATGGCTTATGTCTGTAATCCTAGCTACTCAGGAGGCTGAGATCTAAGGACTGCAGTTTGAAGCCAACCCTAGCAGAAAAGTCTGTGAGACTCATCTCTAATAAGCTACTTAGAAAAGGCTGGCAGTGGAACTGTGGCTCAAGTGGTAGAGTGCTAGCTTGGAATACAAAGAGCCTCAGAGACAGCACCTGTGCCCTGAGCTCAAGTCCCAGAACCAGCAAAAATAATAATCTCACATGTTTATCTTTATTTTTTGAACTGCAATAACTACAATATTCCAAATTATATACACAGTTTGAATTCTATATTTATTGCATAGAACTGGTCTGGGCAGTAAGTCAGCAAAAACTGGGAGCTCTCCTGTTATCCTGGCTAGAGGAGTTGAAAAGTAGTTTATCCAAGCTGCCCTAGCTGTGAGTTTCCAGGGACCCCAAGAAAGAAAGGACAATCAACTTCTCCAGACAATTGGCCATGAAAACTTGATAGTCACTAGAAGTCTGTCTCCTTTCAGATGCTTGCTATAAGATCAGAGATCAAGAGGAAGCAGGTTCCCACCCAGAGCATGCGTCCATGTGTGCCCAACACAATGCCCCAGACCCAGCACACCCCCCTCGGACACAATGAAGAACAAACACATCTTATTCTCTCTATTTAAGTGTCCTTTAGAAAGCCTTTCTTTTGTTTTAATATTTTATTATCTTTAAGTACTTGTACGAAGGAGCTGCCATTCATAGAGTAGTTTATGAATACAGAGCATCTCGATCAATGTCTCCCCTTTCAACAGTCCCACCCACCCCTCCTAATCTGCCCTTTCCCTTGCTTATCTCAATCTTAGGTTATGTATTGAACTTTTGCCATTTAACAAAGCAATTTAAAAGTACGATGCATCTTGGTCTGTGCCACCACTTCAACATCTTCACCACTTCCACATCTTTACCCTCCTTTGACCCACCCTGTCCCTTACATTTCTCAATTCTGAGCTACACACAATCAATTCTTGCCTGCATTCCATTCCCTCCCCTTCCCCCTTTCATTCTACCCCTCTTCCCCTTTCCCCCACCCTCTCTTCTTGCAAGTACTCATTTCCTGGTACTTATTTGGTTGGAATTTGACTTCATCCTTCTAAATAATTATACTATGTGCCCTCTCCATACAGTCTGTTGCACTTCGGTTAATTCATTTGTAACCCTTGCTTCCCATCCAGTGTGCTTACTTGTAGATTTATAGGCACATCTAGCTACCACAAATGAGGGAAACCATGCAAGCTGTTTCTCTGGGTCTGGTGTACTTCGCTTAATACAATTTGTTCCAAGTCTTTCCATTTCCTTACAAATGGTACAATACCATTCTTTCTGATGGATAGGGAAAATTCCATTGTGTATGTGTGAGCATATATATATATATATATATATATATATATATATATCCATTTTCTTGATCCATTGGTCCACTGAGGAGCTAGAAAGCCTTTCTAACCCACAAAACTATAGCATTTTCCTTGTCTCAAGACCAATGGGTTCTCTCAGAAATACTTGGAAAGGGTAATCATAGGAAAAGATTGAATTTCCTGCTAGTATGAAGGTAGATACCCAAAGCTTCGTGAGCTTGTTAATATGAAACGTGAACTTGCCATGGAAGATGCTTTGATGCATGGGTGTATCCATAACCAGTGCTAGTCCCCTGAGACACATTATCCCATAAAAACGTAAGTGGCAGCAAAGTGAAATTTCTGTACTAATGCACAATAAATACTGCATTAAATCCAGAATGAAGTTGAAACAAAAACTATTTACGTACTCAAGGGACAGCGGAATCCCCATCAACTAGCATACATAGCAGAGCTGAGCACTGATTAGAAACGCACATCTGTACAATGCTAATTGAATGAGGACTTTCAGCACTAAGAAACAAACATTGAGGCAGTTAAGCGAAATACTATAGAAAGCATTGGCTTTCTTACTACGTGATCTGAATCTCAGACACCTAACCTGAGGAATGAAAATGGTCATCATATGGGTAGTGAGAGGTAACAAGTGACTATGTATTTCAGTTTCTTTTCTTGTGTGTGCATGTGTGTGTGTGTGTGCTCGCACGCGCACGTGTGTTCAAGCCCTGGTACTAAGGTTTGAATTCAGGGCCTCTGACTCTCACTTGGCTTTTATACTCATAAAATGGAGCTCTACCACTTGAGACATCTCTCTACATCAGCTTTTTGCTAGTTAACTGGAGAAGAGTCTCACAAACTATCCTGCCCCAGCTGCCTTTGACCCATGATCCTCAGATCTCCGCCTCCTGAGTAGCTCCAGGATTACAGGCGTGAGCCACCAGCACCCGACCTCATTCTGATTTTAAAATTAGCTTTTTTTTTAAGAAAAGGAACTTTAGAATCTTTTTTTAAATTGTATTAAAAAATATTCTCTTTGGTTAGATGATAACAAGAGATAAAAAATGCCACAATTCTAAACCTTTTGCCATTATCAATGAATTCAACCACATCAGAGTGGAATAAAAAGAATATAAGAGACTCTTATGGATCATTGAAACTTTTATCAGTCATTTTCCCTCCATGAAATGAGCATTTCTATTAAAATTATATTACATAAAAATGAAATTCTAATGTGTGGAGATTCTTTAAAATCATGACATCACCTGGTAAAAGGCAGACTTAAAACTAATTTCTTTTTCCTTCATACACATTAGAAATGAAAGAAGCTTATAATCCTACCTACTCTGAGACTGAGATCTGAGTCAGATCACAATTCAAAGCCAGCTGAGGCAGGAAAGTTCATGAGATTCCTATCTCCAATCAACCACCAAAAAGCTGAAAGTAGAGCTGTGGTTCATATGGTAGAGTGCTAGCCTTGAGCAGAATAGCTAAGGAACAGCTCCCAAGCCATGAGTTCAAGCTCTAGTAGTGGCATTGGGGGGAAAAAAAGAAATAAAAGAAACAACATGAATGAAATCAGAAAGTACAAAATCAAATTTATCACACAATAAAATATATTTGCCAAATGTGGAAATATTGTCATAAGGTGAATCATCCCAGAAGCCACCTTGTGGAATATGAAATATTGGAGTCTTTATTATACAATTAGCAGGCTGCAGGCAGCCAGTTGTTACAAAAGCCTGCAGCCCCCAAATACACATAACACAGCTAGGAAACAGGCTAAAGAAGAAAGAAAGATCAAAAACAGTACCAACAATACCAACAGTCCAATTCAGTTCCAATGGAGAGCTGAATTGGGATACCGTGCTGACTGAAGATGATCATGGAGACACATATTGGCATGGTGTAATGGCTGCTAGGCTGGTCTGGGCCTAAAAAGGTGCAGGGGGCAGCTCCACTGGAAATTCCCAGTCCCTATTATCCACCATATCAGGGTATCTTACCCAAAGATGCCAGTAGTTAAGAGTGTTGATGTACTTGGTCAGCAGTGGCCAAAGAAATACGTTCTTCCTGAATTGAAGCCACACTCCAGCTGACACAGAAGCCACCCACACTGGGTGAGAAAGCAATGTGTGATGGTTGGCAGTCTTTATTATACAGTTAACAGGCTGAAGACTGCCAGTTGTTACAAAGGCCTGCAGCATTCAAATACACATAACACAGCTAGGAAGCATGCTAAAAAGGAAAGAAATAACAAAAACAATACCAACAAGCCAATTCAGCTCCAGTGCAGAGCTGAATTGTGACGCCATGATGACTTGAAACCAGCCAGGAGACAGGACACAGGACACTATCACAGAGACACATGGGGCATGGAGTCCTGGTGGCTGGGCTGGTGAGTGGGCAGACCCACAGGAAATTCCCAGGCCCAGGCACTGGACTGACAGATGCAGCAATCTATCAGCCAAGTGCCCACCCCTGTCTCCAGGGATCCAGGCATGCCCATCACCTGGGAGGCAGGTGATGGTCAGGAGCTTTTCCTTCCCCCAGCATGAAGACAAGATGCCAGATCTTACAATCCACCTTGTGGCCAATATGGCATTGGCCAGACCTGGCCTCCTTACTGCACTGGGCACTGGTGGCTCATACTTGTAATCTTCACTACCCAGGAGGCTAAAATCTGAGGATTATGTTTGGGGCAGGAAAGTCCATTAGACTCTCATTTCCAATTAACCACTGAAAAGCCACAAGTGGAGCTGTGGCTCAAGTGGTAGAGTGCTAGTCTTCTTGAGTCAAATAGCCAAGTGAGAAAACAAGGCCCTGAATTCAAGCCCCAGTATTGGCTCAGAGAGAGAGAGACACAGAGAGAGAGAGAGGAACACTACAAATGAGAACAAAGGATCCAACCAACAAGATTCTTGCAGGGTATAAACTGAACACTTTGGAGCACATAGCATCACTTCCGATTCACCCTCACATACATCTAAGGAGATAAATTTGTCAATTTCCAATATCTCCCAACTATACTGGTAAAAGAACTGGGCTTCCCAAAGGACTCGGAGGTTAAGAGTCACTGCTAAAAAAAAATGGTAAAATCCAACTCTGGTATAAAACATTCGAATCAATATCACCACCATGTCCCACTTGACTTTTTATTTTTTTAACCATTCTGCCAGACATCAATAAAGACAACATCTTACATCTGAAAAGCTGGTCCACATTCTCCAAGCACTTTCCCAGGCATGAACTCCTTCCATGCTCCCCATGACCCTGTATGGCAGGTAGAGCAGTTATAATTAATTTTTAAAGACTCAAAGGACCAGCAAAGGAACATTATACTCTCAGGATAAAGGTACACTGAAGATGAAAATCCAAAATGCACAGCTGCGCTCACCTCCATTTCAAGCTGCAATACTGATCCTCAGAACTGGTTAATTCTAGAAAGGGCAAAACCCTTGGCCACGGACTTCTACATTTTTCCAAAGCCTCTAGGAGATGTAGGTGTTAGAACCAGGTTAAATTAAACAAATAGAGTATTAATTAGACCAGGAAAAAAACGAAATTTAACTGGGACAAACAAGTCCCAGGTAACCTGAGAAGCATTAAGTACAGACCCTGGGAATGGAACAAACTGAGGCCTGGCATTTACCAAAATTTGCAAAGTGACTAAGAATAAGGCCCAACTTAAAAGGCAGAATCTCCTAGTAGAGAAAAACTCCAGGCTAATTATTCCAGAGACAAAGGCCTGGATCAATTAGGGGTTAAACACTGGACTTTGGTAAGTAACAGTGAAACTCAGAAAAAGCCAGAAAACTTAGAAGGTGGTTTGGTTTGGGGTTGTAATAAGTAAGAAGTTTGCAATGTGGTTTTTGCTTCGAGGTCTTATCACTCTGCTTATAGAGCCTGTAATTGCTATTTCACTAACTTGCTTCTTTGATGGGAAGATTTGAGATAAGGACTTTGCCTTGTGACTTATGGCCTTGGTCACTGGAATAACTGGCATTGTAGTGGCCATTTTGTAAGCCCTAACTGCTAGCTCTGCTTCTGTAACTTGCTTCTTTGCCCATTGCAAAACTACCACTGGCTCCCTGTGGGTGGTGCCCTTGGTGGTTTTCCCCTATATAAGCCTACCCCATTTTGAGCTTGGTGGTGGTTCTTCACTGTCGTGGTATAGTGAAGGGCAAGCACCACAGCAATAAAGACTTCTAGCCTAATTGACCAAGTGTTGGGCATCTTGTTGGGAAATCAGAGTACTACAGTAGGTGCTATACTTTAATACTTCGAGGGGAACAGACCAGGGAGGCCATAGTTCACACTGGCAATGGGTTGGGACTACAGGCAGAAAGAGGAAGACACCAGAGGTGGTGATGCTCCAAGTGAGGATTTAACATCAAAATCAGAAAGAGAACAGCTGTCGGCCCTCCAACCTTACAGCTTTAAAATTCCAAGTGTATAAAGAATCATAAAAATCCCAAGTAGGCCCCCAGATCGTAACAGATGAACAAAGGATTTATAATCTGTAAACTGCAAGGAGAATGGCTTGCATTTGTCCCATTTCCCATCCTGATGCGAATCACTGTCCTGAGAGCAGATTCATGTGGTGCCTTCTCCGATTCTTTCTGCAATCCATCACAAGGAAACAGCAGAATGGTAATGTCGTCGTACTGTCTTTGAAAGACAATAAAAGTCTGTGTCGTTTCTGACCTTTCCCAGTTGTGGTGTTTGGGGTGGGAGAGTGGCTTCTGCTTATTTTTCATAATTTGACTGGGAAGTCATATTCTATTGTGGCCTGTTAGTCACCCCATTAACCTAGAAGGGTACGATGGTTTGGGCAATTAGGTTCCAGAATATTAAAAAGGTTAAAACCAAAAAAAAAATATGCCTGCTGCTCAGTGCTTTTCATAAATAAACTCAGGTATTAAATTCCTGCTATCTAACTCCATGTTCGAAGCTT
>NW_012267246.1:12365259-12369255 GCF_000151885.1 Dipodomys ordii | reverse complement strand
CCCCTGCTTTCACTGTATTTGATGTCGGTATAATTTGTGGAGGGGAAGGGGAAAAACAAATCGTTTAAATAGGGATACAGGTGGACCCATTGAAACAATGAGATGTACAAGTCGTTATGTCGAAAACGAACATTACAACTTTGGTGGGAGGGGCATGGGGGGGCAGGGAGGATTGGGTAGGGGGGCAGAGGGAGGATGGGAAGTGATGGAAAGGGGAAACAAAGGAGAAGGCTACAATGCTTGCCCATGTAATTGTAGCCCCTCTGTACAGTATTTTCATAATAAAAACAAAAATTCCCACCAAATAGCCAGCAAAAGGCAGAAAGTAGAGATGGACTCAAGTGTCAGAACACCAGCCTTAAGAGCATAAAGATAAGCAGTAACTCAGGGCTCTGAGTTCAAGCCCCAGTACTGAAGCCACAGAAAAAGAAGAAAGAAAAGAAAAGTGACACAGAACACAAGACAATCATCTCCTAGCAGAGACCGGGGAAGTCTTTCTTTTGCAATCAATTTACAGTGTGGTCCCTGAGCCCGTGAGCCACCATTTAGACACCAGCAAGATGGAGATGATCAGTACTGTGTCCTGCATTGCTGGGTGGTTAAGGCAATGACACATCAACAGTGCAAATGCCAGCCATGCACTGGTGACTCACACTTGTAATCCCAGCTATTCAGGAGGCTGAATCTGAGGATCAAGGTTCAAATATAGTCTGGGTAGACCAATCCCACGGACTCTTATCTCCAATTAACCATTTAAAAAGCCAGAACTGGAAGCATGGCTCTATTGGATGAGCACCAGCCTTTTACAGAGTGCAAGGCCCTGAGTTCAAGGAGAAAGGGAGAGGAGAGAAGAAAGGAGAGAGGAGAGGAGGGGAAGAGAGGAGAGGAGGAAGAGGGGGAGGAAGAAGAAGAAGAGGAAGAGGAAATGGATAGTGGAGAAGAGGAGTGGAGATGGGAGGGGAAGGGAGAAAAGAGGGGAGGAGAGGTGGGGAGGGGAAAGGATGCTGACCATAAGAAATTGGGGTCCTGCTCACAGCCTTCATCCCATCACTTGTAGCATTCGGGACCTTTGTCCTCTGGGGAATTTCCCCCTTGGAGGCTGCAAAGCTTAGGGTAAATCCTAGAGTGGGTGGAATTACATCATTTTCATCAGGTGCTTTTTTATACACATGGCAGCCTCGGGAATTCTTGCGAGATATAGAGACAACCTCTTGTTGTTTGTTATTGTAACTGTGGCCATTATATGAACATGAAGGAAATAAACACTCTGTTCTCCATCATTTACACGGAGACTTGGCAAGCAGAATTTGGGGGGGAAAATACTAGTAACACTCAGCGTTATCCGGTCCTTCTATAAGCACTAATATCTTCACACAACAGATTAAGTCATTCGTGCATCCATTCATTCTCCTATCTGTATGTGCTAGGCAGTATGCAAGGGGAGCTGGCAAGAGGAGAGAACTGATAAAGAACAAAATAAACTGCAAGCACCATTCGTTTAAATGATAAAGTTCAGACACAAATAAAACTTCATCATGACAGCCAAGCAGGCAGGTTAAACAATGGAGACGTTGTTACTATGAGATTTTTTTTTCCTGATGCTGGTACTGGGCCTGGAACTCAGGACCTAGCACTCTTTCTTAGTTTTGGATTTTTGTTTGTTTCTTTTTTTTTTTTGGTTTGTTATTTTTTCACTCAAGGATGGCACTCTACCACTTGAGACACACCTTCACTTCTGGCTTTTTAGTTTTTAACTGGAGTTGAGGCACTTAGATTTGTCTGGCTGGGCTAGCTTTGAATTGGAATCCTTAGATATCAGCCTCCTGATGAGCAAGGATTACAGGTGTGAGCTACCAGTGCCTGGATTATAGTGACATTTGGAAGAGAAGAAGAATTTTTCCAAATGGAGAAAGATCCAAGGATGCCACTGATAGAAGATAGAGCCAAGGAGATGCATGAAGAGGAAAGGTAACTTCAGTTTTGAGCTCAGATGTCAAGTACTTAAAGGAAATCTGCTTTCCACTGTCTACCACCTCATTCCCTAAACTGCAGAACAAACTCAAAAGTCCAACAGAAACAACGGGGGTGGGGGGTCTCTCTCCAGTAATATGATCATAGGTGAGATTTTATTTCAAAGAACCACAAAAGCACCAATGGACTTGGGTGTCATGCTCTTTTCAAAGCCTTATCTTCCTTGATTTCATTAGTAAGCAAACCAGATTTCAATCTAGTGACTTTCTAAAGTCTACACTGAGCAGGAATAAATATTTGTGTTAGGGCATGAGAAGTTTGTAAGGGGCCAGCCAGGATTTCAGATCACAACTAGGCATTGGCTTTAGGTAGTTACTGAGCAAATGGCATTGCCTTCTGGCATACAGGGACATCTGTACTGGGGTTATAACGTGGACTTGTAGAAGATTCCAGAAGACAACTGTGGGAGCTGGTCACAGCCCCAGCAGTGAGGCTGTGTGAGGAGCTTATATTCTAAACTGAAGTGAAGATGCATCATCTGGTCTCAGAACCTTCTGTGTGAATGCAAGAACACTATGAGAATTCCCAAAATGGAAAAAGAGACTAGTCATCTTCCCTGGAAGAATCTCATCTTTACACCAGCGTTGTTCAGTTTTTTAACTGAACTCACCTTTTTAGGTAAGTCAGGCAGGGTGCCTGTGACTCGTGCCTGTGATCCTAGCTACTCTGGTAGCTGAGACCTAATGATGGAAGTTCGAAGCCAGCCTGGGCAGAAAAGACCATGAGACTCTTATCTCCAACAAACTACCAGAAAAAGCTAGAAGTGGTGCTATGGCTTAAGTGGTGGAGAGTTAGCCTTGAGCAAAAGAAGCTAGGGAGAGCCCCTAAGCTCAGAGTTCAAGCCCTGGTACCAACACACACACACACACACACACAAAAAATGAATCATAAATGTAGTTCTAAATCTTATGGCCACATAAGAAGGGGTGGAGTACAGGGGGAAATAATAACAAAGTACATTCTATCTATATATGATGATAACATAAGGAATCTCACTGGAAGCTGTGAAATGGAATATAGAAGGATGAGGAAAGAGCAATTAAAATATAGTTTATGTTTCAGGGCACTGGTGGTTCACGCCTGTAATCCTAGCTACTCAGGAAACTTAGAATTGAGGATCACAGTTCGAAGCCAGCCTGGGCAGAAAAGTCCCCATGAGACTCATCTCAATTAGCCACTCAAAAGCAGAAATGGAGCTGCGACTCAAAGTGACAGAGCACTAGCCTTGAGCAAAAGAGCTCAGGGAGAGTGCCCAGGCCCTGAGTTCAAGCTACCCAACAGACCAAAAAAAAAAAAGAAAGAAAGAAAAGCTAAAGGACAGCACCTAAGTCTGAGTTCAAGACCTGGTACCAGCACAAAAAATAAAAGTAAAGTAAAATCTGTAATAAGGAGATTTAGAAATTGCAGAGAAACCTAACCTGCTTGTGTTGCACATATGATGAAAAGTTTTTCTGGTAGGTCCTTGCAAATTGTTTTTAGGTAAAGAAGATGTCTGTTAATCAACATTTTAGAACAAACCTAAAATTCCTACAATTATACTGCAAATGTATGTGCTGAGTAGGATTGTTTGATACTGTCACCACTGTTCAAATTCTTTTTTTTTCAAGAACCAAAGATTAGCCAGGCACTGGTGATTCACAGCTGTAATCCTAGCTACTCGAGAGACTGAGGTCTGAGGATCAAGATTCAAAGCCAGCCCAGACATGGAAGTCCATGATACCCTTATTTCCAATTAACCACACATACAAAAACATAAAAGTCACTGGAAGTGACACTGTGGCTCAAGTGGTAGAGTGCAAACCTTGAGCAAAAAAGCTCAAAGACAGTGCCCAGGCCCTGAGTTCAAACTCCATGACTAGCACAAAAGGAAGAAGGAAGGAAGGGAGGGAAGAAGAAGAAGAAGAAGAAGAAGAAGAAGAAGAAGAAGAAGAAGAAGAAGAAGAAGAAGAAGAAGAAGAAGAAGAA
>NW_012267246.1:12358107-12365110 GCF_000151885.1 Dipodomys ordii | reverse complement strand
GAGAGGAAGAAAAGAAGAACGTGGCTTAAATTCGGGTTGTCTTTTTTCCTCTTTTTTATTTTAATTATCTTTAAATAGTTGTATAAAGGGGTTTCAATTCAAGGTTATCAGTCAGTTTATGGGTACATCTTGATCAATGTCACCCCTTCTGTTATTCTCCCCCATCTCTCCCAACCCCAACCATCCCCTCAAGTTACCTGATTCCATTTTTACATAGTAAAGTCAGTTGCCTTGCCTCCAAATAAAACATCAACTTAGATAACCCTGCTGAATTACTTTAGGATAGAGTCACACAGTCATACTAAACTTTGGTTGACTCCTTTTTAAAAAAAAATTTATTGTCAAGTGATATACAGCAGAGTTATAGTTACATAAGTAAGGTAATAAGTACATTTCTTGTCATACTTGTTAACCATTCCCTCATTTTTCTCCTACTTTCCCTCCCCACCCACCCCTCTGGTTGACTTTGGCTTGAAAATAACAGGCAAGTAGCCCCAAGACCTGCTCCAGCCTCTCCTCTGCCTTTCTGTCCTCGGACACTCACTCTCAAGTATACAGCAATCTAGTTGCAGTCTCTTGCCAAAAAAGATTGCACACCTCTGCAGATATGATTTTCACAATCACCAACAGTTTCTACCTGAACAAAACCTTAAATCACAGCTCAAATATAATCTGACTACAAGATCCTCTCCAGTTTTTCCACCGCCCTGGGAGAGGGGGTGCTTCCCTGTGTGCTCACAGAATCCAGTGAATAGTTCCACCATATTCTATACCTTTTTTTCCCATTACATGTCCTAGCAGAAGTGATTTTTTTCATATTTCTCTATCACCAGCCCCTACTCAAGTACTCAATAAATGACAAATGGATGAGTAAAGGAAAGAGTCAATTAATCATAGTCTTTAAGACAAAATGTTGCATGCCAGAGAATTTATGTACAGAGAATAATTTAGATAATTGAAAGTGAACTTGTAGCTAATCAATCAATTGTTTTTCAACAAAGCAATGCATGATTTCAATGCATTCGAAGGAACACAGATTTGAGCTCTGGGTGACACTTCTATTAGCCAAGATTATCCCTCAACCAAACTGTCTATCTCAGGGATGGGCAACTTATCCCCAGTGAGCCAAATCCAGCTTGGCATTGTTTTTTTTGTAATTTGGCCACACCTTTATTTATATGGTGTCCAAAGATGACTTCACACCTTGTGGGTGAAATCTAGGGCCTTCAGGACAGAAATGTTTGTTCCCTGGCCTGTTACAGAAAAGCTTGTGGACTCCAAGTTTCTTAATTATTGTGAGTTTCTGTTATAGGAGGTATTCAAGCAGAAGCTAAGTGATCTCACTTACATAAGGAGAGTATTCTTTGTATGGAAGAAGGGTAGCCATGAAATTCCTCACTTCTGGACAGTTTCACAATTGTACACTTATTTTGTTATGACAAAAAAAAAGCAGATCATGGTCCCTAATTTGTTTTTTATTATTCTCATATTATCTCTGTGTGTGTGCGCCACTTTTGAGGCATGCCACCACTTCCAGCTTTTTAATAGTTAACAGGAAATAACAGTACAGTGGACTTTCTATGTCCAGGCTAGCTCTGAATCACAATCCTCAGATTTCAGTCTCCTGAGGGCTAAGATTAAAGGCACCAGCCACCAGCACCCAGTTTATTCTTTTTTATTATCTCTAAGTAGTTGTACAAAGGGGTTTCACATCAACATACCAATTATGAGTACAATGAATACTTTTTAAATATTCTTTTTATTCCTTTTTTATTTATTTCTAGCACAAAAGGAAGGAAAGAAGGAAGGGAGGGAGGGAGGGAGGGAGGGAGGGAGGGAAGGGAAGAAGAAGAACAAGATGGAAAAGATGATGACAACAAAGGAGGAAGAGGAGGAGGAGGAGGAGGTGCAGGAGGAGGAGGTGGAGGAGGAGGAGGAAGAGGAAGAAGAAGAAGAAGAAGAAGCCGCAGCTGAAGCAGTAGTACAAAAGGGTTTCAATTCCACAAGTCAGATCATGAATACAATGTATCTTTATCGACGTCACACCTTTCATCATTCTTACCTCCTCTCCCAACCCCACTGCCCCCCTCAAGTTACCCAGTTCCACTTTCACATACCAAGTGTGCATTGACTAGTAAGGCTGCAGTCATCCCTCCTTCTTCTCTCCATTCATCTGCCCCACCCCCTCCCTTGAACCCCGCCCTCCTACGCAAGTTCCAGCTTCCTGGGGTTCCTTTTGTGAAACTGTAAGTGCATTCTCCAAAAAGGTCACACCTAATTTGTCTTTGACTGGCATCACCATCATGGGCTACCACTGCTGGTTACAGAAAAGGAAAAGCCTTCCCTCTGTGTACCGTAGCTCCTGGCATCACCAGGGCACCGTCACAGGCAGAGGCCCCGACGAGCCCCCCCCAATCCCCCACGCCAGCGGATGGGACCCTGGCCTGCCGGGCCGCTGCCCACACTCGCCCTCAGGACCAGCGCTGTGAATCCCGGGCAGCCCTAGCTTGGGCTTTTGTTGTTCTTTCTGGGTTGGATGATCAAGTGGAGAGGGAACAGTCAACAATCGCCCAGGACGTTTGTAGAATCGCCGGGCATTTTGTTGTAGAAGAAATAAGACTGAGAGCAAATCCCAGCGCTCCATCTTGAGGGTCTCCACGCCCTGCCCACAAAGCCGCTTCAGGTTCACCCCATGCCCTGGATTCGCTTCTTGCCAGTATTTCAAGTCCCGGGAGACACTCCCAAGTGAGGACAGCTGGTGAAGGACCCAAAACATGTAAGGGGGCTTAGGTTATTACACCGCTGGGCGGTCAGCAGCTCACACCTGTGATCCTAGCTACTTGGGAGGCTGAGATCTGGGGCTTGCACTTCAAAGGCAGCTTGGGCAGGAAAGATCCTGAAACTCTTAGCTCCAATTCACCAGGAAAAAAAACAAAAGCAAACAGAAGTGGAGGTGTGGCTCGGTGGTGAGTAGAATGCTAGCCTTGATCCCTCCCCCCAAAAAAAGCCAAAACAAAACACTAAAAGATAAGGCCTAGGCCCAGAGTTCAAGCCCTAGTACTAGAAGGAAAATAATAATAATAATAAATATATATGGCTGTTCTTTGCCTCTTCCCATAAGCCTGTGGAAGCTTCCAGATGAGCAAATCCCTCCCGTTTATGAAGTGATCTCTCTGCCTCCCACGCCGAAGAGCTGCCCTTCTTGCTTCCACAATTCTGCCCAATCTCTTCACCTGCCAGGAGGAATTGCTAGTTTGGAAGAGTAGTGGGAGGGTTCCATTCGGCCCCGGCATGGAATGGAGGGAGGTGGGAGTAAGTTATAACAGCTGTCCAAGGCCAGCTGGTGAGGTGAGGATACTTGGCATTTGTCTCCCCTACCTCTGGGGCTGCAGACCTGCAGTAATGAGAAATAATGGAGGAGATTTGCTCCCACCAAGCCTTATTGAAATATTGCCCTGGGAGGAACGCATGTGGGTCGGGAGGGAGATCCTCAGGTCAATGAGATTCTGAGTTCCGCTCCCTCCGGTGAACTCCCATGGTACCGATTGCTTGACCCAGACCCTGGCATTTATCAAACCCTGCCCGACTCTGTTCTCTGTGTCACTGCCACCAAATCAGGTGGAAAGCACTCCTCAGAGGCATTGGATTCCTCATTCTCTCCTCTGGTTCTGGTGTTACTCCTAGCAATGGGCCGTGGGCCCGGAACTCATTTGAAAGTTATTGAAGATTGTGATTTAGTGTGAATACATTTTAAGAACTTTAAAAACATTTTAAGAGTAATCATAAGCCAGGTGCACGCCTAGAATCCTAGGTGCTCAGGAGGCTGAGGTCTGAGGATCATGGTTCAAAACAGGGAAATTTTTTAGGTGGTCTCCATGTCAGCCTGGCAGTCCTTAAAAGTGGATGCAAAGAACAAAGAAATTTGTGTCACAGTGGTGGAATGTGAGAAAGGCTTGACCGGCCATTACAAACTATCACAGTGGAAGGGGTCAAAAACCGTGCAGCAAAGCAAATGGGTTCCAGAAGCTGGAAAGGCCAAGCAAGCAAGTTGTCAAGCCAGGAGCCAAGAGCTTTCTCCTGTAATCCTAGCTACTCAGGAGGCTGAGATCTGAGGATCGCAGTTCAAAGCCAGTCAAGATAGGAAAGTCTGTGAGATTCTTATTAATCATCAAAAAGTCAAAAGTGGTGCTGTGGCTCAAGTGTTAGAGCACTAGCCTTAAGCACAAAAGCTCAGGGACAGTTCTCAGGCCCAGAGTTCAAGCCGCAGAACCAAGAAAAATAAATAAGATAAAGAAAATATACAGGTTCTTCAACCTCCATCAAGCTCAGCAATTCCTTCACTTTTAACCTAGTTCTAACCTCCGGAACCATAAGATCATAAGTTGACATTCTTTGTTTTAAACTGCTACATTTATGTAAAATCATTACAGAATTACAAAACATGAATACTCTACTGAGACTTATACAAATGAAAGTTTAACACTTGTAGCATTTCCTTCCTCATAAAGTCTGCCTTCAAAAGGGCCTTAAGAGAGCCCAGGCTTAGTAGTTTACACCTATAATACCAGCTACACTGGAGGCAGAGATAGGAAATCACAGTCCCAAACCTAAGATCCAACCCCAAAAAAGCAAGAAGGGTCAGATTATGGCTGCAGTGAAAGAGTAAGAGCAAGGCCCTGAGTTCAAACCCAATACCATCAACACCACAAAAAAAGGGGGGAGAGGGATCTTAAGGCTGTTTGCCCAGGGAATTGTAATATAGCAGAGAGTAAGAATTCAAGTGACTAGAAGATAAAATATTTGGCTGGGCGTCAGTGGCTCATGCCTGTAATCCTAGCTACTCAGGAGGCTGAGATCTGAGGATCATGGTTCAAAGCCAGCCTGGGCAGGAAACTCCGTGAAACTCTTATCTCCAATAAACCATCAGAAAACCGAAAGTGGCTTGTAGCTCAAGTGGTAGAGCACTAGCCTTGAGCTGAAGAGCTGAGGGACAGTGCCCAGGCCCTGAGTTCAAGCCCCATGACCTATTTTAAAAAAAAAAAAAGGTAAATATTTGGACTCCAAAGGCAACCCCACCTCCTTGTACAATTTAGATAATGTCTACTGTGAAAGTCAGAGCAAGCCTTAAGGCTACGTGAAATGGACAGCTCATCATCATAGGATTTCAGGAGCAAGAGTAAGTTTGCCCAGCCTCCTTCCTCCAAAATCTCTCCATTTCTCTACTGTGCTCTAAGAACTGGGACAGCGCTGCCTGCTGAGTAGGGCGGGGTCCTGTTTTCTCTGGGTACATAGCATGGGTCCAGTTTTCACAATGGAAAACCACTTGCCACAGGCCTTGAAAGACTGAGCATTAGCTGACACATTCCATCTGCAAACCTGCTAAACAGCAGCTGTTTCTAATTGAGACAGGGCTAAAGCTAATGATTCTGGAGGATGCCTTGAGATGCAGATATTGGTCAACCGGGGAGGAGTGGAGAAGGGATTGGTCTGCAAAGAGCATTCTCATTGTGCAAATTACAATTTTGTTTAGTGTCCATTCTTAAAGGGGCAGCCTCCTCAGTTCAGTCTGTATCAAGTTGATCAATCCAGAAGCACTGCCCAGTTGGCTCTACTACATTTCCACATGAGATAGGAGCCTTTAGGGTTCTGGTGATTGTTCTGTGCTGAGGTATGAGCCTATGGCATTTATGGAAGTTAGCCTCTAGCTACTTCTTATGAATACATATATAAACACACCTTTTATTGCTCAATAATGTTTTCCCTTTTGCAACTTTTTATGAACCACAAAAAAATAAATAAAATGGAGCTTGTCGGTTTAATTTTTTTTCAAGAGAAACAAGCACAAAAATATCAACTCTTCCCCAAATGGGAACTTCTGTTGCCTGCTGCTTCTACCAAAAATTATTTGTCAGGGGAGTGGCCAATGTTTCATCATCAACAACTCGAGATATTAATTTGGTCCAAATCCAGCTGATCTGCTCTCCAGACTGAGTTATTGTATTTCTCTTTAGGAGCCCAAACCTCCTCCTGCACAGCACTTGAGATGCACTATGGCAGAATTCTTCAGTTCTCTAGGCCTGTGGGATGCTATTCCCACTGGCTCAGCCTCTGATCAATGTTCTCTGCCCTAGGCTCCCAAGCAGAAGAACTGATCCTAGCATCCACGCTTTTACATGGCCACTTCCACCCAAGCCCAAGCCTCTACAACCTCATTCCTAATAACTTTCCCAACCCATCTCCCACTCCCTCAGCACCCACCTCTTCACAGCTGAGTAACCACTTTGCTTCCAGTTTAAATTGGAGAGATGACTCTATCACCCAGCTCAGGTATTTAATAATTCTCCAACTCAAGCTCTACAAACTCAAGTGCAGCCTTTTTCATCTGTCGGTGACCTTACACATCCTGGCTCCAAAAGACCTTTCTAGATATATGTTTCATGGTTTTCCACAACTGACCGTGTAGAGGGTCTGACACTATACGGTGTGAGCCCACACAGGGTGTTACCCTTGACATTGACATTGAAGAACACCAAACTGACTGTGGCCACTGTAGAGGAAAGGGATATACTAGGGGACTGTGGAAGCTTCCAGAAACAAACAAGTCAGGCCCAGTGAGGCTAGGACCCAGAGGAGCTAGGGGGGAGGAGGGAGGGTCTCAGAGTAGACGGAAGTGCTGGAATGTTCCTAGGGTCCCAGCTAGAGTGAATGAATGAAAGCAGATTCCTGCTTTTTTCCCACACTGCTCAGTTCCCATCGAACTGACCCTGTTGGCTGGAGAAGATCAAAACACCACGGGAGATGACAGTGCCCATTTTACCCAAAGGAAGAAGAGAATTTCCCCAGAAGCAGCAGATGCAGCAGGAGGAGGAGGAGGAGAAGGAAGGAGAAGAAGAAGAAAAAGAACAAGAAGAAGGAGGAGGAGGAGGAGGAAGGAGAAGAAGAAGAAGAAGAAGAAGAAGAAGAAGAAGAAGAAGAAGAAGAAGAAGAAGAAGAAGAAGAAGAA
>NW_012267246.1:12353591-12357877 GCF_000151885.1 Dipodomys ordii | reverse complement strand
GGAGGAGGAGGAGGAAGGAGGAGGAGGAAGGAGGAAGAGGAAGGAGAAGAAGTTGTTAATCATATCAAAACCAACAAGTAATAGAGACTGGGCATCCAAAATTGATGCATACTTCCAACATATCATTTTACCCATCAAAACTCTGCCCAAGGCTGGGAATGTGGCTCAGTGGTAGAGTGCTTGCCTAGCATGCATGAAGACCTGGGTTTGATTCCTCAGTAACACATGCACAGAAAAAGCCAGAAGTGGTGCTGTGGCTCAAGTGGTAGAGTGCTAGCCTTGAGCAAAAGAAGCTGAGGGACAGTGCCCAGGCCCTGAGTTCAAGCTCCAGGACTGGAGAAAAAACAAACACTCTGCCAATCTTTCCCAGCCCAGTGCAGACACCATCCTGAGTCCACAGTTCATCCACACGTGGCATGCTTCGGCTCCTTTCTTCTGCTGCTCCAGGCTTTTTTCTTTGATTTATGAGGATTTTTCTTCAGGTTTGGGTTTTGGTTTTAGTGCTAGTAAGAGGCTTGAACTCAGGGGCTTTGGTGTTTTCCCTCAAGGCTGGCACTCAACCTATTTGAGCCACACTCCATTTTCAGCTTTTTGCTGGTTAACTGGAGAGAAGAGTCTCATGGAATTTCCTGCCTGAACTGTCACCCTCAGATCTCAGCCTTCTGAGGAGCTAGGATTACAGGCAGGAGCCACCATCAACCAGCTTGCTTTATGGTTATTATGTCTAATTCAAGGAGTCAGAAAATCTCTCTTCTCTGTGTTTCTGTTTCTGGGCTTCTATGAAGGGAATAACAACTATTCACCAAATCCTTGAAAGCAGTACCAACAGTTATATGTGATCTAACCATTTTAGTGCCTGACAAGTAACATGGTCCTGTGTATGTTAAGTGCTGCTATTATTATTAGTTTTAATCAATATATCATCATCATTGTCAGTATATAGCTCTAAAATGGAGACCCATTATTTATTCATCTTTAGAAACCCTAGCCAAATACAGTATACACAAAAATGATTTGCCACTTCTGGTAAATGAATGACTCAATCAATAAGGCAATCAATCGATAAAGAAAGACAAAAAATGGAAATTGGAATTGAAACTGGGATTGAATCAAACCTAGCCTTTCTTCTTTCACCACCCAAGAAGAAAGCCTCACCTACAAGAGCAAACATCAACACAGATGCCCCATGGATAAAGGGTTTGCCTTGAATATTTCATGGCTCTGGAGCAGAAAGCCCTAGATCTATTCTTCTATCACAGGAACAGCCCATGTCTGCAGGAAATTTTTTAATTGGTTACAGGAGGGGGGGGGGAACAGAATAAGGGAGGGAGAGAGGGAATAAGTAAGAATTAGAAAGTGGTCCAAGATAATATGAAATGCACACACACACACACACACACACACGCACGCACGCACACACACCAGCCTGAGCCTAGTTTTCTAACCCTGCCAGATGCCTGCTCCACAGCCATCTTTTGCTCTAGCTGTGTTCAGGAGGTCGTGATGCTTCTCAGGTGTCCTTGTCTCCATTCCCAAGCCGTCTGTCATCTATGAATTCAGCTAACTCTTCAAATGTACTTATCTGCTCAGCCTTTGCCACTTTCTACTTGTACCTATAAGTCTTTGCCTATATCTTATCTAGATGGATAGGAGAAATGAAGAAAACAAACCAGATAAAGAATTAGATTAAAAAACACTTGCACATCCATGTTCATTGCTGCAAGAGCAATTCACAAGAGCCAAGTTATGGAAATAGCCCAGAGGCCCTGCTATACATGAGTGGATCCAAACAATGTGGTACTGAACACAGTGGAATTTTACACAGCCATTAGAAAAAACAATATTATGTCATTTGTAGGGAAATGGATAAACCTAGAACAAATCATGTTAAGTGAGGTAAGCCAAGCTCAGAAAGACACACAGCACGTATTTTCTCTCATATGCAGAAGCTAGATCTAAAATACTGGGACACATGGTTTCCCTTTTTTGCAATAACTAGTATACATCTAGGATAATCCTACCAGACAAGCAGAAAAGGTCAAAAGCTATGTACATATGACCATATAAGAACAGGCTAACCCATGTAACTGTAACCCCTCTGTACAGTATCTTCACAAATAAAATAAAAAAAAAAAGAACAGGCTAAGGGAAATGAAGCCCAAGATATGGACAAAGAGGTTTTTTTTTTTCTTTGCTGCTGTAGTTTTTAAATGTACTATGTGATTTTTAATGTACTATGTGATTTTTTGTTTCTCTTGTATGTTCTTCTCTCTGTGGTATAAGCCCTGTTATCACTGTATTTGATTCAGATGCCCTGCATCTTGTATATACATTTTTCTAATTTGGGGTGGGGAGGGGTAATAACAAAATGCTGAAATAAGGATACAGGCTGACCCATTGTAACAATGAGATGTATAAGACACTATGTTGAAAATGAACTTTACAACTTGGTGGGAGTAGGGAGGAGTTGGGGAGGTGGGGAAGGAAGGCATAGTAGGGGAAAAACAAAGGAGGGGATAACAATGCTCAATAGGAAACGTACTCATTACCTTACTCATGTAACTGTAACCCCTCTATACAGTACATTTACAGTAAGAAATATTTTTAAAATAAAATACTGGACATAATAAATTATACAGGACTCAGCCAGGTGCTGGTGGCTCACGCCTGTAATCCTAGCTACTCAGGAGGCTGAGATCTGAGGATCACGGTTCAAAGCCAGCCCGGGCAGGAGAGACCGTGAAACTCCTATCTCCAATAAACCACCAGAAAACCAGAAGTGGCGCTGTAGCTCAAGTGGTAGAGCGCTCGCCTTGAGCTGAAGAGCTGAGGGACAGCGCGCAGGCCCAGCCCCACGACCGACAAAAAAAATAAATAAATAATAAAAAAATAAATTATACAGGACTCTAGGCATTCACACACAGTGAGACCAAAGGAAGATACTCTTAGGAGAAGACCAGAAACACACAATCCCTATGTGTATCTGATCATACAAAATAACATTTTTTTTGCCAGTCCTGAAGCTTTAACTCAAGGTCTAGGGCACTTTCCTTGAGCTTCTTTTGCTCAAGACTAGCACTCTACCACTTGAGCCACAGCACCACTTACAGCTTTTTCTGTGTATATGGTACTGAGAAATCGAACCCAGGCTGCATGCATGCTAGGCAAGCGCTCTACCACTAGAGCCCATTCCCAGCCCCACAAAATAATACTTATCAGAACGAACTCCAAGGAATGAAAAGTTTTTTTTTTTTTCTGTTTTCATTTGCTTTTCTTTTTGACTTGTTTGTCTTTGGGAGTATATGGGGAGGCAGAAATGGAGGGATAAATAGAAAACAAATATAGCAATGATACTCATTGGACACCATGTTGAACATGAACCATACAACTTGTGGGTGGGATAGGAGGGAAAAACTGGGAGAGAGCGAGAGAAGGGTGGCATTATCCAAAAGGAAATGTACTCCTTTGTCTGGCTTGTGTAACTGTATCTCTCTGTTCTTAGCATTTTCAAATAAAACTAATTCTAAAAAAGAACTAGGAAAAAATACACTTAAATTTTGCCCATGCCCACGCAGGTGTGATTGTACACCCAGCTACTCAAGAGGTAAAAATCAAAAGGATTGTAGTTTGAGACCAGCCCAAGCAAAAACCTAGTGAGATTCTGTCTCCACTAACAAGCCAGGAATAAAGGTTCATTCCTAAAGTACTAGCTGCACAAAAGGTAGATATGGGAAGATTTTCCCAAGACCAGACCTGGGCAAAAAGCACAAGATCCTATCTGAAAAACAATTCAAACAAATGTGGATAGAGGCATGGTTTAGGTGGTAGAGCACCTCCTGCCTATCAAGGCAAGGCCCTGTATTCAAATCTCAATACCACAAAATAAAAACCCATGCCACTTACCCAGTAACTTTGGGCCACCCCTCCTTCTTTCTTTTTCATCCTTAAAAATTAACATAATATTCAGATGATTGCATTACATATTAATTGGATTTCAATATTTTCATGTTACTCAGAGTAAGTATGACGGTGAATATATATATATATATATATATATATATATATATATATATGTTACATCTTATTATAGATTCCAAGTGAGAATCATTTTCTTCTTTTTTTGGGGGGGTGGTTGTGGGGCTTAAATTCAGAGCCTGGGTGCTGTACCTGAGCTCTTTTGCTCAAGGCTAGTGCTCTACCACTTTGAACCCAACAAAGAGTCTCAGGAGGATTTTTCCGCCTTGGCTGGTTTCAACCTCCATCTTCAGATCTCATTATCTCTCTTT
>NW_012267246.1:12334596-12352736 GCF_000151885.1 Dipodomys ordii | reverse complement strand
ACATGACAACTTGTACTTCTCATTGTTGCAACAGGTCCACCTGTATCTTTAAACAACTGGTTTTCTCATTATCTCTTGAGTAGAGAGGATTACAGGCATGAGCTACCAGCGCCTGGCAAGAATCATTTCTTAGACTAAATTAATATTCCTACTTATTCACAATTCTGTTTGCTACATCGCCACATAGTTTATGCAATTGGGTAATCCCTGCCCTGCCTGGACATAGGGCTCTATAGGCCATGCCCTGGACACTAGGGGGCGACATCGCCTGTTCATCACAGGTATTGCCGCCTCATGAAACTTTCCAGGCAATGGTAAAGGGCCTTGAGGAATGAATCCATTTTTCTATTTCTTACAAAGATATCAAGACACCATGGGTATATTTGAGGCATCAGTATATCTTCACCCACTCTGCACTTTGGATATTTAACCAGTTTCCACTTATGAAACAGATTCAGGAGAGCAAGTGTTAATCCAAATCAAACACAAGTACAGTAGTTACCTACTGCTACTGAGATCTTACTTCTACAACACAGCCCTTTGTTTTGCTCTGTTCCATGGAGCTAGTGTTTGAGGCCTCCTGTTGCTGCTTCCTGCCCTGGTTCTGAGATTCTAACATGTGTCTATAACTCAATCATGTTTGAATGGTTATCGGGCCCAGAAATCTTTCTCAGGCTGAGTGTGAAGGTGCTGAGGAAATGTACAGAAGAGCACTAAGGTTTCTCTTGTTAGACGAATCATTCATTCTCTTCTCAAAGGAGGCTAGCCCATGGATTTGGCTGAACATTCAGTGAAGAAAGCAAACATTGTATGCCTAACCCTCAGAGCTGAGGAAAAAACTGCCCCCTCTCTCTTTCTAGATTTCCTATTCCCAGATGGATTTAAGAATATTGCTATTTTTAACCCATGCTGGTGATTCATGCCTGTCAGCCTAACTACTCAGGAAGCTGAGCTCTGAGGATTATGGTTCAAAACCAACCCAATAAATTGGGATTTTAACTAGTTTATTTTCAGGAAACCAGAACATCTTCCGGAGCCATGACACAAATAAGAAATATTGCATGGTGGTGAAGAGGAAAGATCTAGAATTGAGTAGACTTAACATTCCAGTCTATAAACCTTGAGACTTCAAGCAAGTCATTTAGCTTCTCTATGCCTCACAAATATTAACAGGAGGACTATGAAATCTACCTGTCTGCTTGGGATGTTTTACAGAAAGACCACTGGTGGAGTTTTTAACTACAGAGCTGCATGAATTTCTAAAGACCGCAAGCACAAGATCAGAGTGGTTGGGCACTAGTGGCTCACACCTGTGATCCTAGCTACTCAGGAGTCTGTGATCTGAGAATAATGATTTGAAGCCAGGCCAAGTCTGTGAGTCTCTTACCTGCAATTAACTAGCAAAAAAGGTGGATGGGAGCTGTTCATCAAGTGGTAGAGAACTATTCTTAAGTGAAAAGAAGCTGAGGGAGAATGCAAGGCTCTGAGTTCAAGCCCCATTAAGAGCACAAAAAGGGGTAGTAGAAGTTAGGACTTCAAGCAAGCACAATTGTAAGCCAGAAAGGATAAATCTGATTTAGGTAAACAGAAAGATGAGGCTTGAATAAAGGTATTGTATAGCAGATGCGAATGCAATAAAGCGAAGAATAAAAAATGTACTCAGGATGCTGTTCAGCTCAGCTAAAACATAGACAGCCAACCAGAGAGTCAGGAGGAAGGAAGCTGAAAATGTCATCTAAGATCAAACAATAAAGGAGCCAAATAAAAATTACCTTACAAGCTGGGTACTGGAGCTCATACCTGTAACCCTAGCTACTCAGGAGGCTGAGATCTGAGGATTGTGGTTTGAAACCAGCCCCAGCAGGAAAGTCTGTGAGAGTCTCCCATAAACTACAAAAATGCCAAAAGTGGAGCTGTGGTTCAAAGTGGTAGAGCACTAGCCTTGAGCAATAAAAAACTCAGGGACAAGCCCTATGGCCATATATAATATATAATATATTGCAGTGTTATGGCTTGATTTCAGAGGAAAAGTAGGTCACTACCACGTTGCACAAATACAGCCCTCACCTACCTGCACTGATTTACTTAGACCCTCTCATTCCCCGAGTCCCCAAATAAGCTTTTATGGACTGTGGTACCTTTTCAGATGCCTGATTCCTGGCATGAATCGCCTGTAAGTCCTTCAGCAACCCGTCTGTCTGCAGTGATTCCTCCCTTCTCCACCCTCTAGAAAACAAATCCATCCCCAAGCTCCAGTACCTTTGCTTTCCAGTCTCAGAGTTTTCTTGAAATGATGCAACAGGAACATTCTGCATCTCTCCCTTCTCCCTGCAGTGTGCAGCGTGAACCTGCCAGGGCTGTCCTAACCAGGGACACTACGTGAACCTGCCAGGGCGGTCCTAACCAGGGACACTACGTGAACCTGCCAGGGCGGTCCTAACCAGAGGCACTACGTGACTCCACAGATAAGATTTACTCTCACGACCCTGGAGCCCATGATCTGAGAGCAAGGTTTCAGCAGAGATGGCTTCTTTGCTGGGCTGGTCTACAATCCTCAGATCTCAGCCTCTTGACTAGCTAGCTAGGATTCCAGAGATAAGCCGCTGGTGCCCAGCAAATTAGCTATTAAAAATCTCATCTCCAAATCCAGTCACATTCTGAATTACTTGGGGTTAGGGCTTCAGTATCTGAAGTGGGAGGAGATATATTGCAGATCATAACAGTTATTTCTCTCTCTCTCTCTCTCTCTCTCTCTCTCTCACACACACACACACACACACACACACAAGAGCACAAGAGGGATGGTGACTTATCAAGAACTTCTAGAAAGTCTCTTCTGGGGCATTACTATGCTTTTATTTTTCTCCTCACTGGAAGTATATTAGAAGAGAGTCAATGGAAGGCAGCAAAGCCTACAGCTTTGGGGGAATGCTTCAAGTCCCCGCATACCACCACACCAGTGTCTTTCTTTCTTACTGGTATTTGCACCTGTGTACCCTGTGCATTTCTAGAGAACGTACCCAGGATTTTACTTACACCTGTGGTTCTAGATTCCTGCTCCATTATTGGCATTCAGTACATAATGGGCGAAGGAAGAGAAGAAGGAGAGAAAGGACAGAGGGATATGGAAAACAAATATCACACTTTAGCTCAGAAAACAAATATCACATTCTAAAGCAGGGTTTGGTGGTTCATGCCTGTAATCCCAAGATTTTGGAGGCTAAGGCAGAAGAATCTAATCAAACTCACTTACCTGAGTTTGACACCAATGAGATTGCCATTTTAAAATAAAAAGACTATAATCTAGAATTGTTATATACATGCAGCCAAAATGCCTAATACAAAATCAAGCATGTAGTAGACAATAACTATATGATAAATAGGCACTAAGTTGAGTTTTCTTAGTAAAATAAAATCTAGTTTTCTTCTTGCACTTTTCCAGTGGATTATGGACAGATTAGCCACACATAAACATCCATCGGATTTTGTAGATGAGTGATTTCTAAATTCAGGATTATAATAGGCTTGTTGTGGTGGTTGTGGTTCCCATGACAACCTCTTTTTACACTTGACTACTTGATGATCCCACAGGTAAAGGAGGCTAGAGTCCTTTACACACACAAAATAAAAGCAACTTGCCTTCACCTCTCCAACATACTACCAAGAATTAATTACCTGCTTTGAGGAATGAACAGAGCATATTCCATCTAGAATGAAAAAA
This sequence comes from Dipodomys ordii, assembly GCF_000151885.1. Classification (NCBI taxonomy): domain Eukaryota; kingdom Metazoa; phylum Chordata; class Mammalia; order Rodentia; family Heteromyidae; genus Dipodomys; species Dipodomys ordii. Next base: position 12,349,015 of record NW_012267246.1, on the reverse strand, counting down.
AAAATCCAAGCCCTGGGGACTCAGAGGCCTTCAAACGTGAGCCTGCTAAGCTGCATCCATTTAAGAAAGAAGTGTTTCCCCCTGCCTTCTCTGTCCCTAGTGAATCACGTGGAGATGAGGAATTCTGGCTGTCCCAGCAGTTGGCACAGTCCATTCTGAGAAGCAGGCCCCAAGGTGCTGATCATGTCTCTGCTCTTCACACACACTGGAGTTATTATTTAAAACAAGGATTCATAAGAAGTCTTGCATCCAAAAAACCAGATGTGTTTCTCGTCACTCCTTAAGAAGTTTGGAACACCTAGATGTCACTGCTGGTGGACTCGGCTTCTCCTATTAGCTTACAGCAGGGCTGATGCTGTGTCGTTTGTGTTCTATTAAAATCCCAAATCCTCAGGGTCTCTGCAAGGTAACAACATAGGGGGACTGAGCCTGCAGCGTTCCTTGGCCTCCATCCCTCGCGTCTTCAGCAAACCCCGCTTCTGCCATCCGTGAGCACCTGCTGGGTAGAAGATGGCCACCCTGACCAAGGGTGCAGAAGGGCAAGGTGAGCCCCTCTTTCCCTTCCTAAAACCCAGTGAAACATCATGCTGCGACCAAGTCCAGCAGCTGCAACGCCTTCCAGCTAGCGTCAGATTTCCTGAGCCCTTACATCTCGCTGGGCATTGTGGCTTCCGAGGATCAGGCTGGGGTCCGTTACCAAAGCTTGTGGCAGGAAGGCCACCAACACAGACGGCCAATACAGATGTGATGTCGGCATAGCCAGGATACAGACCGGACTGAAAGATGTTTGCGTCTGAAATCCCAGCTACTCAGGAGGCTAAGTCGTTAGCATCAAGTTTCAAAGCCAGCCTAGGCAGTAAAAGTCCCTGAGACTCTGATCGCCAATTAACACCAAGAAGCAGAAAATGGAGCTGTGGCTCAAATGGTAGAGCACCCTTGAGGGGAAAAGGTAAGGGAATGCAAGACCCTGAGTTCTAGCCCCATTCTTTAGATTTTGCCATTATGGTTAGATAGAGTCCTTGGCTCATCATAATTGTTAAACACACCCTATTGGCTACTGAGCAAACTTCTTTTCTTTGTTTTGTACCAGCGTTGAGACTTGAACTCAGGGCCTCTAACTTTTGCTTAGCTTTTTTGCTCCAGATTGGCATTCTAGTCCTTGAGCCATACCTCCACTTTTAGCTTAAAAAAAAAAAACTGGTTAATTGGCCATAAGACACTTTCAGATTTGTCTACCAGTTGTGGCTTCCAACCTTGGTCCTCTGATCTCAGCCTCCTGAACGTGAGCCACTGGCACTCAGCACAAGCAAACCTCAAAACACTTCCAATGTATTAGTTAACCATGTTCCTGTGAAAATGTTTTCATGCTTTTGATTATCCGCTGGGGAAACAGAATCTCAGGAAACCTAAGGCGCTTGCTCACAGTCACTCAGATAATGAAGTAGCTTCGGGACTTCTGCCCAAGCCCCTCTGACCTCAAAAGTCATATTTTTAGCTCCAGACTAGGTGGTGTCTCACCTTTGGTCCCGAGGCTGAATTTGGCAGCTTTTAATTACCAACAGACTCCTCATGTACTTTTCTAATACAAACAATGCTTTGCTGAGAACAACTCTTAAAGAGAAATTGAACAACTAAAGAATAAATCTGTAGAAGTCAGAGCTTTGGGGGAAATTTTTTTTTCCCATCATATTTCCTGAAAGTCGTCAAAGAAGATAAGGTGGTGCTTCCAGTAAAACTGTGCCAGCCTCCAGATGCTGACTCACTGATAATAGAACACCATTCCTGGAACCCGGTCCTCTTTAACGTGGCCTGTCAGGGCTCCAGCCGAGATGAAAGGCCGCTGCTCTGGTGCCTCTACCCCGGCGGCTTCTCTGCAGACAAAATGTTCCCAGGCGCCTTCTGTCTGCTTGTACTTATGCAACAGCTAGGGTGTCTCCACAGATGGCAACCAGCACCATCAAATGAACAAGGTTTACTTCTGGGTGTATAGAGGCCCACAGCGACCCAAGCCAGCAGTCAGCAGAGACACCTGCACACTCATGGGTGCTGATGCATGATTCACTACAGCTACACTAGAGAACCTGATTAGGGGCCCACCAGCCTATGAGTGGGTAAAAATGCACTACATGTATACATATGTGTATGTATATGTGTATATACATATACATACATGTATATGCACACACATACATAATGTGTGTGATGTATTGTATGTATGTATATGTGTACAGACATATTTATGTATGCGTGAATACATATATTTGTGTGTACATGTGTATATAGTTAAATAGGTATAGATATACAGATGCAAGTATGTAGATATACAGTAGTAGATATAGAAGATAGAGTTAGAAGTAATAGATAACTATAGTTACATTGGAGTATTATTCAGCAATAAAGAAAAAGGTGGAATCTCAATGTTGTTTTGATTTGCATTTCTTTTATGTGTGTTGAACATCTCTTCATGTATCTATTGGCAACACTTATTTCTTCTTCTGAGAAATCTAGTTTTAAGTCTTTAGCCACTTATTTATGGAGTAATTGTTTCTTTGAGGATTTGTTTTGGGGTTTAATTTTTTTTTTAGTTCTAAGTATATTTTAGATATGAGGCCATGATCTGATGCATAGCTAATAAAGGTCTTCTCCCATTCTGTAGGGTTTTTTTTGTTTTTGGGGGTGTTTTCTGCCAATCCTGGGCTTAACTCAGGGACTGGACTTCTTTTGTTCAAGGCTAGCACTCTGCCACTTGAGCCACAGCACCACTTCCAGCTGGTACTGAGGAATTGAACCTAGGTCTTCATGCATGCTAGGCAAGCACTCTACCACTAAGCCACATTCCCAGCCCTCTGAAGACTCTACTTATCCTGCTAGCTGTATCTTTTGTCATGCAAAAACTCTTCATCTTAATGCAATCCTATTTATCCACTTTTTCTTTGATTTGTTGTTTCTGGATCTTTACTTAGTAAGTTCTGACCTGTACCCTCATGCTTCCTGTAATATTGTCATGGTATCTGACCTTGCATTGAGGTCTTTGATCCATTTGGTGTTGATTCTGGTGCAGGGAGATATATACAGATATAGCTTCAGTTTTCAGCACATGGATAGCCAATTCTGCCAGCACCATTAGTTGAAAAGGCTGTCTTTCTTCCATCCTTGTTTTTGGCTCCCTTATCGAAGATCAAGTGGCTATAGGGCTGTGGGTTCATTGCTAGGTTTCATTCTATTCCATTGGTGCTCAGGCCCATTCTTGTGACAGTACCAAGCTGTTTTTATTACCATGGTTTTGTAGTAGAGTTTGAAGTTTGGTATTAATATTCTTCCTGCACCGTTCTTCCTGCTAAGGACTGTTTTTGCTATTCAGGGTCTTCTATTATTCCATATGAATTTTTGTATTGCTTCCTCTATATCATTGAAGAACATTGTTGGGATTTTGATGGATATTTCATTGAGTTTGTAGATAGTTTGGGGGGCAGTATTGCCATTATCACAATGTTAATCCTTCAAATCCAGGAGCATAGAAGGTTTTTTCCATCTCCTTAAATCTGCTTTAATTTCCTTTTTCAGGTTTTAAAGTTTTCATCATAGAAGTCCTTCACATCTTTGGTTAATTCTTAGGTATTTTTTGAGGCTATCACAAATGGAATTGCTTCCCTGATTTCAGTCTCACTCTTCTCATTTGAATGGCCATTGTCAAGAAAACTAATAATAATAACAGCTGCTGACGGGGATGTAGTCAAAAGGAAATGCTACTACACTGTTGGTATGCAAACTTGTCCAACCACTCTGGAAAGCAAAAGACAAAACATAGAGCTTCCCTAAGATGTAGCAATCCACTCCTGTGTATATTTCCTATTGACTACAAACCAGGCCACACTAAAGGCAACAGCACAACCATGTTCATTGCAGCATTGTTTGCCATAGTTAAGATATGGAACCAACCCAGATGCCCCACAGTGGACAAATGGGGCAAGAAAATGTGGTTTATACACACAATGGAATTCTATACTTCCATCAGTAAGGAACTTGAAAGACTTGGAAAATGTTATATGAAGCGAAGTAAGCCAGACTCAAAGAAACAAAGTTTACATAGTTTCCCTCATTTGTAATAATTAGAATGTGCCTATAAATCTACAAGTAAACCCATGGATAATAAAGGACAAAAAATTACACTTGGACATGACAAATTAAACAGGACTCTAAACAGTCACACAAAATATTCTTAGGAGAGGATTACAAAAGCTTAATAGCTATGTGCGTATCACCATAAAATGATGCTTATCAAAATAAACTCCAAGAAATGGAAACAAAAGGATTTATTTTAGTTTTTGTAGTTCATTTTTTCTATTTTTCCCATTTTGTTGCTGTTTTTGATGTTTGAACTTTTTGTCTTGTATGTACCTTTATCTGATTTAGGGAGGGGAAGAGGAAGCACAGAAACTGTGGAACAAAGGGTGAACCCATTCAGCAGTGATACTCACTAGACACTATGTTGGAAATGAACTATACAACTTAGTGGGAAAAGGTTGGGAGGAAAAAAACTGGGAGAGAATAAGGGAGGGGGTGACACTGTTGAAAAAGAAATGTACTCATTACCGGGACTTGTGTAACTGTAAACCCTCCGCACATCACCTTTACAATAATTTTTTTTAAAAAGAAAAAGAAAAGGAAGTGGTGTTATTTGAAAAGAGTGAATAGAACTGGTTAACGTGTTATGTGAAATAAGGCAGACTAAGAAAGACAAATATTACGTGTTTTCTCTCATATGTAGAATCTAATTTTTTTTAATGCAGGGGTGACATTGTCCAAAAACAGTAACCCTCTGTACATCACCTTTATAATAACAACTTTAAAAAAAAACAAAAAACAAGTGCTTGTGGCTCATGCCCATAATCCTAGCATGTCAGGAGGCTAAGATCTTGGGATCAAGATTTGAGTTTTTGTTTTGCTTTTGTTTTTGTTTTTTTTGTCGGTCATAGGGCTTGAACTCGGGGCCTAAGCGCTGTTCCTCAGCTCTTCAGCTCAAGGCTAGCGCTCTACCACTTGAGCTACAGCGCCACTTCTGGTTTTCTGGTGGTTTATCATAGATAAGAGTTTCACGGGCTGGCTTTGAACCATGAGCCTCAGATCTCAGCCTCCTGTGTAGCTAGGATTACAGACGTGAGCCACCAGCACCTAGCTGGGATCAAGATTTGAGACAGCCTGGGCAGATAAATTCTAGGAGACACATATCTCCAATTAAGCAGCTAAAGAGCTGAAAGTAGAGGTATGCTCAAGTAGTCAAGCACCAACCTTGACAGAAAAAGCTAAGCAAGAGTGCAAGGCCCTGAGTTTAAGCCCCAGTACCAGTGTGTGTGTGTGTGTGTGTGTGTGTGTGTGTGTGTGTGTGTGTGTGTACATGCAAAAAGGAGATTACTTGAGAAGAGGAAGGGGTTCAGTAGGAAGAGAGCCAGGCCTCCAGGAAGGCTTTTTGATGCTTAATTTCAAACAGTTTTGCAAACTTTTCTGCCTGGGCTGCCTTCCAACTGTGATCCTCCAGGTCTCAGCCTCTCGTAGTTAGGATTGCAGGCATGAGCTATCATGCCTGGCTTCTACTCCAACACTGCTTATTCTCTCCACAATCCAGCCCTCAAACCCAGAACTCAATTCCTCCCTGAATGAAAATGCACTTAGATGTGTCACAGGAAGAGCTACGTCCATTCCTTCTTTTGATTGATTTCTATGATATTTGATGCTCTTTGCCACTCCTTCCTTGAGTCTTTCAGACCCTTGATTTCCCAGGTATTATTCTCTAATTTTTTTTCTCGTACTTATTTGGCCATTCCTTCCCATTATCATCTCATGTGTATCATTCATCCTTTTCCTCCTGCATCTTACATGGAAACCATCCACTGACAGCCTGGGCCCAACTTTTTATTAACTTCCTCCCTAGGCAACCTCATCCTCATGTCAAATACTGGAATCATAACAAGGGCAAGGATTCACTTACACATGTTTGTTGAATATATTAACTATCTACCTTCAGCTCTTATGCTTGCCCAAACTACAAATATATATGTGTGTTATACAAATATATATATACACATATATATACACATATATATGCAAATATATGTGTGTTATATGTGCTTGTTTATATGTGCCTTATATACCCACTTATCACACAATACCTGAATGTCCTATACATATTTCATGTTTACCTAATTCAATAGTAACTCTCTTGCTGGGCACCAATGGCTCATACCTGTAATTCTAGCTTCTCAGGAGGCTAGGATCTGAAGATCAAGGTTCAAAGTCATCTGTGTCAGAAAAATCCAAGAGACAATTAACTAGCAAAAGCCCAAAGTGGAGGCAGGTACAGGTGGATCATGCCTGTAATCCTAGCTACTCAGGTGGCTGAGATCTGAGAATCTCAGTTCAAAGCCAACCTGGACAGGTAGGTCCATGTGACTCTACTCTCCAATTAACCTAGAGTTCAAGCTCCAGTACTGGCACACAAAAAATAAAATAAAAATTTTAAAGGCTGAAGTGGAGCTGTAGTTCAAATGATAGAATACCAACCTTGAGCAAAATATCTAATCAAGAGCTAAAAGCCCTGAGTTCAAGCCTCGGTACTGGTACACACAAAAAAAGTAGCTTTTTTGCAACTGACTCCCACTCTTTCCTCTTTAACCCTTTAGTTTATAAATGGCAGCATGAAAGTCAGACATCCTGGACTTGCATTTCTAACTAACCAGCAAACAGCTAAAAGTAGAAGTTTGACCCAAGTGGTAGAGCACTAATATGGAGCAAAAAAGCCAAGTGAGAGTCTGAGACCCTGAGCTCAAGCACACACAAACAAAGTTGCATTTTCATAATAAGATTTAGATTACCTTTGAGTGCAAATCAGAGCTGTAAGTCGCCAACACGTTAGATCTTACTCCGTGAGCAGCCAGGACAGTGCCAACTGTCCCATATTTCTAATCAGAATAGTTCTCTTGAACAGTAGCTTATTTCACTCATGTAAAATTATTGCTAGCATCCCTCAGGCTAGTTAATAAACCCTTTAGTGATAATAGTTAAACACTAATAGAAGCTACCTGATTTAAAGTTTTTTCAAGTGCTAACTAACCTCCCCCGGAGTCTGTACTTCTGATTAGAGTGGTTCACATATTAGCAAGCTGCCCTGGAGGTAAGTTAAACTAATTCGACATCTACCCATGTGTCATACTTTCTTTGCTGAGTGATTTTAAACTAAATTACAGTCAATATATTGCCCTATTTTGCAGGGCCCTACATGCATGCCTAATCTTCCTACTGGGTAATTAAGCAGTAAAGATTACAGATTCAACAAATGTTTTGTTAATGAATAAATGAGTGACTTTGCTCATCTATTAGAACAAAGACACTTGATGGGAACTCAGAATTAATTTGATCTATCCTGACTTCCTTCTTTCATTTCTCTGACATTAGCTATTATTAGTCCCATGCTAATGAAAGTGTTGTCTTAAGAGTTCAAAAGGACAGCCAGGCACAGGGTAACTCAAGCCTATAATCCCAGCTACTCAGGAGGCTGAGATCTGAGGATTGAAGATTGCAATCATCCCAGGCAGAAAAGTCTGTGAGACTCTTGTCTTCAGTTAACTAGCAAAATGCTGCAAGTGGAGGTATGGCAGAAGTGGTAGAGTGCCATCCTTGAGCAGAAAAAGGCTAACTTAGGGCCTGAGTTCAAGCTCCAGTATGGGCACAATAATACATTTTAAAAAAGAAAAGACAACAAATATTTGTCATTTTCATAGAAAACTGTGATGTTTCCAAAAACAAAGGAGAACCTGGTTACAGCACCTGCAGGACCTAAGTTCTATTCAAAAGTTTAATGACCAGACCCCAAGAGAAGTCTTCCATCTGTCTCTGTCTAGCTGTCTTTTCTCTCTTTCTCCCCCCCTGTCGCTACCGCCTCGACCAGCAAGGAAGACGCGACACAGAACTCTTCTCTCTGCAGTTTATTCAGGACCTTTGAGCAATCTTCTGACCCCAACCCCGGGGAGAATTCCCCACAGCCTTAAGTACCCGCTGGGTAGCCAACCCTGATACGCCACGTGGGAACCACCAATAGGTTCAGGTGTGCGGAAGCAAGCCAGATTCTTTGCCTTAGCCATATAAGGAGTTGTTTACCACAGAGAGCACTCGCCATTGGGAAGGCGGAGGGCGGAAGCCGGCGCCATCTCCAGGTGCGGCTGCACGCAGCTCACTACACCCCCCCCTCACTTTTTCATCTCTTTTACACACACATACACACACACACACACATACACACACACACACACACACACACACCGCTTGTTCCAAGAGTTAGAAAAATACAGGATGGGATTCTAATTTTATCAATTCTTGAAGTAAAATGATAGGGAGGATTTGGGGCTTCCAACAAGGATAAGAGAATGGGTCTTCGATATTCAACCACTGAGTGCTGGGAAACAAACTGGGTTTGAACTCAGGGCCTGGGTGCAGTCCCTGAGCCTTTTTACTCAAGGTTGGCACTCTAATACTTGAGCCACAGCTCCACTTTTTGGTGGTTAATTGGAGACAAAAGTCTCGTGGACTTTTCTGCCTAGATGGGTTTTGAACTATGATCTTCAGATCTCAGCCGCCTGAGTAATTGGGATTACTGGTATGAACCTCCAGCACCCAGCTAGGAAAGCAAGTCTTTCTGAGAAAGACAGAAAGTAGCTTCTGGGTAGCAGGGAAAGGAAAGAGGAGTCAAGGTGGGACGAAGTGAATCCACCATTTAATTAGCAATCATCTCTGACCTGTCAGACTCCAATTCAATTCCTGAATGACTGAGTCAAAGCAAAAGAGCAGATAATTAGACAACAGGCACTAGAGCAAACGGGATAGATGTGCTGTGCTTTTAATATATTCCGCTTTTTAATTAGCAATCAGGGCTGATTTGTCAGTCATTCTACCTATAATGCATAAAGCTCTGGAACATCCAGAGAAAAGCAAGTTCAGAAAATCAATTATGCTTATATTTACATTCCCTCAAGGCTGAGACGTTGCAAAAACTGCCGGAATATTATCTTTCTCTTTACAAAAGAGCAGAGAGGAAGGGTGAGATTACAATTCAATATAATGAATAAATCTCTGGCTGTTTGGGGAAAGGTACAAAGCCTGAATATTTATGAGACTAGTAATGGGAAATGCATTCCATAGGACCAGCAGCTGTGAAAATAGTGGACCATTTTTAAAGAGTAAAGAAATAAGTACTTGCTCAAGAAGTACAGAATCATCTTTTACACACAAGGAGTTATTTTTAAAAATGTTTTCTGTGCCAGGGTCTCACACTCTTGCCTAGCTTTTAAGTAGAAGGCTAGCGCTCTACAACTTGAACCATAACTCCAGCTGCTAATTAGTTGGTGATAAGAAACTCTCTGCTTTGTCTGTCCAGGCTGACTTCAAGCCATGATTCTCTCAGATCTCAGCCTCCGAATAAGATTACAGGTGTGAGCCACTGGCACCTGGCAAAGAAGAAATTTTATTTTTTATTTTTTGTTGGCATTGGGGTTTGAACTCTGGGTCTGAGCACTGTCTCCCAGCTCTTCAGCTCAAGGCTTGCACTCTATCACTTGAGCTACAGCGCCACTTCGGGTTTTCTGGTGGTTTATTGGAGATAAGAGTCTCACAGACTTTACTGCCCAGGCTGGCTCTGAACCACGATCCTCAGATCTCAGCCTCCTGAGTAGCTAGGATTACAGGTGTAAGCCACTGGTGCCTGGCAGAGAAGAAATATTTTAAACTTCACCCTTTCAATAGATGGTAGTTAGTAGATAGGAAATTTCTCTTCATTCTCAAATAGCCACAAGAATATAGCCACAAGAATGTGGTATTTGGGGCTCCCTAACTTGGCTGGAGCTGGCCTTGAACTTCAACTTGAAATACCCTTGCTTCTGCCTTCCTATTAGCAGGGTTGACTGGCATTTACCACCATGCTAGTGGGATTTCTGATCCAGTAAAATAAGTGTGCATGTGGCTTGTTAGGGACTGCAGGTGGCTTTCAGATGAGTGGTGCCTTAACCCTCCAGCAAGGCAGGGGACACATCCATCTCACAACCTTGCAAGAAGACTATGCTCACCTGCTGTGTGCTGTTCAGTCTCACAGTGAAAAGTTATTGATGGTTTTTATCTTTCTTTCTTTCCTTCTCTCCTTTCTTTCCTTCCTTCTTTCTTTCTTTCTTCCTTTCTTCCTTTCCTTTCTTTTTTTGTGCCAGTACTGGAGCTTGGACTCAGGGCCTGGGCACTGTCCCTGAGCTTTTTTCACTAACACTCTATCACATGAGCCACAACTCCACTTCTGACTTTACTGGTTAATTGGACATAAAAAGTTTCCTAGACTTTCCTGCCCAGCCTGGCTTTGAACCATGATCTTCAGATCTCAGCATCTTGAGTAGCTAGGATTACAGGCTTAATCCTCTGGCACCTGGCATGAATGCTCTAATTTTAGAGATGTCCCTAACACTAATTTTGAACATCGACATCAATGAAGGGGATATGGAAACCAGAAAAGAATTCAAAACCAATTAATTTGTTACAAAGAGAAAATAAAAGACAGATGATGCGGGCTGGGAAGTTGGTTCAGCGGTAGAGTGCTTGCCTTGCATGCTTGAGGTCCTGGGTTCGGTTCCTCAGCACCACATAAGCAGAAAAAGCCAGAAGTGGTGCTGTGGCTCAAGTGGTAGGGGGCTTGCCTGGAGCTGAAGAGCTGAGGGACAGCGCCCAGACCCAGAGTGAGTTTAGCCCCCCACCAACCAAAAAAAAAAAAAAAAAAAGACATGATGCTAACGAATGGAAGCTGAGCTCTAAAACAGGTGAGGAGGAGGGACATTTCCCAGTGGTGTGAGGGAGGAGTTTCTGTCTTTGTTTGGGGAAATAATTGGTGGCGCTAGGGGTCGAAACCATGGTTTTGGGCAAGGTAGGTAAGGACTCTACTGCTGAGCTACCTCCTCAGCTCATAACAATTTTTAGAAAGCCAATTCATCAAGAATACATAGCTGGTAGGGGGACAGGGGGGGAGGATGGGAAGGGATGGGAAGGGGAAACAAAGGAGGAGGCTACAATGCTTGATTACAAATGTACTCATTATCTTGCCCATGTAATTGTACAGTATTTCTCTGTACAGTATTTTCACAATTAAAAAAAAATACAGGGCTGGGAAGTTGGCTCAGTGGTAGAGCGCTTGCCTTGCATGCTCGAGGCCCTGGGTTCGATTCCTCAGCACCACATAAGAAAAAAGCCGGAAGTGGGCTGTGGCTCAAGTGGTAGAGCGCTAGCCTTGAGCTGAAGAGCTGAGGGACAGCACCCAGGCCCAGAGTTCAGGCCCCACGACCGGACCACAAAAAAAAACAAAAAAGCAGTGACTCACACCTGGAATTCTGGCTACTTAGGAGACTGAGATCCAGAGGACCATCTTTTCAAAGCCAGCCTGGGCAGAAAAGTCTACAAGACTTCATAACCACAAACAGCAGCAACAACAAACGGCAAGGCTGGAGTTGTGGCTCAAGTGGTAAAGTGTCAGCCATGAACAAGACTTAGTTTTAAACCCCAGTACTATAAATGAGGAGGAAGAAGAAAGAGGAGGAGGAAAAGAAGAAGAAGGAAGAGAAGGTAGGAGGAGGAGGAGGAGGAGGAGAGGAAAGAAGAAGAAGGAGGAGGAGGAGGAGGGAAAGAAAGAAAGAAAGAGAAAGGAAGGAAGGAAGGGGGAGAGAGGGAGGGATGGAAGGAAAGGAGGGAGGGAGAGAAGAAAAGGAGGGAGGGAACAAAGGAAGGAAGGAAGAGAGAGAGAAAGAAAAGGAAGGAAGGAAGAAAGAAAGAAAAGAAAGGAAGGAAGGAATGAAGGAAGGAAGGAAGAAAGAGAGGAAGGAAGGAACAAATGAAGGAAGGAAGGAAGGAAAGAAAAATCTACAACCATCTTAAATGTGTACCAAATTTAGTACCTCTTGCCTGGTTTTTTAAGCTAACAAAAAATACTATGACTCTCATTTAATGCAGGAATTTGATTGGAAGATCACTTCCCTTACTTTTCTGGAATTCTATTCTATTTCAACTCACAGACCCCGGGGCACAATCCCATAGTCTCCATAGTCACTCCCCACCCCCACCCCCCAACATCTCTGTTGTTTAGGTTCTTAGAACTAACAGTGTATACAAGTACTAATTCAATTCTTCCAGCTGTGCATTTCTATCTTTTGCTTTGGGTTTTTCACTTGTGTTTGTGGTGGTTGTTCTTGTTGTTGTTGTTTTACCATTCATCTCCTTGAGCCTGGTTTAAAAAAAAAAAAAAACAACCAACAACCTTCAACTACTGAAAACAAGTTGTTTGAAAGAGACTGGTTCTGAAGCAGAACCTGTTTTTAATCCCAAAAGACAACAAAGAGGCAAGCCAAGCAGCAGCTCCGTGACATAAACCTTTCAGTTCTAAGTCGGTCCGAGCACCTCTCCTCTGCTGCCAGCCCTGCACAACAGAAAGACATGAATCATTTAATTTCATCCACCCTGAAGAGGAGACACAAACTGGATGATGAATCCTGCTGTAAGTAGAATCATTCTGACATTTAGCAGCTTCTCCCACATCTAGCTTTTAAGGTGTGCGTAAGGTGGGGAGATTTAAGTTGCTAGGATTCCTACTAAAAGATTTATCTCTGGCTTTTAGCTGATAAAACCTGAGTCAGCTTTCTTTCACATTGTGTTCATGAGACATCTCTCCTCCAGGAAGCTTTCCTTACATTCATAGCCTCCTTCACCACCCAACCAGTCACCAGGGGAAAAGAAAGCAGGGAAGTGGACATTCTATTGATTCCCAAGAGGAATCACCGAAGCTTAGTAAACATAATAGAGAAATAAACTAATAAAAATAATGAAATAATAATAAGAGAGAAAATAATACTAATTTCCTTTTCTGTAACAATGAGTCCCCTGGCGCAGTCCAGGCCTTTGCCCTAGGTACTTTGTGTAAGGTCCGCTCCTGGATGGCAAGCAGACTCCTAGCAGACTCCACCCTCCTTGCAGCAAAGTCTCCACCCAGTACCTGCGTTACCTAGGCAACTGGGACACCTGGAAGAGGTCACATCTGAATTTGATGTGGCCACACCTTTCTCTGCCCATACCCTAGCCCAGGCCCAGACGCGCTCTCTCTCTGCTCTTGTCTGTCTAGCTCTTTTCTCTCTCTTTCCTCTCGCTTTCCCAGCTCTCTCTCTTTCCCAGTCATGTAGAGTGCCAACCTTGCCTGGTCCCAGCAGGTCTACTGAATAAACCTACCCCTTACCTGTACTCGGCTACCTCTTTTTAAAAACCTAACACTTGGTAAGGATAAAAGATCAGAGAACGATACCAGGCGCTGGTGGCTCACGCCTGTAATCCTAGCTACTCAGGAGGCTGAGATCTGAGGATCGCGGTTCAAAGCCAGCCCGGGCAGGAGAGACCGTGAGACTCCTATCTCCAATAAACCACCAGAAAACCGGAAGTGGTGCAGTAGCTCAAGTGGTGGAGCGCTTGCCTTGAGCTGAAGAGCTGAGGGACAGCGCCCAGGCCCAGAGTTCAAGCCCCACGACTGACAAAAAAAAAAAAAAAAGATCAGAAAACATCTCCATTCCTTAGGGAAAATCATTATGTAAAGCAAATTATTAGAGGATTATGGCCATGATTTGAGTGGGGATTTTAATAATAATGATGATACTACTAATAATAATAATAACATAGATGTTGGTACCCGGTAGATCTGTCTATAATTCTTGTGTCTCAGGAGTCTGAAGTGTGGGGTATCAAATCTGAAATGAGCCTGAGAAGAAGTCTGTGAGACTCTTAACCAGCAAAAAGCCAGAAATGGAGCTGAGACTCAAGTGGTAGTGGACCACCTTGAGTGAAAAAATGAAAAAAAGTGAGAGCATGAAGCCCAGGGTTCAAGTACCAGTGAAGAAAGAAAGAAAGAAAGAAGGAAAGAAAGAGAAAGAAAAGGAAATGGATTATGGAAAAAGGAAAGAAAGAAGGAAAGAAAGAGAACGAAAAGGAAATGGATTATGAAAGAAGGAAAGAAAGAAAAAAAGACAAGGAAATGGATTATGAAAGAACCTACTGCCATTCTGTTATTTTTTTATTATTGTGAAAATACCATATAGAGGGGTTACAATTACATGGGCAAGAAAATTAGTACATTTCTTATCAAGCATTTGTTGTGCCCAAGTCACAGGACCCCACCAAGAAAACCACGGAGAGTCAGACGTTTCAAAATGCAAAAGCAAGGTTTTATTTTTTATTTTTTTTTAAATTTAATTTTATTTTATTTGTGAACATACTGAACAGAGGGGCTACATTTACATGGGCAGGATAATGCGTACATTTCTTACCAAGCATTGCAGCCTCCTCCTTTGTTTACCCTTCACATCCCTTCCCA
>NW_012267246.1:12281787-12333086 GCF_000151885.1 Dipodomys ordii | reverse complement strand
AATTTTTGAATTGCCTCTTCTATTTCCTTGAAGAATGAGGTTGGAATTTTGATAGGTATTAAAAGCAAGGTTTTATTTAGACTGGCTGTAGCTCGGGCCTTGTCCTACACTCCGACACAGTGGAGCCTAGGAGGAGAGCCCCAAGCTAAGGATTTGTAGGGCTTATAAAGGCACACAACCATGTGTTTGATTACCACCACGTGTTGCTCTGCTAGCTGAAACAAGCAACAAATGTTCACTGCCTCATTACCCTTCATTCCCTCCCTTGACTTACGGTCCTGAGATACAATCTTGTGGCTCCAGCCCAAAACTAAACTCTAGTCCTTCTCTGACCTTAGCCATAAACAACGATACCAATAACAATCAGTCCATTTTTCTTTTCTTGAGGTGTATGCGGAGTGGTTGGGTAGAATGCTTGGAGACTTCCATGTTTCCCCACGGTCATCCAGGGCAAAGGGGTCAGCTGGTCTGGTGTGGGAGCAGTGGATCCAAGCAGCAATGCCGTCCACCTTAAGGGCAGTGGGTGTAGCTAGTAGCACCATGTAAGGTCCCTTCCACTGTGGTTCCAGAGATCTCAAGTTGTGCCTTCGAACAAACACCCAGTCCCCTGGTTTAAATGAATGGGGGGTAGGAATAGAAGCAGAGTCATATAATGCCCTAAGCTGGGGCCACACACTTTTGTGGACAAGCTGTAGATAGTCAAGTTTACATAGAAATTCAGTATCACTCAAATCAGCAAGCAATTCAGTCTGAAGGCTAGGGATAATGGGTGGGTCCATACATTATTTCAAAAGGAGTAAAGCCAAGCTGATAGGGTGAATTTCTTACTCTAAACAGGGCAAAAGGAAGGAGCAATACCCAGTCTGCAACAGTCTCCAAAGCCAATTTAGTTAAGGTCTCTTTTAGAGTCCGATTCATCTTGGTTTAGTTTTGGCATGTCGATATTTGCTAGGAAAAGTTTCATTTCTGCCAAGTTTTCAAACTTGTTAGCATAAAGGTTTGAGATGTATTCCCTTATAATGTTCTGAATCTTGGTTGTTTCTGTGGTGATGTTTCCATTCTCACCTCTGAGTTTATTTATTTGGGTGTGTTCTCTTCTTTTTCTGATAAGGGGTCTGTCAATTTTGTTCTTTTTTTGAAGAACCAATTCTTCATTTTGTTGATTCTTTCTATGGTTTTTTTGGATTCTAATTCATTTAATTCTGATTTAATTTTAATTATTTCTTTCCATCTACTGGATTGGGGTTTATCTTGCTGCTCTTTTTCAAGGAGGCTCAGATGTCTCATTAAATTGTTGATTTCAGATCTCTCCAATTTGTTGATGTAGGAACTCAAAGCTAAATGGCCATTCTGGTTTTTTTTGCCTTTTATTTGTGTGTGTGTGTGTGTGTGTGTGTGTGTGTGTGTGTGTGTGTGTGTGTGTGTGTGTGTTTTGGCCAATCTGGGGCTTGAAATCTGGGCTTAGGCACTTTCCCTGAGCTCCTTGTTGCTCAAGGGTAGTGCTCTCCTACTTGAGACACAGCACTACTTCTAGCTTTCTCTGTAACTAATTGGAGATAAGGCTCTCATAGACTTTCCTGCCTGGGCTGGCTTCGAACCGTGATCCTCACATCTCAGCCTCCTGAGTAGCTAGGTTTACAGGTGCCTGGCTCTTTTTTTGTTTGTTTGTTTTTGTGTTTTGTTCATGGGGCTGCTTGAACTCGGCCTGGGTGCTGTCCCTCAGCTCTTCAGCTTAAGGAAAGCACTCTACCATTTGAGCCACAGCATCACTTTTGGTTTTCTGGTGGTTCATTGGAAATAAGAGTCTCATGGACTTTCCTGCCCAGGCTGGCTTTGAACTGTGATCCTCAGATCTCAACCTCCTGAACCCATATTTTTTACTCTTAAATGCATGTTTTTTTTCAATGCATGGAACATTCAGTTTGTTTCATCTTTGTGTGGTGTATAGTTTGTGTGTCCATGTGTGTGTGTGTCTGTGTTTGTGTTGGATCTGAACTCAATGTAATCTTGTTTAACTTTTATGCCCAAGGCTGGCCCTCTACCACTTGAACCATCCTCTATTTCTGGCTTTTTGGTGGCTAATTGGGGATAAGACTCGCACAGACTTTTCCCCCAGGATGGCTTCAAACCATAATCCTCAGATCTCAGCTTCTTGAGCAACTAGGATTCTAGATGTGAGCCACCACTACCCTGCTTTGCTCTATCTTAATTCCAGTTCATCTCAACATTTTTGATCAAGGAATTCACAAAATGGGAATGTTTCTGCCTCTAATGTTTTGGAAATATTGTGTTTGGGAAATATTGGACACACTAGGCTAAGTTCAACTTCAAAAGAGGAAGAGGAATCAATGCGCCCTGGAGAGGTAGCTTCTCATAGGAGGCCTCTAAAGACTGTCCAGGACCTGGAATGTCTGAAGAGAAAAGGATTATGTGTATTTTTTAAGTATCTGCCAAAAAATATTCAAGGTTAAAGATACTACTGTCTTAGGCTGTGGCATAAGTCTACAAATTAGTACCTAATGAGGTATGACCCACTCACATCATCGGTAACAGTGGTTTGAGGGTGGGATGTGGCTACATCAATTGACAGCCAGTTCAAATCTCTGAGGATGGAAGATGAGGTAGGGAGGCTCCAAGGAGATGTGAAAAAGGGAGGAAGAAGGAAGGAAAGGAGAGGAGGAGGAAGGGAGGGAGGGAAGATTGTTACAAGAGTTTGTCACTTGCTTTACTGTGCTGGTCAGACTCTCCCTTGCTTGTTTTCAGAAAGATCTGCATTGCAAGAAATTAAGTCCAGCCTCTCTGGTTGACAGCTCAAAGTAACCAATTGCCAACAACCATGTTAGTTTGAACTACAGGTGTGGCTCAAGTGGTAGAGTCCCTGTCTAGCAAGCAGGAAGCTGGGAGTTCAAACTCCAGTAAGATCTCCTGCCCCCGCCAAAAAAAAAAAAAAGAGAGAGTTACAAAACATTATAACTTTGGGAAAATGAGAAAAGAATATGAATAATTCACCAAAGAAGTACAAATGGACAGTTAATATGCAATGTAAGTCATGTTCGATGACACTGAAAATAATCGTAGTAATTGAATATTTGTGTTCACTCACAATGGAAATAAAACATCAGGAATGAATCAAGCCAGCATCTTTTCACCCAAAATATTAATAAGTGTTAAAATGAAAAATACCTAGTACTGAGGGGGAGCAAGGATTTGGCACTCATACACACTGCCTTTGGAACACATAGATCTATAAAATCCTTTCAGATGGCAACTTGGCACTACGTACCAAAAGTCTTAAAATGCCTATATAGTTTTGAGAAATTTCACTTCTAGGAATTTATCAAGTATCTTGTAATAAATGTAAAAGGGCTCTCATGACAAAATTGTATAAAACTTGAAAGTTGGAAATAGCTGTAATGTTCCATGAAAAGCAATTGGGTAAATAGATCATGGTCCATCACTGGCATTAAGAGTACTCCAATATAAAAAGTGCAATTAATTCAATTAGTCTCCACTAAGAAAATACTTACTGGATAGTAAATGGCACAAAAGGAAAGTAGGAATTTTATCTATTTGGTCATATTTCAATGGAGCCAGAAATCAAATAATAATAATTTCCCAGATGAAGCACAAGTACAACTTCCCATTTTGACCTCCCAAAAGCTGGGCATCGCAGTTCATACTTGTAATTCCAGCACTTAGAGGCAGAGCAAAAAGGATCATGACTTTGAGGCAAGCCTGGGTTACAGATAGAGACAATCTTAAAATAAAGCTAAATGAAAATAGAACATCTCCTAAAAGGTTAGAATGAAATTGAAAGATGTACAAGAAGAAAAACAACAACAAAACGTAAGTGAGGGTGTCGTGCAGAAATAGAGCACTTGCCTACCACACAAAAGACCCTGGCTTGAGGGCCCTCCAGCCCTCCTGCCCCTAGGAGCCCCTTCAAGGAGCCCATCAGCAACAAAACCTTTGAGGTGGACCGTGATGGCCCCGAGGCTGAGGAGCCCATTGAGGAGGAGTTGCTCCTTCAGCAGATCGACAACATCAAGGCCTACATCTTTGATGCTAAGCAGTGTGGCCGCCTGGATGAAATGGAGATGCTGACTGTAACTAAAACCTGGAGAAGCACTTTCTTGTTGTTGTTGGTCCTGGGATTTGAACTCAGGACCCAGGTACTGTCCCTGAGACGCTTTCTGCTCAAGGCTAGTGCTCTACTACCTGAGCCACAGCACCATTTCTGGGTTTTGAGTGGTTAAGTGGAGATAAGAGTCTCCTGGGGACTTTTCTGCCCCAGCTGGCTTTGAAACGTGATCCTCAGATCTCAGCCTCCTGAGTAGGTAGGATTACGAGCATGAGCCACCTGGTGCCTGGCTACAAGAAACACTTTTCAGAGCTAGTTTCAAAAACCTTAGTTTTTGAAATCCAGCTCACTTGATACACTAAAACTAAAAGCAGATTCCTTGGGTCTTACTCTCCTGTGAAACATGACTGGAGAGAACTCACCCCTCACACACACACACACACACACACACACACACACACACACACACACGTGTACCACTTATCAGAATTCATGGGTTACAGAGACAGGGTGATAGCTGAGAAAAACTGGCCTATGAATTGTAACCACAACTCCATGTCTTTACCTCTTGTCTTGACCTGACTCAGCTACTATCAATTGGTCCTATCATTTCTATTAAACAACTACCCCCCCCACACACTCTGTATTATTTAGCTTATTTTAAAAGGCATATAATTTTTCCAGTTCTCAAAAGAATGTGGTTGGTTTGATTAATTACCAAAGTCCCTGGCTGGACTTAGCTTTTGTGGCATTGAATATTGTAATTTTGGCCTATGGCTCTGGAGAAGATGAGAAGTTGAAGACAAGCCTTAGGTGAACTAAATCTGCCCACAATCATGATTTATTTGGCCTGTGCTATGTTGGCCTACACAAAGAGGGAGCTCATAGCACTTCATTTTAAAATAAGAACTATCAGCAAAGTGCTGGTGGCTCACAACAATAATCAGCTATTCAGGACCCTAAGATCTGAGGATCAATGTCCAAAGCCAGCATAAGGAAGGAAAGATAATGAAACTCTCATCTCCATTAAACTACTCAGAAAAAGTCAGAAGTGGAGGTTTGGCTCAAGTGGTAGAGTGCTAGCCTTGAGCAAAAGAAGCACAGCAACAGTGCCCAGGCCCTGAGGGCCAGAAACCTAAAAGAAAATAAAAAAACTGTCAGATTTTCTGGAAAATTCAAAGATCTGACAATACTTAGTTCTGTTGTTGCACTTCCATTTTACTTTGTTTTTGAGTTTCCATGCATTACAATCTAAGGAGGGTCACTTGTGGTATGTCCATACATGCATATGCACAGGCAATGTACTTGGAGCAAATTCACCTCCTCTACCACATTCCCCTTCCTCTTCTCTCCTTTTAACATGTGTTTGGTCAGTTTCCTTATGCCGCATACATATTGATATGTATGTAAAGTCTTTTAAGTCATCCCTCAGTACCCCTTCCTAGTCATTCATCCCTCTTTTTCCATTCCTGTTCTATTATCATTACACTTAGTTTTTGTTCCTATATTGCAGCAGTGGGCAAAAGCTAAATGTTGGTCTCCTTAAGATAAACCATGTTGTCCATGTTTGCAGTCTCTTAACCAACTCCATGGCTTCTTCCATCGGCTGTCTCACTTCAGTTGTGTACCTTGTCTGGTCCTTAAGTTTGTGAGGCTCTGCTAAGTGTTTCTCATTGTTCCAATCATTTGCAACTGATGCTATTCTGTGGGTTTTGGGTCCAAGACCCACTTGAGCCAAGTGCCAGTGGCTCACAGTTATCATCCTGGCTACTCAAGAAGCTGAGATCTGAGGGTCACAGTTTGAAGCTAACCCAGTCAGTAAAGTCCATGAGACTCTTATCTGCAATTAACCAAGAAAAAAAACTAGAAGTGAAATTGTGGCTCAAGCAGTAGAGTGACAGCTTTGCACAAACAAGCCTGCCAATCCAGGTCCTAAGTTCAAACTCCAGAACCAGCACAAAGTAAGTAGCTAAAGAGATAAATGATAGATAGATAGATAGATAGATAGATAGATAGATAGATAGACAGACAGACAGACAGATAGACAAACAGCTGACATATCTTTGTATCCAAACAAATTCACACTTGCACAATTGTATTAGCTGCATAATTTCCAATTTTCTGCAGTTCTGTCAGAAGGTGTGTATGACTCTTTTAACCCCTTTCTCTTCCTCGGACTTAGAATAAGCATACAGCTGAACAAGTTCCCTATTCTCTGTACCATCCACTTCACTAAATCTAGCCTTCTTCACAAGATTTAGGATCTTTGCTTTGTGTTTATCACTCTCTGGAAACCTTGGAAGTCAGCAACAAATGGTAGGACTGGTTTCTCCTGTGGTCCATTCATTGTTTGTTATGCTACATGCCAAATGCGGTTGATAAATCTCAAGACCTTCTGAATGTCAAAACTCTGCCATAAATCCTTCGGTGAAGCAGCGTTGCCTGCCTCATCAGCCGTATATCAGTGCATAGGGGCCACCATCAGCACCATCATCGGCAAACAATATGCTGCATTTCCTGGGTCCAGAGGCTACCATAATGACACTAGGCAAAAGGCGAAAAGACTACTGTGATATGATCTCCATCACTGTCAACACAAGAAGGACGTCTGGGAGCTTAATCTATTATCAAAAGTGCCTTGTTTGCAACTTGGACATCCTGTGTGATCTCTGATGAATAGAGCCATTTAGCGCCTTTGGTAATCACTGAAATGCTGCCTTGGTTGCCCAGTCTTTCCAAGCTGAATATCATATAACAGGCCATTCTCTCTTCAATAGTCCCTAAAAGGCACCGGGGTTTTGAAATGATAGACACCAGCAGAGGTTTGAGCTCAACTTCACAATTCACTTCAAAGCAATGTTAGCCTATTGTGGGTGTGTTATGTTGTGGCACATTCATCTCCTTTTCTGAAAGATCACATTTGTTTCCAAGAAAGCCCAACCTCATCAGCATTAAGATTGCGGTTCTATCACCTTCATCAATAGTTTTCTGCAAACCGTGGGCTCTGGTGCTTTCTTTCACAGGCTTTTCAACAGTCTTCGGAGATATTTGCATATAATAATATGGAGAATCTGATGAGTGAATGCACAATATGTTGAAACTGCTCAAGCAAAGATTGAAGATGATCACAAAGGCAGAGAATCGACTACAGCCCTATCTGTGTTCATAGCCCTGAATCTGTGTACCAATCAAAACAGTTTCACTGCTATGACAATATGGATTTGTAACACATTTTCCTTTCAGAGAGTAAGTTGAGGGTGTGTGTGTGAATTGTGTATGTCCATAAAACAAATATTTGGGTAGTGTAAGCCAGATGTAAGCCAGTGTAAGCAAGGGATGTAGATCTTAGAATAAGAAAATAGAAGGATATATATATATATATATATATGTATATATATGTATGTATGTATATGTATATGTACAAAGACATATAAGTATGCATATAGATATATGTGTATATATAGACACACATATGTATCAAGGTTAACAGCCACTATATCTAAAAGATGGGGGGAAAATAAGTAAAATAGGCCCTGCACTTCTGGCTCACACCTGCAATCCTAGCTACTCAGGAGGCTGAGTTCTGAGGATCATGATACCTAGAGCCAGCATAGGCAGTAAAGTCCAATAAACTACTCAGAAAAAGCCAGAAGTGGCACTGCAGCTCAACTGGTAGAGTGCTAGGCTTGAGCAAAAGAAGATTAGGGATAGCACCCAACCCCAGAGTTCCAGCCCCAGAACCAGCAATAGTAATAATAGTAATAACAACAACATTATAATAAGTAATAATAATAAAAATAAGTAAAATTAAAAATAAAATAGAGGGAGAGCAATTTAGCAATTTTTCTTACTTCATTGGGGCTTTTAATCTTTCTAAAATGAATATGCATCAAATTTATGGGTTAAATATGCGAAGTAGATAGAACAAAATATGGGAGAGTATTTTACACACGGAACACACAAGGACACCAAGCAGGAAAGCACCTCACAATATCTCCTATGCACTTACACCGTAGGACTTCATTTAACATGTAACAGACTATTAAAACAGGCCCTTCTTGAGTCCCCTGCAGTGGAGGCCACCCGAAAGGTGAAAGTCAAACAATAAATAACAAAGACCATTTGCAAATGTGGTGTCAGAACACACTGGCCTTCAACCTTTCCCTTACCACTACAGCCAAGGGAATAAAAAAGCTTTATTTACTCTTTTGTTTGTGCCAGTACTGGGGCTTGAACACAGAGCCGCCTCCTCTCCCTGGCTGGCACTTCACCACTTGAATCACATCTCCACTTTTAGCTTTTTGGCAGTTAATTGGTGATAAAAGTCTCTCTTGAATGTATTATGCCAGGGCTGGCTTCAAACTGCAGCCCTCAAACCTCAGCCTCTTGAATAAGATCTCAGGCCTGAGCCAGACAGCAAAAGTGTTTGTAAAAGAAACCCACAGAGGAACAACTCCACTACGCAGCTGAGGTACTAGAGTCCCCTAGCACGAAAACCCAGCACCTGCCACCAGACAGCAAAGATGCAATAAGAAAGAAGAGAGATTTGAGTTTCAAAAGATCACTTCCTCCTTTAACACTAGCACTTCAGGTCCAAGCTACAGGAGGAGGCTTGTAACTTCAAACTTGTAAGTTCAAAGCTTTATAAGAAGACTGAAAGTAACAAGAGAGACCACTGTATCCAAATGGAAGCATTCTGGGTTTTGAGACAAAGGAACGCAGGACAGAAAATGTCACAAACAGGTAGAGAAGTCAACAGGCATAAAATAGTGAGTCACCGTTGGGTGGGAGAGAAAGTTGCTTTAATTCTCCACTAGTTTCTGGTACTGAAATGCCACACACACTGTACCTGTCTCCTTTAAAGGAGCTACAGAATACATCACCTACATCACCTAGGCTACAATACAGCTTCCATGCCAGCCCATGCCCATTCTGCCCAGCCACTGTCCACTGTCCACACACGGCAGCTGCTTTTGTGTTACAGTTATGAAAAATGCTGGTCTTGCTGGATGTTGAACTGACTTTTGTTCAGTTTCTGGATGTGCAGAATAAAATGTGTGGGGCATTTCTTACAAGGAACTATTGAATTCATTTTGGGTATCAACCACATTCTTAGCTTCAGTTGACTGCCCCTACTCTCTTTCATCTTTTTTGTATAAATGTATTTTTCTTCTTCTATTTTTTTTTTTTTTTAGATTTGAAACTGGGACTTGAACTTGGTACCTGACATTTTGCTCACTGGCTAATGCTCAACCAACTGGACCATACCTCCAACCCCTATAATAAATGTATTTAGTCAAGAAAACCTTAAGTCTTTCTGTAATATGCCAAGACAACACATTCATCACAAATACCTATGGAACTAGCATAACATGACTTGCACTAAAATTAATCTGGAATATAATTTGTGTTCTGATGATTATGAAGGTTTTAAGTCTGACATTGCCTCAAGGATATAAGAGAAGCATCAATTACTACTGTGCTATAAGTTTGACTAAGTAGATAAAGGAACCTAATGAATGGTAGATCTGATAATAAAAGAAGTTTGAACTTATTTCTAAATGATGAATGAAGAGTGGAAGCTGAAGGACAGACTCGAATGAGGAAATGGAAACTCAATCCCAGAAAGAAGCAGAGAGATAGGAGGAGGAAGAGATGAGAAGAATAGAACAGAGGGAAGGAGTAGGGGGAGGGGGAGGAAAAAGGAGGAAGGTCCCTTATTCTTAACTGCAGAAACCCAAGGGATTCTAAATCAGGGTCAGAGGTAGAGAAGAAAGCAAGCAGAAGTGAATCCTAAAAAGAAAAATTATTAAAATACCTCTACTAAACAACATTGGCAGGGTAGGGTGGGGAAAGGTAGATAAAGAAGGAAAAAAGTAAGAAATGCCAGTGGAAAGCATGTATAAGAAAGTCACATCCCTTATTTGCAATAACTAGTATATGTCTGAGTCAAGCAGAAAAGGTCAGATAAGTTCATGTTAGGGGAATGAACCCCAAAACAAGTATTTAAATGCTTTTTTCCTTTCATGAAATTGTTTCTAACATATTTATAAGATGATTTCTATGTTGCTTTGTATGTCCCTCCCCCACGGTATAATCCCTGCTTTCACTGTATTTGATGTTGGTATAATTTGTGGAAGGGAAGGGCAAAAACAAATCCTTTAACTAGGGATACAATGGTGGACCCATTGCCACAATGAGATGTTACAAAAACAAATCATTTAACTAGGGATACAGGTGGACCCATTGCAACAATGAGATGTACAAGTTGTTATGTTGAAAAACGAACTTGGTGGGGGGGGATCGGGTAGGGGAAGGTGGGGGGAGTATGGGAAGGGATGGGAAGGGGAAACAAGGAGGAGGCAACAATGCTTGATAAGAATTGTACTCGTTATTTTACCCATGTAATTGTAACTCTCTGTATTCCCACAATTAAAAAAAAAAAACCACCAAGGAAAGAATTTTAAAAAAAAAGTCATATCCAACAAGTATTGAAACTAATATGTGACAGCTTTTGAGAAATAGAAGGGAGCCCTGATAAGAAGCAAAGCTTCACTGGAACTGGACTCAGGAACATTGAGCATTGTTTCCAGGGGTGAAACACCGAATTTATAATCCTAACACATCTTTGTACTGGACAAAACTCAATTATAATGTCAATACTATACATTCATTTCCATCTTGTAAACTAACCTCTAAACAAAACCTAGAACTTAATGTTATACAACAGAACATTGTAATGGTAACAATATAAAATTGAAGGGAACGGGAGGGGTTCCATTGGCCTGCTCTGGGGGACAGTATAGCAAGATCGGCGGAGCCAACCAGTTCTACCACTTACAACCTGGTAAGGTAACCTTGTACAAGTTATGTAACTGCTATCAGACTGTTTCCACCTCTGAATAATGGCAAGCATATCTATTCCATAGGTCTGATCTGAGGATGAAATAAATTAATACATATAAAGGATAGACCCATCTCATACCAGTAAGATTCAACCATTTAATAGTATCCAATACTAGCAGTTATGAAATGCTGCCTCACTAGAGTAAAAATAAAACAAAAGGAACCATTGTTTTCAACTGGAAGGAAGAGGAAAGAGCAAACTTCAGTTGATTAAACATGTCCCAGTTTCTCAGAAGCTTAATGAATGAGGTCTCAAGTTGACAATCAAAAAACTGGCAGTATTTGTACTATAGTTAGGGAGTTATATAGCTATAGCATTAAAAACACTGAAAACAGGGCTGGGAAGGTAGCTCAGTGGTAGACCGCTTACCTTGCATGCATGAGGCCTTGGGTTCGATTCCTCAGCACCACATAAGCAGAAAAAAAAAAGCCGGAAGCGGCGCTGTGGCTCAAGTGGTAGAGCACTAGCCTTGAGCTGAAGAGCTGAGGGACAGAGCCCAGGCCCAGAGTTCAGGCCCCACGACCAGACACTCCCCCCCCCAAAAACAAACACTGAAAACAGAAATAGTTATATATATTGTCTTTTAACAGAATAATTGTATCATTATTCTTTCAAAAATAATAATTTGGCAAAAAATTAATTCTGAGCTGAAACTCTAAAAGCAGCATGAACATATCAAGCTGAATTATTCTTTTACAAGATTGCCTCACACTTGCTGGAGCAATAGCAAAGCCACACCTCTTAACAGCAAGACTCAATCCTTGGAGAAGTCGAATATTAATGCTTTATGTCACCTTTCAAATTCTACAGAAATGACACTGGCCCAGAGCCCACTTCATCCAAGCTCCTGTGGCTGTGTCTGAAGCTCCAGCATGTGGCTCCAACTAGCAGGGAGGGCCAGTCTCCCCCAAAGACTGCTATATGGGTTGTAGTTTCACATTTCTTTTCAATGATAACCGTGGACCATTCGGTATCTCAGTGATGCATTCTTCCCCCATCTCTTAACATTCCTTCCTATGATGCTCAAATCTCCATTCTTTCCAAAGTACATCTTATGATAATATGTTAGATGAACACAAGAGGAACTACAACACCAAAGATAATTAGACCTGCACCTAATGTGGTTGGTGTTTATCTTAGTAGAAGTACTGGTCCACTTTCCCCTATATAAACCTGTCTTATGTACCAGAACTATCTCAATGTTACCGAGCTCCTTCTGTCTGTCAGGTTCTGTGCTGAGAGGTGACAATCTCCTTTGACACATAAACTAGGTAACATTTAATACATTCTATGATACTGCACCAAGTATGTTGGACAGGTAAAAGGAGAACAACAGGGAAAGAGGAGAGTATAAGACTTTTTCAAGAAATCGGCCAGGAGGGCTGGGAAGGTGGCTCAGTGGTAGAGCGTTTGCCTTGCATGCCTGAGGCCCTGGGTTCAATTCCTCAGCACCACATAAGCAAAAAGAAAAAAGGCGGAAGTGGCGCTGTGGCTCAAGTGGTGGAGCGCTAGCCTTGAGCTGAAGAGCTGAGGGACAGTGCCCAGGCCCAGAGTTCAGGCCCCACGACCAGACCCAAAAAAAAAAAAAAAGAAATCGGCCAGGAGCTGGGAATGTGGCTTACTGGTAGAGTGCTTGCGTAGCATGCACAAAGCCCTTGTTCAATTCCTCAGCACCACATACACAGAAAAAGCTGGAAGTGGCGCTATGGATCAAGTGGTAGAGAGCTAGCCTTGAGCAAAAAGTAGCTCAGGGACAGTACTCAGACCCTGAGTTCAAGTCCCAGGACTGGCAAAAAATAAAAAATTAAATTAAACATAAAAAAATAAAAAATTCAAGAAATAGGCCAGCAAAACTGGCATCCTAGATAAAAGCACAGTATAGATAAAGGCAAGGTAAAGCTGGGTACCAGTGGCTCGTGCATGGAATCCTAAGAGGATTACTCAGGAGGCTGAAAGCTGAGGATTGAAGTTGAATGCCAGCCAGGGCAGGAAAGCCCCTCAGATTCTTCTTTCTACTTGACTCCCAAAAAGTTGGAGGTAGAGCTGGGACTCAAGTGGGAGAACTCCAGCCTTAAGTGAAAAAACGAAAGCACCAAGTCCCATGCGCAGGCCCTAGCACCAGCACCAAAAAAGAAAACAAGGTAAAGAACAGAAGTAGAAATGGTTAAGAGGAATTGGCAAGTGACAGCTCGAGGAGGCAGGAGAGGACCCGATACTAGGTCTTCATGTACACTGTAAAGCTTTAGGGGCTATTGAACAATTATAAACAGCAGAAAGCATTTGGTTATGGAGGCTCTCCTTAGCTATATCCCTACATATCCATGGATGAATAGAGGCTATCTATGAATAAAGGTTATAGAGGATGAACAGATGGACAAGACCAGTTTGGTGATTCATTGGACACTTTCCAAACCCAAGTAAGGTCTCTTCTTACTGAAGCCATCGTTGAAGGAGGTACTTCCAGCTCACTTCCTGACATGGGGAGTTCTGAGACTCTAAGGTCTCAGGATGGCAAAGCCTTGCACACAAGTACAACCTGGAATTGCCAGGAACTCAAATCATGGTGCTGGCTGGGACAATGGGAACCGAAAGCTGAGAGCAACCCTCTTACTTTTCACAAGCCACGTGGAAACTTCCCACAGAACTAAGCAACTGTGGCCAATCCCGCTGAGCAATGTTAACTTTCCCTCCTCCTGTTTCTCTTCAGCATGGACAAGCCCAAGAAACCTGAAGAGAAGACTGCCTTGGATTCTGCTTTTGTGGAACTGAAAGGGACTGGATAACTCTAGGAGAGTCACATGTGCCTGAAATAAAGCATGGTACTGGGAATGAAGACGGGACAATGGATCGATGCCTAGGATCTTCAAAATGCCCACAAGGATGAAGACGAGAGGTCAGCCTACCTGGCCTATCTGGATGACTCCTCCCAGGTCTGGCTCAGGTGACAAGATAGACAGTTGTGTCAAAGAAAGCCAGAAAAAGGCAAAATGACAGCGGAGGGAAGAAGGGCTATTTCTATTCTTTAAAAAAAAAAACTGATTTTTAGTGTTTTATATATTTCTAGAATACTTTTATTACAGAACATATAGAAATTTGGACATACAATGCATAGTGTTTTTTTGATTACCGAAACTAATGGTCTTCGTTTTATACACATATATACTCTAGTCCAGTGAGTCTGCAAAATGCAAAGAATATATATATCAAAATCCTGGAGCAGGTAGATAATGATGAAAACTAGAAGCATATCCTTTAAAATAAATAATTTCCTATTTTTTTTATTTTATTGCTAGTGTATATGCAATACTTTTTCCAGCTTCCTACTTTATCTCAGTTCTTACCTCGGAAAATGCCACCCTTTGAGGAAAATCACGTCTCCACTTTCAAGCAAATGATAAATATTTTCATGTCTTCCATTTTCTTGTCAGAAAAAATGCATGCGTACATACACATAAACACAAAATTTACCTAAAATCGGAAACCCACTACCCCATTCTGTAGGTTCCAGATTTTCAAGTTCCTGTACTAGTGG
Organism: Dipodomys ordii; assembly: GCF_000151885.1. Taxonomy (NCBI): domain Eukaryota; kingdom Metazoa; phylum Chordata; class Mammalia; order Rodentia; family Heteromyidae; genus Dipodomys; species Dipodomys ordii. Next base: position 12,318,566 of record NW_012267246.1, on the reverse strand, counting down.
ATGACGGTGGCTCATACCTGTAATCCTATTCAAGAGTGTGTGATCTGAGGATCACCGTTTGAAGCCAACCCAGACAGAAAAGTCCGTGAGACTGTTATCTCTGATTAATTACCAAAAAGCTGCAAGTGGAGGTGTGGCCCAAGTGGTAGAGCACTAGCTTTGAGCAAAAAAAATGCTCAGGGACAGCGCCCAGGCCCCAAGTTCAAGCCCCAGGACTGGAAGCTAGAGTTAAAATAGAACTGGACGTAACTCATACAGAACTCTAGGCATTCACACACAGACCAAAGGAGGACACCTTAGGGGAGGAACCCAAAGTACTACTTATCAAAACTAATTGCAGGAAATGGAAACATAGGTTTTGGTGCTGGTAGTGATGGTTATGGTGTGTTTTTCACTTTTCTTCTTTGTAAAGGGGCACAAAAAAGGAAAGAGGAAGAATTCAGTCGACACTACGTGAAAAATGCAACTGTGAGCTAGAACCGGAGGGGGAAACTGGGGGAAAGTGAAGGAAGGGGTGACACTGTCCAAAAAGTACATATTACCTTGACTTCCGGGATGTTACAACATCTAATAACAATAAAATTATGTTCTATAAAAATGACTCCCATATCAGATAGCCCAGGAGACAAAATGCTCTTTAGATTTAATAAAGAAATAAATAAGCCAAATACAAAGCAGAGCAGAGAGGTTAATGAGGCATTCACACATCTGTGAGAATTCATCTGAAGGAATTAAGACACTGGGAAGTTTTCTTGGGTTTGAACATTTATTTACAAGGTTTTTAGCTAATGTAACTATTTTTAAAATACAACAAAAAATTCATTTACTAATATCGGAAGCAGCACATACATAGTATAAAAAAAAGAAGCTATAGTCACTTAAACTATTAATGCAGGTAACTGAAAAATGCCCAACAATGAAATATTTGCAGTATCCCATAGGAAATTAAAAAAAACACACATATTCCCAGAAGCTTGATTATTTTGTATTATCGACTACAAAAATACTATTGGAAATGGTAACATCAGGCTTTGGAAGATACAACAGTAAATTTCTAATATTACACTTAATGCTAAGACCACAATAAAATGTTACCACACATGTATATCTATGTACTTCACAGCAGATCATAAAGCTAATGGTAAATTTGGAATGATTTCATAAAGAGATAAATAATCTTTACCACCATTTTCCATGGTCTTATCCTTTGAAATAAATTCCAATATAGTATCAAACCAAATCAAGATTTGTTAGTGGCTAAAATCCCCCAAAATATACTCACTGAAACAGATATAAGCTTATACCCATGTCTTGCTTTTACAAAATATACAGTTTTTTATAACTTTTCTTTCCTTATCTCAGTTTGTAACAATATGTTCAAACAATCTTATTTAAATGTTATACTTGTTAATAAAGGCAGAATTTAAAACCCACATGCTGGATCTTGAAAACATCTGAGACCAACTGAAAAAGAGCAGTTAAATACATCAAACAGTGTATTGAATGAAGTAAGGCCTCATTATTTAATCAAGAATCTCTGCAGGTTTTTATCTAGTAAGTATAATAATATCACTTAATCTCTGCACAAATGGAGATACACAAATATGTACTTCCATAAACATTCACGGATACTATACAAACAGAATCACAGTAGTATTTGACACCACCAGTAAAATTTATACCAAATAAATTTTACTATCAGGAGTTACAAAGCTACTGATACAATGAATAATAAATTACTGGTCTTCAGATGAGAATGTGAGCAAAAAGATAAATTACATCAAAATCAACATATTTTTTACATGAATTTCAAAAATTTTCAAAAAGAAAATCAAATAACATAGTTTAGTGTTACTTATCTTCTTTCTAGCTTTTACCAAGTGCTAACGCAAGTACCATTTAAGTCAGCTTCTTACTAGAGTATGAGGTGTTTATATATGCCTGTAATTTAAGATTTCTAAAGTTTCATATCAGATGAGTTGTGGATCTACTTAAAGTATGACTTCTCCTTTCAAAGAAGGAAGGAAGGCTGACAAGGGACGGAGACGGAATGCCCTGTAAAGACAAATATTTTACAATTAAAATTTTCCTTAAAAAACAAAAAAAAAAATTCCCCCCCAAAACCCATAACGTATAGTTCAGGAAGAAACGTCCTGCTGATAATAGTGATGCCTAACTTTCTTCAGTGAGAAATTTTGTTGAGTAAGCAAGGTATATAAAATAAGTTCCAAGTCTTTGAAAAAAGAGAAAGGAAAAAACTAATGGTTTCTTCTTCTTCCTCTTCCTCCTCCTCCTCCTCCTTTTTTGGGTGCTGGTGCTAGGGCCTGAATTAGGAGCCTAGGGGCTGTCCTTGAGCTTCTTATGCTCAAAGCTAGTGCTCTACTATTTGTGCCACAGCTCCACTTGCAGTTTTTTTTTGAGTAGCCCAGCCTCAGACCTTAGCTCCTTGAGTAGCTAGGATTGCAGGTAGGCACCATCGGGGTCCAGCTCTAATGATCTCTTATTAATTCATAAAGAGAAGTGAAAATCACTTCATTGGAGATAACTTTCTAAAACTAAGAAATTAATTTCCAACCATAGTTTGTATTATATATGCAACTTATATTTATGTGTCTACATATTTTGTGCAATTTTGCTCCATGAGTAAAACAGGAGCCCTTATTATAAAGCTGAGCTATCTAAATTCTTGTTTCAGAAGTCAGTTAAAACATGATCAGTAGTTTAAAAACAAAAGAAACATGAATATAAAAACCTAAGAATATATTAAAATGAATTATAAGACTCTGCTACTATGACCACACTTAGTGCCAAAAAGGCAGCTGACTGTAAGTAAATTCTCACCAATGGAGTAAAATGAACTGATCAAAGAGATCAAACAAGTGACAAAACAATGATATTTATACAGGTACAAAGCTTACATATGTTTACATAAATACTGTTAAGTCTAAAATAAAAATCTTATTTGGAATGCAAATTTACATAAGAATTTTCTGAAATTTCTCTAATTTTCCTAAATAAGAATTTCTAATGGAATTTACTTTTCTGGACTGAAAAGAGTAATTGCTTTGCAAAAATATAGTAATCTAAAAATATATTTACTGAGCAATATGCAAAGAAACTCTTTGACCTAAACAAGTTACATTTAAAGCAATAAAGTTGTGAATTCAAAAATCTCAACCCCAGTGGCGCTGTGGCTCAAGAGGTAGAGCGCTCACCTTGAGCTGAAGAGCTCAGGGACAGCACCCGGGCTCAGAGTTCAAGCCCAATGACGACGACAACAACAACAACAAAAATCCCAACCCGCCAAACCCCCCCATAAGCTGAGTCAATGGAGAAAGAACATTTCCATTTCTTTCCATAAATACACATTTCAAATACTAATAAGCTCCCAATAAACTTCATGAGGCTTGTTTCTATTACTGCTTGGCGTATCTCCTAATTCTTCACAAATGTCAAAGATGACTTTGATATAATTTTTTTAATTTGAAAAAAAAATCAATATTTCCTTCTAGTAACTTTGAAAAAACTAGCTCAAGAGGCAGAATGATGTATAGATCGAAACCATGAATGCTGAGGGTGCCTACCAGTAGAGTCTGAACACTGAACATAAACACGCTTAGCAAATCCAATTACACAGCTTGTGGAAACAGAATAGGTTATCCGTCAGAATAGAAACAATTGAGAAGCAATTGAGAAGAGGACATGAATGTCTTAAAAGATATTTTATGTTTTATGTACATAGTTTACATAAAATGATATATAACTACAAATAACTAATTCATTTTCTAAAAAATTTTCTATAAAATGCCTTACTTTGAAGACTGTTTATAATAGTTATTATAGACTTTTTTAAAGTACTTTGATCTTGACAAAGCCTGTAATTTAACAAATGGATGTTTATCTGCATTTTGTAAGCCAATTTGATGGATTAAATTACTTTGTATATATTTCTATAAGTACAACTGCTTTCTCATTGGTTTAGCCTTGATTCTTAAAAATCTATCAAGCATACTCATAAATTTGTCTATAATCTTTTGATGCGCTAACTGAAAATGTTTAACTAGCTTTTAAAAATATTTACTGAATATTATGTGCTTTGTTTGTATAAATTTTCTATTATATAAAAGGCTACCACTGATTACACACATGTGCTAGTAAGCACTTAAGTGCTAACTCATTTCATCCTCACAGCTACTTAAACCCATTTTACAGATAGAGAAATTACAGAAGTATATGCAATAGCATGCCAAAAAAACAGAGACACGAACAGCAAAGCATGTCTTGAAGATCTAGGTTCCAAGAGTTCCTATTCTTAATTCCCACCCAAATTACTACTTGGCCTATATGAACAACCATAACACACACATGATTTTATGTATAATTCAGTTCTTATACTAATGGCTAAGAACTGCTGACGTCTTTTCTCATTGGTGAAAGGTAAAAGAAGCAGCATGCTGAAGGGAACACAGTTAAGAAGTGACAGTTTGCTTTTCTTATCCTACTGGGCTAATAAAACATTAACAAAAAGAGACATATCATTCCTATACTCGATGACAATAATACATGTCAGAAATTCCCTTATCTAATAATTATGACACTGTTGTGCTGTGGATTACCCAGAAAGTGTCTAAAACATAGACACAAATTTAGAATCCATATAATCCTCTAAAATTCAGTTTCAGAGATGATAATCCATTCATCAAAGAAACAGTAAAAGGAATAAATCTCAGTCTGTTATTGAAACCTATCTATATAAACAGAACCATAAATATACATTAGTAAAGTGATCCAGATTGGAAGGGTTCTTTTTGTCAGGATGGTAGAACATATATGAACCCCAGTAAAATCCCATACTGAATGAACTACATATTAAGTGTATCTCCAGTTAATGTTTTAGTTGCTTTAAATAAATAAAATTTAAAGATCTGATACATTAAAAAAACATGGGAGACATTAGTGTCTCCTATTCAAAACAGTTAAATACTCTACCAAGTCCATAAATATGTTTAAGTCTAGTGCGTTAAAACACTTACTGCTAGTGATGACGTGCTAGACAGACGACTCAAAGTGTGCTTATCGGGACTTCTTCCCTCCGCCGAGCTATGGGCTGGCATCAGGGCCAATCGGAGAGCTCTCCTTGGAGTTTTGGAAAAAGAGAATGCTCTTGTGACCTACAGTTAAAATGAGTTGTAATTTGTTAAGGTTAATACAAATTCAACACAGTCCATGAGACATTATTTTCTACAAGCAGAGTGTGCAGAACTCCCCATGACATAAACAGTAAGAAAATACAGGATGCTGTAGAATACTGTGCATTTAGATAGTGTTGAAGTACACTGGAAGGAAGACAGAGAGAGAAAAAAAGCTAGCCTGGGAGACAAGAAACCTGGATTCTTTTTAAGTTTTCTCTTTCTCTTTACCTTTTTTGAATTTGGCAGTGCTCAAAATTGGTCAACCTAAGATTCTTACCTGATTTTGTTAAGAATAGTTGTAAGATCATTCATCTCAAAGCACTAGTACCTCAATTTCTTTACTGAAAATGAAGTCATTCTTTAATCTTCATTCAATAACTTTATCTACTATACATGTTAAATGATGGGAGGAGGGATAATGTAAGGCCTTGCCTTCAAAGGGAAATCAAACAAAACTTGTAAACCTACCCAAACTACATGGCTACAAATTTCCCTGAACACTACAATTCTACTTCTTTTTTAAAAAACCCTATTACCAACACACTTATACAGTCCCCAGCAAGTCCAATGAGACAAGGAAGGAAGAAGACGGAAACCTACGTGTAGTGCCAGGAATGGATCAGATCTCTTACCTCACTGTGTCCTTTGCTGAAAAGATGAGATGCTATTTAAGATGAATGTGACACATCTAGATGTGACACACCAACACTACATTACTATTGATCTGCTGTGCACAGCATCACAGAAACAAGAATAAAAGGCACAGCCCACTACCAGAACCTCCACCACAGGACAGCACTGAACTAAACCATTTTCTCCGTAGACCGCTTCCTAGAACCAAGGAGTGGCTTTAACCCTGTATACACTGTCTTTACATTAGAGTTCATAGCAAAATTAGTTTCATATAATACCAAAAAGCACACTTTAGAGATATATGAAATAATTGCCCTAAAACTCACCTTTTTTGAAGTCTTTTTAATGGCTCTGGATGCTCTACTCAGCGTACTATCCATATCTTTTGTATTTACCTCAAAGGATTCTGGGTCAGCAGTGTAAATAAGGTTCTCCTGTTGAAAATTATACATCATTAATTTTTTTTAAGTACCAACTGATTCTAAATTCAAACCTATGTAAACAAACACAAACATACATACACTCACAATTTATAAATGAAGCTACTCAAATCTGTGGTGCACTTCACAAAATTGCTACATGAAATGCACCACTTTTACTATTTTGAACTGTACTGCTTTAAGGATAGTACATGATAAGTATTCAAAGTGAGTAGTTCACAGAAAGAATCATGAACACCAAGACAAGGGGAATGAATATGCATCAATATAAACTCTTACTAATAACCATAAAACCAATCAGTTACAAAGTTACAAGATTTAATGCTTAGGTATAAAGACTACTACAAAACCAGTAACAAAAGCACTTTCCCTAAGAAAATCTCAAGCTAAAATTCAGACTTTTTTCTACTTTTCATTCTTTCCTGAGTTTATATCTGAAAAGATCTCAAATGAGACTTAACTTGGGTGAGGCAGGCCTGGTGTACATACCTGTAATCCCAGCCCTCAGGAGACTCAAACAAGACAATGTAAATTCAACCCTGTGTCAAATTTTAAAAGGAGTTCCTGAGTAACACAGGTGTATAATACACAACCGCCTTGAAATGTTGTACAGAATTTTATGTGAACATGTACTCAGTACTTTTTCCTAAGAGAGTTTCAGTTTCCATTGTTTTTCTAGGAAAGTAAAAATCCTCATCAAAGACAAGAATTACCTGCTAAATTTAACCTTTTTAACAAGATAATCAAGCAAAACAAAGTATTACTTGTCAAATTGAGTGGATTTTCAAAAGGAAATGAATGAGACAAAAACCTTTATGCATATGCCTATAAACAACTTTCCCTTGAAATGTACAGATCTAGCGTGTCAGCTGTTACACTGCCCCAGTCCTCTTGCACTGTATTCTGTGGCCAGAGAGAATTTAACAGAGCCTTGTGAAAAGTGGGTTTGTCTGAAACTTCTCTCATATGCAAAAATGGAGTAAATACCTAAGCTCGCCTCTAGAAGTTATACAGCTAAAAGAAGATAATACCCAGAAGTACTACGCTGAAGGGAAATGAAGCCTTTTTATAAACACAAAGTGGTAAATTAAAAATGCCTGTTCGCTCTCTACCACTGACCACCACATAAGACAGACTTAGTTTGCTACAAGTTCTCTAATTTCTTCATTAGAACCACCATATGCTAAATGACTTCTGGGCTAATGTAATCCTAGCCAGGTAATAGTGTTTACTTCTAATTGTCAATAATACTTCTTACTATTTTTACAGTTAAAAAGATTCGGGAAGACACACATTGAAAATTATATAAATCAGTAACATCTAGCTAGCTAGTATCTAAGTTTTCATATTCTTACAGATATTTGCTTACATGTAAAAAAAAGTTGTTTGTTGGGAAAGGTGAAAGAGAACAATGGAAGGGGTAACACTGATCAAGATGCATTATACTTATAAAACTGATTTGTTGAATTCAAACCCCTTTCTACAACTACCTAGAGAGTAATAGACAGTCATAAAAGCAAAAAAAAAAAAAATACTAGCTTTGTATCTTAGGTTTTTTCAATCCTGTATAACGTTATTTGTTTCCTAGACATTAAATTCTAAAACAAAGGGTGGGTGCCGGTGGCTCACGTCTGTAATCCTAGTCCTCAGGAGGCTGAGATCCAAGGATCACAGTTCAAAGCCAGCCCAGAAAGTCTGTGAGACTCTTATCTCCTATTAACCACCAGAAAACTGGAAGTGGCACTGTGGCTCAAGTTAGGTAGGGTGCTTGCCTTGAGCTGAAGAATTCACGGACAGCGCCCAGGCCCAGAGTTTAAAAAAAAAAAAATCTAAAAAATATATAGTTTTATACAAGCATTAAGAATATATAAGAATTATATATATTATACTTGGGATATACAACATATTATATAATATAAAAATTATACATAAAGAACTAAATCCACAAGATATATATATTTACATATATGTATATATATATTCCTAATGAATAGTTGATGTGTCTTTTCTGATTATACCATTTCCTAAGGCAGAACATTAGAAATAGAGAAACATTCAGGTGCTGGAGGCTTATACTTGTAATCCCAGCAACTCAGGAGACTAAGACTTTGAGGATCATGGCTCTAAGCCAACTTGAGCAGAAAAGTCTGTGAGACTTCATCTTCAACTAAACAGTAACATGCTAGACTGCAAGGATGGGACAAGTAGTAGAGCACCGGCCAAGAGCAAGAAAGCATCAGATCCAAGTTGTGCATACAATACATACAATAAACATCTAATTTTGTTTGCAAATTTCACCTATATTTTTAAAAACTAATAGTAAGGTATATTTTCTCCATGTTCTCTGACTGTTCATACTTTCTTGTTGTGAATTATTTCTTCATATACTTAGCCTATTTTTTGTATTGGAATATTAGCATTTTTCTAATGTAATTATGAATACGGTTTAAAGAAATAATTGGTCAGAGGGAAAGAATGATGGAAAGGATGACACTGAGCAAGATGTATAATACTCATAATTGACAGATCAATAAGATCTACAGCTAAACTCAGAAAAGAATGTTTTTTTCATGTAAACACATTTCCATCATCCTGTTTTTGCTTTGTCTCTAAATTACAAAAAATTACAAAGCAATTTGCCAATGCTCTTTTGAATTGGGTCAACTTACACTTAAAAACTGAAAGCTGAAAATTTCAATAGAATTAGCTAGAAAATTACTCAAAGCTGTATGAGAATTTATTTAAAGTGACTGGCTAAAAAATTAACATTCAGTCTGGCAGGCATGGTGTTATATGTCAGCAATTCCAGCACATGGAAGGCTGAGGCAGGACAGTATCTCTAAGACTAGTCTGGGAGATAAGTTCAAGGCCAGCCTATATAGTGAGATCCCACCTCAACAATACAAAAGAGAGAGAGAGGGGCTGGGAAGGTGGCTCAGTGGTAGAGCTCTTGCCTTGCATGCATGAGGCCCTGGGTTTGATTCCTCAGCACCACATAAGCAAAAAGAAAAAAGCTGGAAGTGGTGCTGTGACTCAAGTGGTAGAGCACTAGCCTTGAGTTGAAGAGCGAGGAACAGTACCCAGGCCCAGAGCTCAGGCCCCACAACTGAACCCCCCCCAAAAAAAAAGAGAGAGAGAGAGAGAAAAGAACAACAACCTAATATATAGATAGAATTTGCATAAATTAATAATAAGATAAGCAACATCAATTTACCACAGTATTATATAGAGGAAATTGCCTAGGGCTAAACCTAATAAATGCACATTTTCAAAGAAACTTTATTTATGGCTTTATTTCTGGAAAGATAGTCATGCTTCTGAAAGGAAAACCACTGGGACATGAGTATGAGACCTAATTCAGTGCATTTCATTTTTTCTCTGATGTGCAAATATTATTTTCCAACTTAAAGAGTGAAAGTGATAGCATAGCTAAAAAGCTAAAATACTGGTAGACTTAAATTTACTCCTTAAATACCTAGAATGCAAAATATATCAATTATATGTAACGAATCTAAACTCCTAGGGCGCCAATTTTGGTCATATAAATTACACATGTTTAGACAAACTGTCTTCAATATAGGAACAATATTCTCAGGACACTAATGCAAGGCTTTCTATAAAGTTACTATGCATGAACTCTCTCTTGTTTGCTTTTCAGTGCAGCACTGGGGCTTGAATGAAGGGGCTTGTGTTTGCTAGGCAGGTGTTGTTGCACTTTAGCCACCCTGCCCATCCTGTCAAGTCTTAAATGGATGAAAGGACTCAACTGAAAGTCAGTGAATATCTGAATTTGTAAACAACTCATTTTTCATTACTTTATTTTTCAACGGGCACACATTTTTAGTATGAAGGGTTTATTATATATTTCCATTCGTGCACACAGGGCACTTTGAACAAACTCACCTTCTCTCTACCATATTCTTATTCCTCCCATCCATTTCCCCCCACCTCTTTTCAAACAGCATTTGGTTGGGTCCATTATGCAGCCTTCATGTATATAAAGAACTCTAAAAGTAACATTTTCACAGCCTGAAATAATTTTGTGGTGTAAGAAAAAAACAGAACATGAATATTTGCCGCCATCTGGTGGACAATACTTTATAAAATTCTTGCATTTTTGCTTATATCTTATTCTCATGTTGTTATCTTAGAATTTTTCAGTTTTGTTTTTGTTGTTGTTGTTTTAAGTTTACATTTCAGTAGTGGGGTTATAAATCTGGAAAGGCCAGTTTAAACACTCGAGTCTCACATCCTCACAAATACAGAGGTCATTGCTACAACACTAAAAGAAAACCTCTTCTATACATGTATACCAGTCACTGTGAGAAAACATTCTTCCTTAAAACGACTAGCTCTGGAAGCTTCTGGCACACTGTTCTCCATCATTTTTTTATTTTGCCAGCATATGCTTATGTTTTCTACCATTGCTTCCCTCTATGAACCTTTTTGTGGAACAAATAAAATTTTTAAAAACTAAAATTAAAACACACACACACACACAACAGTAACAAGCCATATGCTAGTAGCTCACACCTGTAATCCTAGCTTCTCAGGAGGCTGAGATCTGAGGGTCAAGATTTGAAGCCAGCCTGGGCAGGAAAGTCTTATTTCTAATTAACCACCAAAATGCTGGAAGTGGAACTGTGGCTCAACTAGTAGACCACCAGCCTTGGGTGAAAAAGTTACAGGACAGTGCCTGGAACCTCATTACTGCCCTCTCACACACCCAAAAAAATATTAGGAACTGACCAGAAAATAAACAGGGAAAACCAGGAAGTAAATTTTAAAATGGCTATTTTAAAGAAACTCCAGTTTCAAGTAAACACAGAAAGATGGTTAACTGAGACTCTTAACAGAGATGGAATTGAAAAATGAATTAACAAAATTAAAAACATAATAGAAGGCATCAATATCAGGATAGATCAAACAGAAAAAAAGAATTAGTAAGTTCAGAGACTTACTTGAAAATACAGGCAAAGAAGAACAAAAACAAAAACGAAAACAAAAAAGAAGAGGAAGAAATCTTGCAGCAACTTTGGCATTAAAGGAGTAAATATCTGGATTACTGAGGTTCAATGATTTAAGCATGCCAAAGGAATATAAAAGCTTAATTAAATGACAACAGGTAACTTCCCAAAGCTAAAGGATACACACATACAGGTACAATAATACCTGCTGAGCAAACACAAGGCCCTGAGTTCAAACCCTTGAACTCTGAGTTCAAACCCTTCAAATAGTAACATTAACAACCACCAACACTATATTAATATACTAAGATAGGCAATATAGAAAAATGCAAAATGGGACATTAAAACTTCAAAGTGAAGGGAGGAAAGGAGAACAAATGGGATTCTCTAGTACTGTATTTTCTCTAGTTTGTGGGAGAGTTTGATATTGTGATTTGTTTCTTTTTTCTTTTGTTTTTTTTTTATGGTCAGTCGTGGGGCTTGAACTCTGGGCTTCAGCTCAAGGTGAGCACTCTATCACTTGAGCCAGTATCACTTCCAGCATTCTCTGCTTATGTGGTGCTGAGGAATAGAAACCAGGGCCTCATGCATGCAAAGCAAGCACTCTACCACTGAGCCACCTTCCCAGCCCGTGATTTGTTTCTCAACTTTAGGATCTTATTGAGTTGGTATCCTTTCACAATAGTTATGAGACTTAAAAAGTTAGTTGAGACTTTAAACATGTTTTAAGTCTCATGATAATCTCAAGCAACATTCAGTAACAGACACACAATTAAGAAAACACAGTAGACCAAGAAGCACTGTAATTATAACCTGACTTATAAAATTATTAACACCTCTGTACAACTATATCATCATCATCGATGACAAGTTAATACCTTAACAAGATTTAAAGAATGAGAAATAGGAACTACAACCAAATTAGAAAATGAGTTATAAAATGTTGTATATCAATAATTACCTTAAATATAAATAAATTATCCAATTAAATGACAGTGACTAAATGCAAAATCACATGGTACATTACAAAAGTCTCACTAAATAAGTTAGGAGTTAGCAAGCTAAGAGAATGTGCTCTGAGCCAAGGACCCAGTTTGTTCCATTGTGCCTAACCCTTACAAAATATTTGCCAAAACAATTTATGAAACTAGTTTTTCTGCATCAACACAAAGCTAAAACTCCTACAGTCATTTGGAAGTCATTGGAAATGTACAGATTTAGTCTGAATGCCTGCCCTAGAAGTTTACACTTTGATTTTAGCCCAGCTTTCCAAAGAACTTACAGCATCTGCTTTACAAATGGTGTTGGCTACGTGTCGACATAGCATCTTCAGCCAGTTTTCCTTGGGAAGGTCATCTGACGTCATCTGGAAACTGAGTAGCACATTTGCCTGCTCTGTTGGTGGCCTCACAAGCAGGGCAAAAGCATTATGGCAATCTAAGGTTCCAAAACAAGCATAAATATTATTATTCCTTGAAGACTTGTAAATTTCTTTGTATCACCAAAACTCAATGAACTTATCTCTTTTCCACATTACCTGCCCTTTTTTTTTAAAAGTTGAAGAACCTCATTATATCAAGTTGAAACATTGAATTTATAATATTGTTTATAATGCAAAGAGTCAACAAGAGAACTTGAAAACATTAAACAGTATTTTCTATTATACTTAATATTTCTATAATGAAGTTTAAGCAAATAAGAAATGAAGTATCGCTGGGCACCAGAGGATCGCAGTTGGAATCCAGCTCAGGCAGGAAAGTCTGTGAGACTCATCACCAATTAACCACCAGAAAACTGGAAGTGGTGCTATGGCTCAAAGTGGTAGAGTGCTAGCCTTGAGTGAAAGAGCTCAGGAACAGTGTCCAGGCCCTGAGTTCAAGCCCCACGACTGACAAAAAAAAAAAAAAAAGATATCATTTCTTAAAAACCTAGAATTTAAGTTTCAAATTAGAAGAACATTACAAGAATAACAACCTAGGGGAGGGATGGGTAAGCATGTTTTAAGAGATGACACATAAACTGCTCTGTTAAATGGCAACCCCTTTGTAAATAACTGAAGATATTAATTAAAAAATAACAACCTATTGAAAAGTAGATTTAAAGAAATAAATACCTAAATATTAAAACTTACGAACTACTTTGGATCAAGCTGCTAAAAAGAGAACTTATTTTAACCAAACAGCTCTTTTCTAACTAAAATATTCCCAAATGGATTTAAATAACTGATTCATATAATCCTTGTAAACCCAAACTTTGATCATGAGTGAAAACAGCTTCATTAGATGCTATGAAATTTTTCTCTGAGAATTTTTCAAGTGGCTTATGTCTATAATCCTAGTTATGCAGGAAGCTGAGATCTGAGGATCAACATTAGAAGACAACCCAAGCAGGAATATTCATGAGACTCTTATTTCCAATTAACTACCAAAAAGCCAGAAGTAGGGCTATGGATCAAGAGGCTAGTTAGTCTTGAGCAAATAAGCTCAGGGACAGTGCCCAGGTACACAGGTACTGGACAGGTAATTTCTTTTGGGTTCTGAAAAAATAAAAAAAGATAACTAGAATACTACTTTAATACATGACCATTTCAAAGCTCTTTGACTCATAAGGGATACATATAGTGCATAGGTTGAGGTAGCATTTTCATTTGAAACAACAAAACTTTGTACCTCAAAGTGGAACTGAGATCAAAGTATGAGGCCATCTGCCTCACCAGATCGACAACTATACCTAAACATAACTTATCCATTCATAAACACACAAGTAAATATAAGCTTTCGGTATTTAACCAATAACTTACCAGTGGGCATACCATACCTTCTGTTTCTCTTATGTCCAGCACCTTTTTAATCTGAGAAAGAGGCATTAGATGAATATGCTTAAGGGAAGCAGGAGGTCGAGTATGGCCAGGAGGACTTTTAAAAGTGCCAATAACTTTATGCCGTTTTCTTGCTATCTGATTATAGAAAATAAAAATGTTGTAATTGGTAATACGAAGAAAAATGAGACCAAGCATTTAAAAATAAGTAACACTAATTACAAACTGATCTAGAACTAATTTAGCACAGTTCCACTGTGGCAAAACCATGGCTGTAACTGTGTAGCAGAAATGCACATGGATGGGAATGTGCCAAAAATGTCTTAAGCCAGGGGCTGGTGACTCTTCCTTGTAATAATAACTACTTAGGAAGCTGAGATCTGAGGAATGCAGTTAGAAACCAGCTTGAGCACAAAAATCCAAGAGTCTTAGGCTTCAATTAACCACCCAAAAGCTGGAAGTGAAACTGTAGCTCATGTCGTAGAATATCAGCTTTGAGAAAAAGAACTCAGGGACAGTGCCCAGACCACAAGTTCAAGCACCAGTAACAACAACAACAAAAAAAGTTCCAGAGGTATAAAAGAGCTAGAAAGCAAGAGACTCAAAGTATTAAGGAGCTTTAAATAAAAAGCTTGCTCTTGGATCTCTGTCGAGTTCAAAACCAGAAATTTCAATTTAAGAGCAGAATTTTCAACATTTCAGATACTGTACACTGATTAAATAGCAGAGGAAATAATGTAAAAAGTTCTTGCACTTACTATTTCATTCTACTAACCAAAGGAAGCATTAAAAAAGTAATTAAAAAATACATTAAACTGATGCTACAAGTTACAAATGCAATGTAATGTTTTAGGCTCTATCTTTCCCTTAACTGAATACACATGTAAAAAAGACAGGTAAGGATACACTGGAAACTGAGCAAACTCAGAAAGGATCTTATAATTTAGGAGATACCACGATTTTGTGAATTTTATAAGATGTTCACACTTTCTCTCTTTTCACCTTCATAAAGTCCAAGTCTGTTTGCCTTTTTATTTTTTTTTTAGGGGGGGGGAGGGTCTGGTCATGGGCCCTGAACTCTGGGCCTGGGCGCTGTCCCTTAGCTCTTCAGCTCAAGGCTAGTGCTCTACCACTTGAGGCACAGAGCCACTTCCGGCTTTTTTCTTTTTGCTTATGTGGTGCTGAGGAATCGAACCCAGGGCCTCAGGCATGAAAGCGCTCCTACTGAGCCACCTTCCCAGTCCTGTTTGCCTTTTTAAAACATTACTTCCTATTGGGCACCAGTGGCTCAATTCTGTAATCCTAGCTCCTCAGGAGGCTGAGATCTGAGGACTGAGATTTAGAGCCAAGGCAGAAAAATCTGAGACTCTTATCTCCAATTAACCTGCAAAAAGCCAGAAGCACAAGTGTGGCTCACTCGGTAGAAAAAGCAGAGCAAAACTTGAGGTCCTAAGTACAAAAAAAAGAAAGAAAAGATATAGGAAGAAATATCTCCTTAATCCAAAATTAGCTTATTTTCTCAAATAATTTTTTTTAATTTTCTTCTGTTTATGTGGTACTGAGGAATCAAACCCAGTGCTTCATGTATGCTAGGTAAGTACTCAACCACTAAGCCACATTCCCAGAATCCAAAATTAGTTTAGTTTCAGTAAAACATCACTTGTCATATTAAAAAGAAAGCAGACTATAAAATGTCTATAAGTTTTCATCATTTTAAGAAAGTACCATGCTTCTCATTCCAACTTGCCAGAGTTTTATTTTTCTTAAAGAGATTAGACAATAAGAATTTACATAGCAGGGGCTGGGAAGGTGGCTCAGTGGTAGAGTGCTTGCTTTGCATGCATGAGGCCCTGGGTTCGATTCCTCAGCACCACATAAGCAGAAAAAGCCGGAAGTGGCTCTGTGGCTCAAATGGTAGAGCGATAGCCTTGAGCAGAAAAGCTCAGGGACATTGCCCAGACCCTGAGTTCAAGCCCCACAACTGACAAAAAAAAAAAAAAAAGAATTTACATAGCATTACAAACTTTGAAGTCCAAATTTATGTTAAGAATAGGCCAGGGCTGGCTGGGAAGGTGGCTCAGTGGTAGAGCGCTTGCCTTGCATGCATGAGGCCCTGGGTTCGATTCCTCAGGACCACATAAGCAAAAAGATAAAAGCCAGAAGTGGCGCTGTGGCTCAAGTGGTAGAGCGCTAGCCTTGAGCTGAAGAACTGAGGGACAGCGCCCAAGCCCAGAGTTCAGGCCCCACGACTGGCCAAAAAAAAAAAAGAGAATAGGCCAGTTCCTCTTAACAATTCTGAGACAAAAAAGCTATAAGGGAATAGAGCAAAAAGTCACTAAATTTACTAGGTAAAAGAAATGGGGGCCAGGACTTGGAGCCTATAAGTGGTGGCTAATGGTGTGAATTAAAGTAGAAGGAAGCCAATGAGCCAGCTACAGGAGATATTGAGGCTATAAAAAAAAAAATTAAAATATGTTACTGCTACACCAGGAATAAAGGACAAGACACTAAAGGGGTTGTTGCCATTGCCCAAGGATGAATGGAGCCAGTAGACCTAGGAATAAAGGGATAAAACACTAATAGAACAGAACCAGCAGACCTAGACATTTGAACAGGAAAAAATTTACAAAGCCTCAGGAAGTAAACAAATAGAAGAATAAAGACTATACACAAAAAAAGAAGATTAAAAATAAAGACTATACACAGTTAAACCCCTATGATAACTTAAAGTCAGATTAAAGAATGATTGAAATTGACTCCTTTGTCTAGCACTTATTTTCAAAAGTAGGAAGGAAAGACTAAAGTCCTTACTATGGGGACACAGTTTAAAATTAACTGGCACATATTTTTTATGATCATTTATATAATGGTAATATTTTTAATTACTGTTTCTTGTTTTGGTCTTGGGGCTTAAACTCTGGACCTGGGCTCTGTCCTTGAGCTTCATTTTGTTCAGGCTGGCATGCTACCACTTTGAGTCACAGCACCACACTCCAGCTTTTTATGAGTAGCTTATTGGAGCTAAGAGTCTCACAGAATTTTGTGCCTAGACTGGCTCCAAACTGCGATCCTCAGATCTCAGCTTTCTGAGTAGCTGGATTATGGGTATGAGCCACCATACCTACTGGTTACTACTTTTTGTACTTAAAAAAATACTATTGACCAAGTGGAAATATCATATTTCATTAACTTTCTAACTAGAAAACTGAATCGTGAATACAAGTAATGTTGTAGTGAGATTATATTTCACTGCAACTATTCTGCCCATGCCATGCCTTGGTCTCTAAGATTCCCTTGTTTTATAATTAAATAATAATGTTCATGATATAAATAGGACAGTACTTCGAGAAAAGCAAAGTAGAAAAGTAGAAAAGGATAAAAGGAAGAGTGCCAACTTTAAAGAAAATGGAAAAGCATAATCATTTTGATGACAACAAAAGGAAGCTATCTAGTGTAACAGAGTCTTCTCCTTAATGTCTATTTCATCAAAATCAACTTTTTTCTGAGATAAAGAAAAGCATTTTTCATCCCTTTAGCCTGTTTAAAAACGTGTACTGAAAAGTTTTTCAAAAGTATATAAACATAACCCAATTACTATTTGTCAGATATTGAGAATAGATGAACATTTTATTTGTTTTTGTGCCCATCCCGGGGCTTGAACTCTGGGCCTCCATGCTGTTCTTGAGCTTTTTTGTTCAACAATAGTGCTCTACCAGAATCAATTCCAAATGGATCAAAGACCTCGAGGTAAAAGCAGATATCCTGAAAACATTACAGAAAGGAATAGGAGAAACTCTAGGGCTCCTTGGTACCGGTAGAAATTTTCTTAATAAAGACCGAGAAACACAATAAATCAAAGAAAGGTTGGACAAATGGTATTGCATTGAACTGCAGAGCTTCTGCACAGAAAAGGACATAGCTAGCAAGATAAATAGAAAGCCCACAGATTGGAAGAAGATCTTCACTAACTATACAAAGACAAGAGCCTCAGATCCACAATATACTTACAGCTCAAAAAATCAAATCCCCCAAAAACAAGTCCTTTCAGAAACAACCACCCCAAAGTGGGCTAAAGACTTAGAGTGACTTCTCTGAAGAGGAAATAAGAATGGCCAACATATGATAAATGAAGAAATGCTAAACATCTCTAGCCATAAAAGAAATGCAAATCAAAACACTGAGACTCTACCCCAGTAAGAATGGCCATTATCAAGAAATCTAATAACAACATATGCTGGCAGGGATGTGGCCAAAAGGGAATGCTACTATACTGTTGGTGGATGTGTAAACTTGTTCAACCACTCTGGAAAGCAGAATGGAGGTTACTCAAAAGACTAAACATAGAGCTCCCCTATGACCCAGCAATCCCATTCCTGGGCATTTACCCAAATGTTTACAAACAAGACCATACTAAAGCTACCAGCACAACCATGTTCACTGCAGCATTATTTACCATAGCTAAGATATAGAACCAACCCAGATGCCTCTCAGTAGATGAATGGATCAAGGTGTGGTATATATACACAATGGAGTTCTATGCTTCCATCAGAAAGAATGAAATTACTACTCCATTTGTAAAGCAATGGAAAGACTTGGAAAAAATTATATTAAGTGAAGCAAGCCAGGCCCAAAGAAAAATGTAGGTTGCATGGTTTCCTTCATTTGTAATAACTACAATATGTCTATGATATTCCTAGCAGGGGATCACAATAGCCCAATCGCTAAATGCATAGGACCATATATAATGAAGCATACCAAGATGAACTTCAAGAACTGGAAACAAAATGTTATTATGTCTTGTATACAGTTATTTCTTTTTTTGTTGTTTTAGTTTTCTATACCCTTTGGCTTGTATATAAGTTTATCTGATCCATGGAAGAGAAAGGGAATCACAGAAACATCAGGGCAAAGGATATGAACTAATGCAATGATGATATTCACTAGACACTATGTTGGAAATGAACTTTACAAATTGGGGGGAAAGGAAGTGTGGAGTGGTTAATGGGAGAAAATGAGGGAGGGGGTAACAGTTTAAAAAGAAATGTACTCATTATGTTACTTATGTAAGGTAATAATAAATATTCATAAATAAATTTACAAATATAAGTTTATAAATATTTTATATATATTTATTTTTAAAAATAGTGCTCTACCAATTAAGCCCCAGTTTATTTCTAGCTATTTGGTGGTTAATTGGAATTAAGTCTCATGAACTTTCCTGCTCAGGCTGGCTTCAAACCACAACTCTCAGATCTCAACCTCCTGAGTAGCTAGGATTATAGGCATGAGTGGCTTAATGCCTGACTTAGATGAAAGTTTTAGATTGATTATATCTAATCACATATACTGGTCACAATACATTCTGCTAATTTAGAGAAGAATCCAGGGTAAATAAGAAATCTGTAGCATTAAATTATCAAGTTTCTCTCTTCCCAACAAAATACTGGCTTAATCTTTGCTAGAAAACCTGCTCAGATTTCAGAAAGAACCCATAAGAATAAGCAGTTTCCAAAATTCATAGCTTAGGCATTTATTTGTTTATAAACAAATTATATTTTCATCTTGACTTAAATTTCAAGTTTTGGAAAATTAATCATACTTCTTAATTTGTATATGTTTTTTATCAATTTGCTGCAGTGCTAGAATCAAACCTACAGCTTTGCATATGCTAGGCACGAGATCTACCACAGAGTTACAGTCTTAGCCCTCATACTTCTTAATAGTAGATCTTCTAAAAGCACTGTAAAAGAATATTAGTCTACTTCAAGCATCTATATTACACTTCAATCAAAGCTTGCTTGGTTGAAATATTCAGGGAAGTCACAGAGAACAGCTCTGTTATTATATATATCAAGTACAATCCTACCTCCAGGCAGTCATTGAAGAGGAAGAGAGTTACTTGTTCACCTCTGTCACAGGGGTACTCGCCTAGAGAAATTGTTTCAACTCGCTGCACTAAGCTTCGGTGAGAAGATAAAAGATTAGCCTGTAGAGATTGAAAACATTAATAAAAGAAATCAGATCATTTGGTACCAGAAATTTTTAAGAAGTTGTCATTTAAAACAAAGCAGTGCTGAAACTGCTTATTTAAAAACTATAGAAAAAGATAGACACTAGTGGCTCATGCCTGTAATCCCAGCTACTCAGAAGGCTTAGAATTTAGGATTGTAGTCAGAAGCCAAGCTGGCCAGTAAAGTTCTTAGGTTCTTATTTCTACTTAACTACTACAAAACTGAAGTGGAGCTATGGCTCAAGAGGTAGAGTGACAATCTTAAAAAAGTTCAAGGAAAGCACCTAAGCACCAAGTTCAAGCTCCAGAAAACAGACAGACAGACACAGACACAGACAGACAGACAGACAGACAGACACACACACACACACACACACACACACACACACACTACAAGAAATAAACAATAATCAAAAAGTTCTTACTGGGCATCCATCTACTTCATACACTACATCAAAAATTTGCTTTTGTGCTTCTGTTTTTCTCTTATCCTCATTGATATGCCTGAAAAAAATAATGGGTTACTTTCTAAAACATCTTTAAATACAGAATGGTACAAATACATCTCTTGTCACAAAAAAACCCCAAATGTTCTTTCATATGAATCTAATTTTGGTGAATGAATCAGATTTTTAAAAACCTATCTTAAAGTATCCTACTACATCAAACAATATGCCATACAATTTTTTTTTAGTAAATTATGTCTTACACCCTACTCCACCATACATTTTCTAAACACATTAAGCCGGTACAAAACTTCCATGTTAACAAACAAAATGTCAAAGTTCTAAATGTAAGTTTAATCAAGGCTTATGTAAGTCATTCCCAAGTCATATGCTAATCACTTCATTGAAGCAAAAACTAAGACTATTGCTTCCAGACAAATGTAATAAGATGGTGTGCATTTATCCATCTGCCTGAAACAACAATGAAGCCAATCAAAACAAAGAAACCTGATTTGATAGCAGGCAACTGAGAATGTAATGATTGTACAAAAGCCTTGTCAGTGATCTTAACTCATTAAACATCAGAGTGCTCACACTGGTGACAAACCTTGTGAGCACTTGCTCATGGCTCACAATTAACACACCAGAAAATTCACACTGGGGAGAAACTGCATGAGTGTAAGGAATTTTTGTGGTGCAATGCTAAAGAAGTGAGAAATATGGGAAAGCCTACACCAATTCATAGTGTTAGGAAATCTTACAAAATGTAAGCAATGTGGGAAGACTTTTTTTTTTGTGAGGGGGGGGTTGTATCTTGTTCAACATGAGAAATTTCGTGATAGAAAGCTCTAAATGTTAGAAATGCAAAAATCTTTTTAAATGGCTGTCTTTAATTGACTTCAGAAATTTACGTTAGTGAGAGGAACTATATGCAAGGAATGAGGAATATACTGCTATGTGTGGTGCAGAACTTAATTAACAATGGAAAATTCAAACTAAAGACTATATGAATATGAAGAATGTACACTGAGAGTAATTATCTGCCAACTAAAATTACTGTACCCAGCAAAGTTGTCTTTTAAATTTGATGGAAAAATAATGACCTATGTATATTAGGATTCCACAGCACAACATACAAGAATGGCTGTCTCCAAAACATCAAATACTGATGAGAATGGGATAGAGAATTATGCACTATTGGTTAGAATGTTATTTAGTCTGGTCACTAAGGAAATCAGTATGGAAGTTCCTCAAAAATCTAAAATTAGAAGTACCATATGATCCTACATGCTATATTCTATTTAATTATATATCCAAAGAAATCCAAGCCCACATGTTTACTGCAGCAATACTCACAATAGCCAAGAAACATAAATCAGTCTAGGCACCTGCCAAAGCATGAACTGATGCATCGAATATTGTATATAAACTTAAAGGAATATTATTTAACCATAAAGAATTAATTAAATCATGCTTTCATTAAGAGGAAAATAAATGGACCTGCAGAGAATCATGTAAAGCAAGCCAGACACAAGACAATCATGTCTGCAATTGTAGCTATTTAGGAGGCTGAGACCTGAGAACTGCAGTTCAAAACCAGCCTAGGCAAGACAGTCCATGAAACTCTTTATCTCCAATTAACCACCAAAAAGCCGAAAGTGGTAGAGCACTAGCCTTAAGCAAAAGATGCTTGGGCACAGCACCCAGGCCCTGAGTTCAAGCTCTAATAATAATAATAATAATGATAATAATAATAATAATATGAAAAGATGAACTGGGTGACATTAAGAAGCACTAAACTCATAACCTACTTATATATTTGTAACCTCTTTGCACCACTACTTGATAATAAAAAACTAATAATTATACTTAAAAATCTTAAAATCTTAAGTTAAAAAGCTACTAAAAGAGAAAGCAAACCACAAGCCATGGGACTGTAACTGCAAATCACATATATGACAAAAGGTTTTTTTGTAGCTTTTTTTTTCCAGGGCTGAGGACCGAACCCAGGGCCTTGCGTGTGCCGGGCACCCTTCCGCTGGGCTAAACCCCCAGCCCCTGACAAAAGGATTTTTAACTAGAAGATGTTCCATAGAGAACTCTCAAAATTTAATTATAATAACTGAGATGTGGCTTTGTAGTAGAGTGATTGTCTAGCATGTTCAAGGTGTGGAATCTGATCTTACTACCACAAAAAAAACAGTAAAATACAAAAATAAAATCTAGATGGGAAGGCACTGCACATCTGACAGAAATGACCAAAGTGAATGTTGACACTGGGTCTCGGAACTCACCATACAATCTTGGTAGAAAAAGAAAATAGAAAATTTTAAACTGGGCATCAGTGGCTCATGCCTATAATCCTAGCTACTCAGAAGGCTGAGATCTGAGAATCACAGTTCAAAGACAGCCCAGGCAGGCAAGTCTGTGAGACTCTGTCCAATAAACTACATAGAAAAAGCTGGAAGTGGGGCTGTGGCTCAAGTGGTAGAATACTAGCCTTGAGGAAAGAGCTCAGAGAAAGCACCCATGCCCCAGAGTTCAAGTTCCAGGACTGATTTTTTTTTTTAATTTGGCAGTTTATTAAAGAGTTGTCCATTCATTATTATCTAACCTCATCAACCTTACCAGCAATTTAGCCAAGAGAAACAAAAGCACAATTTCAAAGATTTGTTTACAAATCCTCATAGCAATTTTCTTTATAATAGCCAGAAACTAAAAGTAATCAAAAAATAATTATGCTGGGGAGGGTGGTTGGGGGATATGAGAACCAGACAAAAGAATATAACATTAGACTCAATTTAGATAAAACCCTTAAAAATGCACATCACAGTGACAGAACAAAAGTTGTCTTGGGATAGGTGGGACAGGAAGAGACAGAAAAAGGGATTATCAAGGAGCATATTTTCTCCTCAGTGGGGAAAAAAAGTGTCCCTTACATTGTTGTGGTCAAGGTTTCAAGGGAGTATCATACACGTATTACAAAATTAGCAAATTATATTTTAATTATGTACTCACCCTAAGTAGAAAAATAGGCATATTAAAGTCACTAAAAACTTGTATCTATATCAATTTAATATCTGTAAAGTAAGCTGGACATGACAGTGCATCTTTATAATCTTTGTACTAAAGAGACTGCTAGAGAGTGCTGGGGCAAGAAGATCTCATGTTTGGAGCCAGCCTGATCTATAGGGCAAGACTGTCTCAAATTTTAAAAATAAATATTTGGTAACATAAGCTATGGATATTTATGTTGTACAAATTAAATTTTTTGTTTACTTCAATGGCAATTATTGAATTGGTGTCGTCATTATTTCCTTTATCTAAGAGGCGATGGTTGTTTCAACCAGCCATGATAAGCACTTACTCCCTAAACTCAAAAACCTCAAGAATTTATATTTGACCAAATTCTATATACCTTACAAACAAGTCAACATTACAATTCAATACTATAATTTTAGCTCTTGTAATTCAACATTTACTAAAAATATATTATGAGCAAGACACATAAAAGCTAAAGATATTAAGAAGTAAATATGAATGTAAATGTAAACATACTAAAGTAACTTAGATATCCTTTGTAATTTGTCAATTTAATTCTAAATCTAAGGAATTAATAAGGAATTGAAACAATGTACTTACGTCATTACTTCTTTTAGTGATCCAATAGCTTTTTCTAATGTGCTTTTGTCAGGATTTTCATCAGCTGTATGCTTCTTAAGATCTGTAATAATAAATAATTTTTCCATGATTGAAAACAAACTTAAGCTGGGTATGATGGCGCATGCCTATACCCCTAGCTACTATTCAGGAGGCAACAACAAGAGAATCTCAAGTTCAAGGCCAGAAAAAAAAGAGAACAAAACCTGTCTCAAAATCAAAAAGGGCTATGGATATAGTTTCAAGTGCTAGAGTGCTCGCCTGGCATGTACAAGGTCCAGTTCAATCCTTAATATTTTAAAAACAAAAAGGGAAATCAGGGCTGGGAAGGTGGCTCAGTGGTAGAGCACTTGCCTTGCATGCCTGAGGCCCTGGGTTCGATTCCTCAGCACCACATAAGCAAAAAGGAAAAAAAAGCCGGAAGTGGCACTGTGGCTCAAGTGGTAGAGCCCTAGCCCTGAACTGAAGAGCTGAGGGACAGCGCCCAGACCCAGAGTTCAGGCCCTACCACCGGACCCCCCAAAAAAAGAAAAAAAAAAAAGGAAATCAGTAGCTTCCCATCTAAGGCTATCAATCTTAATAAATTTTATTTTTAAAGATCCTATCTAATTTTTAGTTGAAAAAATGTTTAGCTGTGGAGCCAGTGGCTCATACCTGTAATCCTAGCTACTCAGGAGGCTGAGATGTGAGGATCATGGTTCAAGGCCAGCCCAGGCAGGAAAGTCTGGGCAGGAAAGTCCATGAGACTCTTATCTCCAATAAACCACTCAGAAAACCAGAAGTGGCTCTGTGCTCAAGTGCTAGCCTTGAGCTGAAGAACTGAGGGACAGTGCCCAAGCCCAGAGTTCGAACTCCACAACTGACAAAAAGAAAAAAGAGAAAGAAAAAATGTTTAGCCAGGCATGATGGCACAAGGTCACAGGTTTTCCATTTGAAGCCAACCTGGGCAACACAACCAAGACTCAAAATGAAACCAGTGGTACAGTGTTTGCTAAACCTCAACACACACACACACACACACACACACACACACACACACACACACGGTCACAGGTCTTCCATTTGAAGCCAACCTGGGTAACACAACCAAGACTCAAAATGAAACCAGTGGTACAGTGTTTGCTAAACCTCAACACACACACACACACACACACACACACACACTTCCCTTAAAAGCTCTTTTATACATCCATCTTTTTAAAATTAACTATTGCCTCAAGTTCCTCACTTCCTCCATTGTACTGAAAGATTCTCACACACAATGCTCAATTATGACTTAAATCATTATATATTTTGCATTTCACATTGAGCCACATGTCTCAGTTACAAAGAGCATTTGGTGTCCTGAAGGGACAATTTTTTTTCTCTAAGAAGCTCATACTAAATGTTATTACTAAATATGTTACTACGTTTCTTATACCATACTTGACACATATTAACAAACTATATTCAATCTAGTACCATGTGAAAAGCTCAGGATAATCATTTGATGGAATTCTATGCAATAAAAGTACTAGGTGAAACAACAGTGAAGACATACCCTGATTTTAAATAATCCTTAAAATCAGTAAAGCAAGAGGTAGGGAAATCATTTTATAAGCCACCAATACTCAATTAACATAAACTAAAAAAGTGCCAATTTTAGAGTTTGTAGACAGTTCTTAACCAAAATATTTTATAGAAAAAACAGACACAAATTTAACCTGTTATCTGCTCCATATATTACTTTAGGTTTAGAGATCAAATTCTCTTATTTTTTGTACCTGGTCCAACTCTACCGTCTAGCCTGGCCCCAAACTGGCCCCATCCTTACCCTCAGGAGGGTAAGGATTACAGATGTGCACCATATCTAGCTCAAAATTCTTTTTTTGGGGTCTGGTCGTGGGGCCTGAACTCTGGGCCTGGGCACTGTCCCTCAGCTCTTCAGCTCAAGGCTAGCGCTCTACCACTTGAGCCACAGCGCCACTTCCGGCTTTTTTTTTTTTTGCTTATGTGGTGCTGAGGAATCGAACCCAGGGCCTCGAGCATGCAAGGCAAGCACTCTACCACTGAGCTACCTTCCCAGCCCTGGCTCAAAATTCTTAAGTGCAGACTTTCTTACTCTTTATAAATTAGCTTTTAGCTGGCCATTGATGGCTCACATCGGTAATCCCAGCTACTTAGAAGGCTAAGATTTGAGGATTAGTGTTCAAAGCCAGTCCAGGCAGCAAATTCCAAGAGATTCATATTTCCAATTAAACACCAAAAAGTCAGAAGTGGAGCTGTAGCTCTAGTGGAAAGCACTTGTCCTAAGCCCCAGTACCAGCACATAAATAAATAAGTAAATAAAATTTTAAAGTATCTGTCTTAATACTACTATAGTAAAGCAAAGTATAAAGGAATATATGTATATTTTTCTTAAACCAAAGCCAAAATTTATTCATAAAAACTGAGCTATATATAAAACTTACTACTGAGATTTGTAGTTTTATGTTCTTAAAAAGATAGATACTACAGGTTTCAATTATATATTGAACAGTCTAAAATTAAAAGTAAAGTCTAAAATACACAGAAAGAACTAAAAACCTGGGACACATGAAATCATCTGTGAATTCTGTGCTATTTGAATATAAACTGATTTTTAGTCACATATCATCATAAGACTTTCTTTAAAAAATAGACAAAAGCATGCAAGTCAACACAGCTAACACCAGAAGGGGTGACCTTCAGGTAAGCTTGTATTTTTATAGCAAGGATGACTACTTTTTACTTGTTTTTTTGTTTTCCTGGTCAGTCATGGGGCTTGAACCCTGGGCCTGGGCGCTGTCCCTCAGCTCTTCAGCTCAAGGGAAGCACTCTATCACTTGAGCCACAGTGACACTTCCGGTTTTCTGGTGATTAATTGGAGATGAGAGTCTCACGGACTTTCCTGCCCACGCTGGCTTTGAACCATGATCCTCAGATCTCAGCCTCCTGAGTAGGTAGGATTACAGGCATTAGCCACTGGTACCTGGCTAGGATGACTACTTGTTAAGACAATTTATAATGATGTTTTCTAGGTAAAAGATAAATTTAAGTGCTAAAAAACCTAAGAATCTCTGAAAAATAGAAGAATTTCAGCAATAAAACTGAGATGGAGACAAGGATGACTTACTGGTAGAAGCCTTCAGTTCTAATTCTATACCAACCAAAGAGAGAGGGCAAGCCAGAAAGAGCCAGAGAGACAAAGAACTATTCCAAAGAAATATCTAAAGTAAGCTCCAACAGATCAGACAAGTACCATTTAAAAGTAATGCCACACTGGGTAACCTCTGCACTGGTCGGATGAGAAGTTCAACAAGGCTTTGCCGTCCACATTCTGGTTTAGCTTGATTTATCTGAAAGAAATGTATTCCAAAAAACTTTTAAGTTTTTTTAAAGTCTCACGTAAACATTAACTTACACTTTTTTAAATTATATTTTATCATTTGGGTCCTTGACAGGAACTAAAAAGAGACCTGGTAAATGATCAGTGCTTTCAGTTTTAGGCAAAGCACTGTGATGGAATCGTCTCCCAGGACTGAAATGACTCTTAGCCAACAAAGGTCAACATCTCACGGAGAAAGTGCGCTTCTCTACACACTCCTAGGTATCCTGTCTTAAGTTTCTTTTAAATCTAATCATTCAAAAGGAAAATATTAACTATGCTGACACCATAAGATAAACTAAAACAATGATGGAAAATTTTTTTTTAAATCCTACTGGGAAATCTGTGTTTGAAGAGTTAAAAGTACACATAACTTTTTTCCCTTTTCTAAATAAGCACATACATACAGTATGGTCACTCATTCACCTGTGTGTGAACCTCTGCTACTTAACATATCTTTTAAACATCACTGTTACCAATAGGTCTGACCACACTTAACACTGCCTAACCACAAGGACCTGAGTTCAAACCCCATTTCTGCCCCCAAAAATGTACATTACCTTCAGAAAAGCATGAAATCGGGGCTTCTGTTTTTCACATTTAATAATTGTTTCCTTGCTCATTTCAAAGAAGTTTACAAAAGGAGGGTAGGTTTTTACCAAATCTTTGGACTAGGAATAAGAAAGGGAAAATAACCATCAATTTCTTAGGCATGCCACCCTTGTACAATGAAACTTAGTCAGTCAGCAGTCACAATCTGATACATTATATGCAAAAGGAAACTCTAAGTTTCACAAAGCAAATGTATAAACTTATCCTATAAGCGTTTCAGTAAGAAGATGCCAAGCAGCCTGTAGTCCTAGCTACTCACAAGATGATATTTCAAAGATTTCTATTAAAAGCCAGCCCAGGCAGAAAAATTCCTAAGCCTCCATCTCTAAATAACCAGTAAAAAGCGAGGTTGGAGGTATGGCTCTAATGGTAAAGCACCAGCCAAGCAAGCTTGAGGTTGAGTTCAAACTTCAGTACTATCCAAAAAAACCACAAAAAACAAAATTACTGAACAAAGTGTATCAATTAGTACACACAGCATAAAACTTAAAAACTAAATAAAAACCCAGAAAGATCAAAGGTATATGTATTAAAGTGTACCATGTATCAATATAAACATGACAAGAAAATTTGAAAACACCCATAAATAAGAAATATATTAATTATATTAGAGCTGATTCACATAGAAAATTTTAATTAACAATGATAACCACTATTAAGAAAACAATTCTATTATCGAAAAATCCAAGCAGAACAAGAAAATGGCTAATCTTAGGACATTAAGAGGCATCAGAACAATTTCTGGAAATAATTCTGACATTTGGAATTCTCAACAAACCAGAAAAAAAAACATCTAAGACACAACAAGGAACGAAAATCAGGGCATGACCTCCAAAAACAGAAGTATTATGTTCCTGGTAGACAAGACTTTGAACTTTGCAAGTCCTATTCAAAGAGATTACAAAATTTATACAGTAAAGCCTGTTCACAGAACCTCATCATAATGAATGTTTTGAATGTTTTATGTACTTAGGCTAGGTATTTCTTGTTTTATTGGGTTTTTTTCTTTCAGTCATGGGGCTTGAACTCAGGGCCTGGGCACTGATTCTGAGATTTTTTGCTCAAGACTAGTGCCCTACCACTTAACGCCACAAAGCTAAATTCCAGTTTTCTGATGATTAATTAGAGATAAGAGTGCCTGGGGTGGCTTGGAACCTCAATCCTCAGATCTCAGCCTCCTGTGAGTGAGCCACCGACACCCCACTATGATTTCTTTCTGTTCTTTATTTTGGTTTTCTGAGACAGTCTCAGTATGTAGCCAAGGCTGGCCTTGAACCTCTGATCCTTCTGCCCTGCTCTCACAAGTGCTTAGACTGGCATGCAGCACCACATGCAGCATTTGTTTTTAAAGGACATCGGCCCTCATGCTCTGGACTGTACCCAGGGCCACATGCATGCTAAGCAAGTGCACTACCATGGAGCTCCATCCCCAGATATGAGGTTCTTATCCTCAAATAGAAGCAGCAATTCATTAGGAACCTTTAAACAGAAAGACAGGAGAGTGAAAAATATTATCAGTAAGAAAAAGAAAAGCTTATGTAGCAAGTTTGAATAAGATCACTAATCTGTGACCATTTATGAATGGTAAGTAATCTGACATAATATAATCTCACTGACCATAGTGAGATAATTATTGTTATTCTAATGATGATCTTGTATTAGTCTATGTATAAGAAGCACGGTTTCAGCAGCTAAGAACAATACAAACATATTTTATAAACTTAACTATGTCAAAGTTTGTAAACCTCTGATCATTTAAAGGATTTCCCTGAGTCCTTGATTAGATACTTCAATTTGAAACAGCAAAATTAAAATACTTACATATTTAAGAAAGATGTCACCAATGCTTTTGCTCTCATCCCAGTTAACAATTAGGTCTTCTAGATCATCCTAAAATCAAACCAATTGAAACATTTAAAATGTTTAAAAAGCTTGACAGCTTAATTGTACATCTTAATTGTACAGCTTTTAATATGTCCAAGATATCCAACTGGAAAGAAGTGTCTTCATCTTAATTTGATGTGCAAAATAATATCCCACCTTTCTCCTCAACAAGGAATGTCTACAAACTAAAAATAAAGAAAATATAGTATCTAGTCAGTAAAACTAACTTCTTAATGTAATAGCTCAATAATGTGTCTTATTCATAAGTTAACTATTCTATTGAAACTATAAATTGATTGGCATTATTAATCTGGAAGTTAATCCTGCTGACATGCTGAGGCATGTCATTAAAAAGTATAGTCCATTAATAGGGTCAGCAAATTTTACTTAAAGGGACAGATGATAAACAGTGAAGGCCATATAGTTTCTGTCATTACTGCTCAGCTCTGCAAAGTAGGAACCACCATAGACCATATATCAACACTAAGAGTGGCTCTGTTCTAAGACCCTCTGTACCCTATCAGGTAGTAGAAAAGATTTGGCCCATTAACCACAGCTTCCTAATCCCTGGTCAACAAAGCTCTCCATGGTCATGTTAAAATATTACATACTCGTAAAAATTTAGAAGACATTTATAAACTTCACAAGAAAGGAAATGACAAAATGAGATGCCAAAAAATGACATTAAATAATTAAAATTCTAAGTAATTTTACTGCAAAAATCAGTAAGCTCTTTTTTGGGAGGTGAGGACTGATATGGGGGGCTAGAACTAAGGACCTCATCTGTCAAGTTCTTCACTCACAGTTGGCTCTCTACCACTTGAGCCTCCAATTAGGGCTTTTTGCTGGTTAACTGAAAATGCATGTCTCTCAGATTTGTTTACCAGGGCTGGCTTCGAACTGCATTTCTCAGATCCCGGCCTTCTGAGTAGCTAGCATTATAAGTATGAACCACAGGGCCCATCTAGTAAGTAACCTCTTATCAGAGGGTCTCAATGTAGCATCTCAAAAGCCTGGGAAACACATTCTAAGGACCCCATGAAATTAAAACTATTTTTTTAATAAAGAGAGGAAGGTTGGGCAAACAGGTGTAATATTCAATGTACATAACGTGATAATAGAACTAAGTAACTATGGTGGAGTTGGGATAGATGGAAGGGATAGAGGGAGGGGGAGAACGATGGAACACTGATTAAGACTGAACTCATACATCCATATGTTGAAATGAAACTCATTTGTTCAACAATTTAAACAATAATTTTTTAAAAAACTAGTTTCATTGTAATTCTAAGGTATTGACTTTTCTCTCTCCTGCAGCACACACAATGTGCAGTACTCTACCAGAGCAAAATCTAAAGTCACTTTTCTACTAAAAAGGAGGAAAAAAAACCTATACACAATGTAAATACTGTGCTTCTCACTGTATAGTTTTAGGAATTAGTCCTTTTTTCATAACAATGCCATTTGTTATTATGTAATGGGTCATTTTAACTAAATTAATACTTGCACCGGTGGCCCATACCTGTAATGCTAGCTACTCAGGAGGCTAAGATCTGAGGACCATAATTCGAAGCCAGCCTGAGTGAGACTCATACATGCAATTAGTCACCAAAAAAAATAGAAGTGGAGCTGTGTGTAGCTCAAGTGGTAGAGAACTAGCCTTGAGCACAAATGCTCAAGGACAGTGCCCAGACCCTGAGTTCAAGCTCTAGAACCAGCACAGAAAGAAAAAAAAAAAAATAGATACACTGAGGCTGGAAATGTAGCTCAATGGTAGAATGCTTTCTTAGCATGCACAAGGCCTAGATATGACCCCATCACTGAGAAGCAAAACACAATCCGTTATCCCAAGCAGAAGAGGTTCTGCTGGAGGGTGGGTGCTAGCAGAAGCAAGCTGGACAACAAAGGAGTTGGATGATGATAAGTAAGGTTCCAAGTAGTTTGGTTGCATGTATGAAAACAGAACAAGGAAACACGTGGAAATTGCTTTGCGGAAGAAAGAAGGAGTAAAATAAGAGTGGTAGAGGAGGTAGACTGACTTGGAGGGAGATACGTGTGGACAATGAAACAACCCCCCCCCCATCCTCCTATAATACTAATGTATTCATTTGTCAGATATCACACCAAAAGTACAGTCCATTTTTTAAAAGGTAATCAACTGGATTTCATCAGATTTTAAAACTTTTAAAGAAACATATCCAGAATTTTAAGATACTTCTAACTCAATAAAATGACAGCCCAAATAAACAGTAAGTAGGAGAGACTGTAAGGAAAAGGATCTCATTGAAGAGGCCAGCCCCTGGGAATAGGCAAGACTTTATCTAATTTAAAAGCAAAGAAGGGTTGAACTATATGGGAAGGGAAATAGGCAAGAAAAACATGACATTTGAAAAAAACTGTGAAACAAAACAAAACAAAAAAAAATCCTCTCTACCAAAGAAATCTAGTGATAGCTTTCTAAAGCATAAAAGATATAAAAGATTAATGTCTTTAAAAGACCCTAACTGGAAATAAAGATAAACTAGCTTTTAGAGCAAAAAGAATTCTTTAGAGTTCATATCAAGTTTTGGAAATTAAATGAAACAGATGGAGGATTCTGATAAAAGACAAAATACATTCAGTAAATGGTACTTTCACTAACCTACAGTTTTGCTAACTCACAGATCGTTTATACTTTTTACTCATAAGGCATACTAAAAAGTTTTATGTATCTGTCTAAAAACATTCCATAGTTCAGACTGATCCTTTTATTGGACTATAAAATAAACACCAATATGGGAATTTTTTTAACAGAAAACAGTGCTTTTGTTCAAATATCATACAGGAAAAATAAAAAGAAACAACACTGTTTTCCCCTAGTTCTTTTCTTCAGAAGTGAAAGTGGTGAAACCAACACCAACACATCAGATGAGAGCTCGTTGCTGAGCGAGTCCCCAGGCTCCAAGATAGCATGTTGTGCGTATATGTCCGTGTGTGCCTGTCCTGGGGCCAGAACTCAGGGCCTAGAGGCTGTCCCTGAGCTCTTTTGCTCAAGACTAGCACTCTACCACTTGAGCCACAAGTCGATTTCTGGCTATTTGGTAGTTAACTGGAAATAAGAGTCTTTCAAGCTTTCCTGCCCAGGTTGGTTTCAAACTGTGGGCCTCACATCTCAGCCTCCTGAGTAGCTAGGATTACAGGTATGAGCACCAGCACTGGGCTGTAAGCTGTTTTGGTTTTTACTTTTATATAAGTAGTTTAATGAGACTCCACCTTGCCAGCATGGTGACACAAATCTAAAGTTGCAATTATTCAAGAGGTTGAGGAAAAGGGCTCAAGTTCAAAGTTAGCATAAGATTCTAACTCCAAAAACACTCCAAAAACAAGTTTTTGAGTAATAAGAATGTTAAAATAGGTTCTGTTGGGGGTAGGTACCAGTGGGATGGGGAGAACCAACTGGAGAGTGAAGGGGGTAATATGGTCAAAATGCTTCATACATACGTATAAAAAACAATAAAACACTGAAAAGTAGTAAGGGGTGAACTTGATCAGGATATACTCTATGCATATATGGAAATGTCACATGAACCTCCCACACACATAACTAATGCATGCTAATAAAAACAATCTAAAAAAAACCTAGAGATGAATAGAACAACTCAAACAATACTATCAATCGAACAAAATTTACCTTTATCTTAGTGTGGACATCAAAGATATCTGGGATGCTACCAAAGATAGTTTTAATCTCTTCTGGTGCAAGAATAGGCCCACCACGTTGTCCTTCTTCTTCCAATGGCACCTGAAATAACTGATTGGGGAAAACAGAAGAATATGTTAAGAAGACGGTGGTAAAAAGAAAAACAAAGGTAAAATACACACCGTGGTAAAGGGGACAAGATGTTGAGATGCTGATAGAAAAGAATTAAAAATGTTCCTACATTTAAAACATTTTTTCTTGCAACACTGCCTATCCTACTTATATTGCATACTCTGTATGTACATATGTATACATAATAAATATAATCCTTAAAAATTAATAAAAGCCAAGCAATGGTGACTCATACCTATAAATCTAACTACTCAGGAAGCTGAAACATGAGGATCTTGATTCAAAGCCAGCCCAAGCCAGCCCAATCACCATTTGCCAGGCACCAGTAACTCATGATTGTAATCATAGGTATTCAGGAAGCTGAGATCTGAGGATCACAGTCCAAAGCCAGCCTGGGCAAAAAGTGGGAAACTCGTGAAAAAAACACCATTTAAAAAATAACCGAAGAGCTGGAATGTGGCTTAGTGATAGTGTGCTTGCCTAGCATGCATGAAGGCCTGAGTTTGATTCCTCAGTGCCACTTAAACAGACAAAGCTGGGAGTAGTGCTGTGGCTTAAGTGGTAGTTTACTCACTAACCTTGAGCAAAAGATCCTCAAGGACAGTGTCCAAGACCTGAGCTTAAGCACCAGGACTGGCAAAACTAACAAAAAAGTAGCTCTCCCCATTGTTTTGTATGTAGTGTTCCAACTCCATGGTGCACATTATCCCTTACAGCAAAATCAATACAACAAACCACAATTTACAGTGCTCAGCAGTCCCATGTGGTCAGTAACCATCATATTGTACACCAGATGTACAGAGTTAAGGAAGAAATATAAAGCATGAAATCACTAGGACAACCTATCTTGAGACTATACAAGAATAATATAGGTTCTAGACTAGTCCTGAGAAACCGGTATCTCCTATTAGCCAGCAAAAAGCTGGAAGTAGAAGAGTGATTCAAGTGGTATAGTGCTATCCTTGAGCAAAAAGTCAAGTGAGAATTCAAGGCCTTGAATTCAAGTCCCAGGATTGGCACAAAGGAAAAAAAAAGAAGACAGTACAACATCCTTGGGTTGTGGGGACAGGAACCAGTGGGAATGGGGAGAGCTAAAAAGGAGAATAAATGGATATGGTAGTCTGTTTGCATGTATAAAAATAGAACAATGAAACCTGCTGAAGTTATTTTAAGGGGGAGAGTGATAGACAGAGGTAAGGCTGAGCAGGATGCATTTTTACATGTGTAGAAATATCACAATGAAAACCCTAGTACCACTTACCTTAATTTAAAATTTTGAATTAAAAAAATGGATGAGTTGTGCACTAGTAGTTAATTCACAACTGTAATCCTAGTTACTCAGGAAGTCTAACCCCAACAGCCTAGGCATAGATGACATATCCAATTATCCATCAAAATGACAGACTGGAAGCTTGGCTCAAGTGGTAGAGCACTAGCAGTAACTAAGCAAGCCTGAGTTCAAGCCCTAATAATGGCATTGAAAAAAACAAACAAACAAAAAAATAAAAACAGTCAGTTGCCAGCGGCTCACGCCTGTAATCCTAGCTACTCAGGAAGCTGAGATCTGAGGATCGTGGTTCAAAGCCAGGCCAGGCAGGAAAGTCCTTGAGACTCTTATGGACAGTGCCAAGACCCAGACTTCAAGCCCCATGACGGGGAGGGAGGAGGGGTAAGCAAAGAGAAGAAGAAGGTATGGAGGGTTAAATTGGAGAATTCTATACACATGACATGTATTAAAACAGAACAAAATCTACTGAATTTGCTCCAAGAAAGGGGAGAAGAGAAGTGATTGTAGGAGTGGGGCACATTATATACATGGAGTACATCATGTTAACTCCATGGAATATAGGAAAACCCCACAGTGAAGCTCCTATGTACAACTAATTGATCCTAATTAGGGAGAGAAAAACTAAGTCTAAATCGTCACAAAGAACTATAAACAGGTTTAGCAACCGGCATTCATTCATAACTTTTGGCATCACATCTAGTTGTGGCACATATGCTTTTGTAATTGGTCCTCTGTCATATTCTGCTTGTGTCTCTATTAATTCCCACATTCTTAACAACAAAATCCAAGCCCAGATCAGAAACTACCTATCATTTTTTCTATTAAAGATAAACGTGGTTTCCTCTACTTCATTTTCTTGATAATATGTCAGCCTAGCTCCTTCATTACCTAAGACAAATTTATTCCTTCTTTTCAAAGATACCAAAATAATGTCCTATTACTGTCTTTCAGAATCTGAATTTCAGTTTATTCCTTAATAATATCTTCTTCAATTATGTTCTGAGGAATCATCAGAATTACTATTTATATTGAGAAGTAATTCCACAGTACATTTTATTATCAGTAAACAATGAGTTAAACATCCCAATGTGATTAAGCACTGTTGATTTCATATGTGATATTTAATGGTCAAGAAAGAGACTTCTTACATCAACTTGCCAACTTTGCAACTATTTGGACAATCTTTTGCCACATATATACAACATTAAGTAAAGCAACAGCTCTGGAAAAGATATCTTTAAAAGTTTCTATCATGTCTGAGTATAAATGTACTCCCTTGACATCATAAAAATTTTTTTTAAAAAAATGTGATCTGGATGCTGGTGGCTCACACCTGTAATCCTAGCTGAGATCTGAGGATCACAGTTTGAAGCCATCCCAGACAGGCCAATCCATGAGACATTTATCTCCAATAAACCACCAAAAAGCCAGAAGAACTGTTGCTCAAGTGGTAGAGCAACAACCTTGAGTATGATAGCTTAGGGACAACATCTAAACCCTGAGTTCAAGACCCAGTATCAGCAAAATAAAAAGTACAACTATGAAAGTTGTCAGGATCCCAAATGGAAGCACGAGTGTCAACTTTAACCCCAAAGAAGTAAAGTGGGGGCGCTGGGAAGGTGGCTCAGTGGTA